>NC_082688.1:11703075-12059853 GCF_949987515.2 Delphinus delphis
TGTCCGCACCCGCTGCCCTGCAAGGACCAGCCTTTTCCTCTCTGACTCCAGTGTGTATTTTGCTACCCAGCCCAGCAGCACGACACTGTAGCCAGTACTTGTTTCCATGTCCAACTGACACTGCTGATGTTGTTCTTTAAGCTCTCTGCGGAAAGAGCCCCCCTTGTCGACGTTTCCCCTGAGTCTTTCCCATCCGTGCCCATGTCCTTCTGTTCGTTTTTATGGCGCAGACATCTGACCAGGGGATGTCATCTCCATTAAGTAGACAACAGGCCCCCAAATGTTCTTGTCTGCCCAAAGATGAGATTCTTTCTGCTCTCCTACAGCTAAAGCCTGCCTCAGGCTACTCTTCCATGCAAATTCGGTTGCAGACTCTCTTGAATTCATTGGTCTCTCGGCAGATTTCTCCTTCCTGGCAACACTGGGCCAAAGCTCCAGGAGTGAATGCTAACAGCTCCAATGAGCATTTCCTCTGAGCAGCTCTAAACTCCCTAGACATAAGCGTCACTCAGCCTGGCCTCGTACTCTGAGACCTCTCCACCATCAGACTAAGCGGTGTCTCAGCCACACAGAGATCGCAGGGCTCATGTGACAGGAGCCAGGCCAAGCACATTCTGCAGCTCTTTAACCAACATCCTCGAGCTTCTACCTGGGGGCTGGCTGCTGCACTGTCCCCAGGGAGTATAGTGATGCGTCCAGCAGGGCCTCTGCCCTCTCGAGCTTCTGGTCACAGGGACACCACTGAAGATTACCCAGCACGCAGGGTGCACAAGGCACTGTGGGAGCACTGAGCAGGGGTGAGTGACTGCCGCACACAGGCCTGTGTTTAAAGCATGACAGTCCAGGTGGAAGGAGTAGAACTGGCAAAAGCACGGAAGAAAGTGGGAAAGGACATGGCCTGTGATTAGGAGATACCTCTGAAGCATAAGGTGTACGGGGGAGCATAGGAAAGTGACACAAAAGGACTCTGGAAAAGCGAGGACTCTCTCAGCTTAGGAAAGGTTTGTTTGCCTGACTAAGGAGCAAGGACTTGTTCTTTCCTCCCCCGCACAGGAGCTCGCGTGTGTGACACTTGCTGTTAGACAAACGGGGACTGTTCCTGCCCCCATGAAGCTTATAGTCTAGTGCAAGAATTAAATAATCACACAAATGTAACATCTCCACCATCAAAGTTCTTGAGTAGGATAGTGACATGATCCAATATGCATTTTAGAAATCACTCTGGCCAGAAGGATTGAAGTGGACGGGGAGGAACGAAACAAGAGAGGGACATGAAGCTGAACGTCCACCATGGCAGTCAGGCCCGTGCCAAGGGATAGAGAGCAGGGGACAGACAGATGAGACGTTGCAGTGGGAAAATGGGAAAGACTAGGGAATTGATAGGTCTGCTGTGAGTAGCTATGGATAATGATAACTTCAGAAAGAAAAAAAGATTTAGAGTGCAGTCCAGATGGGATAGTAATTGGGAGTTTTGGCCATTCTGAGTTTGAGGTTCTGGTGGGCCATTCAGGTGGAGATGGAGACATATGGGTTTGGGACAAGAGACGTCTGAGCTGACGGTGTTTATCAGGAGTGATCAGTGTACGGGTGACACTGTGCTCGTGGATGAGGCCTCCTGGAGAGAGAATTAATTGCCCTGCTGTGGTTCCAAGGGTGAGGAGCGACACTTCTAGGCCACAGGAATGGAATTCCAGGTGGGCTTCTGTTGGTTCTCACTAGCTGATCTTTCCACTGTTCAGCAAGGAAGGTATAAATCCATGCCAAAGTAATAAATGTCATGAAAACCCTTTTTCCTGAGGAACTGGTGTGTATTTTTTCCTCACAGACAATATAACATTTGCATTGTTCCCTTCTTGCTTCGGTGGCAGCCAGGAAGCTCAGAGCTAATTTTGTAACTGAATTTTAGAAACCATATAGGATCTGCATATCCAGATACTATTTTCCCAAATAAATACGTTTTACATATTTATGTATTCTCCAGCGCTGATTTTTTTTCTTTGTTTTAGGTGCTCATGTAAGCTGCCTCAGATTCTTTGTAAAATTAGGTGAGGTGTAACTGTATAAAAATAAACATTCCCCTCACCCTAGTATTTTAGGGTCATCCTTATCACCCTTGAGCAGTAGGTCTGCCCAGTTGCTGAGCTAATATTGGCTGGATTTAAGCAGGAGGGACTCTTGGAATTTACAGCCGCTACACAGTAACTTTAACACTCACCTAACTCATTAAAAGTAGAGCTTCAAACGTCTGTGTTTGCCACCAAGTCTGTGAAGGGAGAGGTACCTTTAATTTAGTTCAACATGTAAAAGTCTGATCTTTCAGAATTGAGAATACACTGTTGAAATTAAAGACTTGTCTGTGTAGATGAGTACCACATACCTTCAAAGGAGGAGTGAGGTGCTGACTACAAAGATGGGTGGTTTTTTAAGCTTAGGGTGTCTCTTCTTGACTCATAAAATGTAGTCCTCATGAAGCAGCATAAGCACAAAGTTGACTGGATGATAAATCTTATTTTTGATCATCCCTGGTTTTTAATATAATTAATTATTTTAAAATTATAACTCGCTACTGGTTAAGCTCACTCTGTAAATAGTTTCCACACTGCGTTCCACGGCTGGTGCCTTAGGGACTGCAAAGGGGCAAGTGGGGGGCAGGGTACCACCCAGCAAGGAGAGCCCAGCCTCCATTCCTGCCCCCAGCCCTCCCAGAGCAGCTGGGCTGTTGAATGCGGCAGGTCTCCTTCTGCCTAAGGTGCTGTCCAGAGAAAGAGTTCCTCTCCTGAAAGTGAAAAGAAGAGTTTGGAAATCATCCCCCCCGAAGGGCACATCCCACTAACTTGCTGTTGGGGTGTGCCTGTGGCTGATATGGAAGGGGCGGGGTGGGGTTTGGAATACCGCCTTTGGTTCCCACCCTGCCTCTTACCCTACGACCTTGGGAGATGTCTTTTCCTCTCTGAAATAACCTCCTCATCCAGAGTAGAATGCCATCGAGCATAACAGCCACTTCACAGGTAAGTGAGGATTAGATAAATCAGCAGATGTAGGAGTGCCACCTAACAGAGTTCAAGCACTGATCTCTCTCACTCCATCCCTCTAACCCTCCTCTCCCCGTCTCATCTCTGTCTCCCAGGAGGAGCCAATCACCTTTTGCGAGGAAGCCTTCGTGTCCCACTATCGCTCCGGAGCCATGAGGCAGTTCCTGCAGAACGCCACACAGCTGCAGCTCTTCAAACAGGTGCCCGGCACCCTCGCCTGTTCTGCACCTGGGTCCCTGGTGGGGTTTCTGCAGCTGCCTCCACTCTAAGCACTGAGGCTGCAGGCATGGGGGGAACGCAGGCCTCAGCCCAGAGAGGCCCAGAGTCTGGGGAGGGAGATTGGGTGAGAAGGGAGCTCAGCCACCAGACGGAGCCTTTGCAAATATGCCATGCAGGTTTATAAGTTATCATAAACACGCAGCGAGTTTTTCAGAAACTCGCCTTTTTAAGCTCACAATTCCAAAGACCCTTTCCTGTCTTGGTTCTTTGGTCATCTACTAAGGAGCCCAGCTGAACGTCCTTTCCCCGTTCCTTTGCACTAGCTGTTACGCTTTTGTTCTTTCTTTGTATAGTTTATCGATGGTAGATTAGACCTTCTCAATTCCGGTGAGGGCTTCAGTGATGTTTTTGAAGAGGAGATCAACATGGGCGAGTATGCTGGTGAGGGCATTTCGTTTTTCTTTCTGAGCTGTGGGCTGTCTGTGGGATTGGGGTGTGTTCGCTAGGAGCGGCAATGACTTCTTTTTTCCTTCACTGGGGATTAGAGAGACTGATTGCAACCTTGGCCTTGAAGTGTTGGAATTCCTCTTCATGTTCTGATGAGAGGCACACTGGCCCATCTGAAGTCCTCTGTGCTGGGGTCACTTGCTTCTCCTGGGTGGGCGAAGTCTAGGTAACGTAGTGGCCTGCACGATGCAATGGAAAGCACATGAGGAATCGAATTAGGACACCAGGATTCACTGCCCAGCAGTGAGAACTTGGTCGAGTCACTTCACCTCTTTCAGCTGAAGTGTTCTTATCTGTGCATGGAGTGTAACGGTGCCTACCTCACAGGAGTCCTGTTGAGATTAAATCAGAGACCCCAAGGAAAGGTTTGTGCAGTCGCCCAGGACAGACCCTGGCAGAGGATCGCAGCTTAGTCGATGTTTCTTTAAAATGTGAAGATCATCGTGGGTGCCCTGTCTCTGCAGGCCTTTAGAACCAAAGGAATCATCCTCTCATTTTTCAAAGGAGGCATCTGAGGCCCAGAGAAATGTTAGTGGCTGACCCTGCCTCCTGAATCCCAATCTGGCTGCCTTGCCAAGACCCAAAGCCTCAGTCTCTGTCAGCAAAGTAAAACTAAATGCAAAACAATAATCATCACACTGCTAGCCCCCCCTTATTGCTGGGCGTGTGTCTGGTCTCGACTGAGCTGATAATCCAGCTGGCAGTCCATAAACTCATAGAGCCAGGTGTGATCTCACCTACAGACCCCTTTGTCAGGCCCTACCAGCCTGTGCTGCATGGAGAGCACAGTAATCAATAAAACTGGGGTGTGAGTCGTTGATGAGCATTTCCTGGACATCTACTGTGTCCACAGCCCTGTACAGTAAGAATGGGGGCCCAGTTCTGCCCTCAGGGAACTTTTAGACTGATGGGAGAAAGCTCATAACTAAAGACAAATACAGACTAAGCCACTGCAGGAAAAGGAGCAGACGCGGGGTTTTGTGCGGGTAGAGCAGGGCTCTATTAATGCTCACTCTGTAACATGAGGGCTTCACAAAGCAGGCGGGTTTTGAGTAGCGTTCTAACAGTTGAATATGGGTTCTGGGGAGAAGACAGGCTTTATGTGTTGCTAAACTAAGTCTAGTCATTCGGACTCCTAGAAAAGCTGTCTGCTGATAAGACCTACTTATCCCACCAGATAAAAATGAATCAGTTCCTCACAGCACCTCCTTTTTCTTTCCCTGTCACTGCTTAAGCATGAGAAGGGCCGAGTGTATGTCCAGCAGTGTGCTTACACTGGACACACGGCCCTGTGGTTCCTGCTCTGGTGTGGCTCACAGAACTTTAGAGAACGTGGACCTCTGAATGGGTGTCACCTATTCTAGAGGGCTGTTGAGAGGAAGGAGTAAGAGAAACTTACAGAGGAAATGACTGAGCTGGTCCCTGCAGCAGAGAGAGCAGGGAACGGTGGCCAGGCAAGGGGAACAGCATTTGCAAGGGCATGGACGGCTTGGAGGAGGTGTGGCCAGGGAACCTGAGGTTGTGCAGGATGGAAGCACAGGATGGAGAGGCAGAGGGTGGGTAGTGCCAAGACAGGACAGGGGAAGAGAGCAGGGTTGCTAAGGGGCCCGACCTCTATCCAGTAGGCAAGGAGGAGGATTTGGGTTTGTACTCGGGGCACTGATAGGATCAGATCTCACTTTGAGAAAGGAAACCTGTGGCAGCAACTCCTTCAGGGAGTGGTGCATGGGAGCCTCCACGTGATTCCGCAGATTTTGAACTTTCCAAGTCCTGCATGCTGAAAGCAACTTGAGGAACTCCTGAGGGCATACACATGACTTCTTTAAATACCAGCTTCTCTGCTTCTTCCTTCCCCAGGGAGCGATAAACTGTACCACCAGTGGCTCTCCACAGTCCGGGTAAGTGTCACCCCCGCAGAGCCACCTGGGCCCCTCCTTAGCCTGCTGGCAGCCCTCCTCTTCCCCTGCCACCCACCAGGCTGTCATTCGGCCCAGGGCACTCTGTTCTCCCAGCTGAAGATGCTTTTGTTTGTAAAGCCAGGCCCTTCTCGGGCCAAGGATGAGACTGTCCAAAGCCATCCCTCGGTGAGGATGATGAGAGCCAGGGGAAGCGTCCGTGTCTCAGGAAGCAGGCCAAGGCGTGTTGAAAGGATGTTGCCATCTTAGAGCATTTTGCGGGGTCTCCTTCTAGGGCCAGACCAGTTGGGAACTCTTCATGGGAAAACCAAAAATTCGTGCCTCTTGCTGCTCTGAATATGTTTCACCGCAAAGGCTCCTGAGAGGATGGAAAACGCATCCCTGAGAGTTTTCATCCCCTCGCTGTTGTTGTGAACAGTTTTTTATTGTGTTGGAAGCCAGGTGCTTAGGACTTCAGAAGCCACTAAAGAATTCAGATGCTTGCCTTTCCTTTACGTGGGTTCATTAGTGAGTGTGTACCAAAGGGCTTCTGTGTGCTGGGCGCCACGCTGGGTGCTGGGGAGACAGTGGAGAGCAGGACGCAGGCCCTGCCCTGGGGGAGCTCCCGGCCTTACTGGGGAGGCAGGCACATAGACGGGCAGCTCCGACATAGTGTGACAAGTATTCTCTCCTGCTTGTGGGCCAAGTGCGCTACTGCCAAGGCAGGTTCCTTGGAAGTGGCTGCAGTGGGCCGAGAGTAAGCAATTCCTCAATGAAAGGCTTCTTTTGTTCCTCTCATATGGCCAAACACGGCACTTGGCAAATCACAGACAAGCAATAAGGACTTGTTGATTGATTGATAAAGGGAGTTTTAATACTCTAAAGGACCATTGAAATAGGATACTGAGTAATTTTGGAAAGCAGTGTGGAATATGTGAGTGGGTGAAAATTTCCTATTATCCTACAACAGAGAATGCTTTCTAGGTCAAATTTTGAAGTTCTTAATTAAAGCTCAAATTTTCTAATGCAGGCGGTTACCAAAACTTGTGCTAAAAGTTAATCCTAATAATTACATAGCGTATCTTACTCTGTTGTATACGCACTGGATCAGGTCTCTCTCTCCATTCAAATCAGCTGGAATTACCACAGATCTGATTATGTGATGCATTTGGTTAAAAATCTTCTGGAGTGTGGACTCCTTGTGCTGGCCCTCTGTGGGCTGACCCTGTCTGGCTCTCAGCCCCACTTGCCAGTCCTCCCGCGATGCACGGCCCTTGTTACTCACAGAACACACCATGGCTTTGCAGCTTCTGCACTTATTTATGTGCTGTGTCCTGTCCCTAGAATGTCCTTATCCTTCCTCTCCCCACCATGAGCTCCTACTCATCCTTCATGGCCCAAATATTTCATCCTCGAAAGCCTTCTCCGCCCTTCCACACAGTGAGCTGCCACCACCCTCCTTGTGCACACGGCCAGTGCAGCTCTCACCATCTCGGGTTGCACTTGTTTACCCCCCAGACTGGAGGTCTTTGAAGGCAGAGACCGGTCCTCCGGTGGCTCGGTACCCTCAGAGCCTAAGCCAGGACGTCCCCACAGTGAGCCCTCACAAAACGCTTCGTACACATGCGTTGCCTCCTCTGTGTACTGGGAAAGCCTTCCCTCCTCCTTTTGCTCCCCTGCTCTCCTGAAAAAACAGAGCCAAAGAATCGGTATGTCGGATTTATACTAAAGCATAAACAACGAACGTCTGTGGCTATTCATTGTCTCCCTTTGTCAAGATGTATGTGTTAGGGAGGCAGCCTACCACAGTGATTTTTAAAAAACAACACAGAAAACCAGGGTGAGGAAAGAAGGGTTCATGGCTTAAGGTAGCCACAGTAGCCAGATAATCTTGCCTAAGTGGGCCCCCAGTTTCCTGCCCTGGCTCGGTGTTAGTTAGAGTCCATTGTTATTAAACTTCCCTTAATGTTGTCCGTGGTAACTGGAACTTCTTGAGAAGCTGTAGATCACTCTGAGGAAACCCTTGCCTCAGAGAGCCTGTGACGAGCTTTCCTCCCAGCCAGCAGACAGGCGCCAAGCAAACTACTGAGCCTGGGGTCTCCCCGCTCAGCTAGTTCATCTCCATCCTCATTCGCCACCCGCTCCCATACCCCTCCAGAGGGATTCCGCCGTGGCGGTAACTTAATTGCCCGGGACCAGTCACCATCTAGGGCTGTTTCTCTAATTAAGTTACACACTTATGAAATGTGGCTTAACTTGATTAAAGAGAAGAGGTCTTTGTTGGTGTTGGCCTACTATATCTTCAGTCCAAATTGCTAACTGGCGTTTTTTTTATAGAAAGGAAGTGGAGCAATTCTGAATACTGTAAAAACGAAAGCAAACCCAGCCATGAAGACCGTCTATAAGTTCGTAAGTACTGGTCTTGGTCTCAGGATCCCAACAGATCTGTTCCTTAGCATGACGAGACTCTTAAATAGGCCTGATCCTATGTTGCCGAGATGGTTCGGGGGCTGCTGTGCAATTTCCTAGAGCTCTCAATGCTCTTAGAATTATTTGGCATTGATGTTTCATGACCAGGTCAGTGACGTTTTTAATTTAAAATGTTTCTACACACAGTTGCTGCAATAGAGAAAAGGGAGGCTACTGGTTTTAGCTTTTAAAATGTAGACAGGGTGGCTAAAATTCAGGCTGTCCACGCCTACATCCCTGAGAACCAGAGGTGTGGTCTGTCAGGTGTTCTGGCAGACCTTTCCTACACGTATCCTTGTTAGAATGTTAGAATAAAGCAGCTCCTTTACAGGTTACTGAAGAGTGCTCCTGGTGGGACACCCCCCCGAATTTTTGTCCCAAATTCTTCATCATCTCTCTCATCACTGCCCTATATAGGAAATGCATTGTTTGTGAAACTCGTGCCCACAGCAGAGTGAAAATAAGAGAACACACCAGTTCCCGATGCTCCATCTTTTACGGGCCTCAAGTATTTTTTCTCATGATTTCTCTTGCTTGCTAATTTGACTCTGAGCCACTTAACTGGGGTGGTTTTGTTTTATTTCCATTTTTAATTTTGTTAGTCCTTTCTGTGCTTAAATTGTAGCTATTTTAATGGGGCGGGTGGCTGCCAAGAGAACCACACAGGTCTTAGAATGACAGAAAATAAAAGCCAGGGTGTCTGCCGAAATGAGATTTAAGAAATGGCACCAGAGGAACCCAGCGATGTGTCTGTTCAGCCTGGGCAGAAAATTGGTCCTGAGGCCCTGCCCTGGTGAAGTGTAATAGATATTCTGAATCTTGCAGCTGAAGAAGCTTCTGCTCTCCTCTTACTGGTAGCTGTCACCAGGCTGCGGAGATAAATAATTACAGAGAGCAGAAGAAGGGCTTCGGAGGGGAAAAAAAAATCAGTCCCATCAAAATGCAGAAAATAAAATCTCTGTAGCCTCTTTAAGGGATTTTTTTTTTTTAACCTTTCAACATTGTATTTGTTTTCATAGCCATTATGTTTTCAACTTGATGATCCCATTTTTCCTTCCTTTTTCTAGTAATCAGAGAAGGTGATTCACGATGGACTGAAATCAAGCATAGTCCCTGCTGGAAACAGAGAGGGAATCTTAACTTAAATTAATTTTTCATGCAGGCAAAAGATCATGCAAAAATGGGAATAAAAGAGGTGAAAAACCGCTTGAAGCAAAAGGTACTTGAAGTTCTTATTCAAAATGTATAAGCACCATGTATGAAATGCGTGGCCACAAAAAAGTACGATGTGATCAATAGAGGCTGTTTGATACAGTGTTGTTAGCACACTTCAAAATGCATTACCAGCTGTCCGGGAGTTTTCACACTGTTATAAATATTCACAGACAAAAAACTGTCTTCAAATAACATTAAGACTGGCTTAAACCCACAAAGGCAAGCAAGTTCAGAGTTACCACTGTCAGTCTGTCCCCTGCCCGCCCCACCGGGCCTGAGCTTCACCAGGGTCCATACAAATTGGCTCGGCCTCCCCATCCCGGCACCACCACCGCCTACAGCTGACCTCTGCTCTGGGGCTGACTGTAACCAAAACCAAGAAGCATCTCCAGGAAATGACTGCCATGGTTCTGGCACGCACGCGGCCGCCACACAGAACGGGGCACAGAGGGTGGGTTTGAGGAGGACACTTCGGGCTCTACTCACAGTTCATGTGTGAGACTCAGAGGGGCAGGGAGAGGCTCTGATTGTCTTCTCGGACCATCAGTAAAATCGTATAAAATCATACAAACTACATCCTGACCAAGAGTCCCCCTACCTGATTCTCTGGACTTGTACAGAGAGGTTCATACAACAGAGAGGGCATCTTTATATTGTTATGAATATCATCGTCATTAATAGCATTGCCAGCCTTCGTTAAGCACTTTCTAAGGGTGGTCCAGGCCAGGAGCTTTCACATTTAATCCATAGAACAACACTGGGGGGTCTTATTCTCATTTCATGAGTAAGGGGACCACGGTTCAAAGGTGGCGTAATTTGCCCAAGGTCATGCTGTTCGAGCCTGGCAGAGCCGGGATTCGATTCCAGATCCATCTACCTCAGTGTTTGCTCTTACCACTCTAGTATTTCATACTGCCTTCCTGAAACAAGTGTTTTGTTTTCCAGAAGGTGTTTGAGATCACTTATTTGATTATTCCCACACCCCCGAAATTTACCAGGCTAATAAGGGCCTTCGTCTGTCTCGGCAGTTTTTTAAAAATTGAAAGCAGTTTTAATTTTAGGAAGTCAGAAAGGACCTCTCATTAACTTGAAATGGTCAAAGGAATTGATTCCTTAACTTTAATTGCAAAATAATTTGTTCTGACTAAGATTCAAATGCTTAGTTTCAGCTGAGAGTGAATTTTTAGCAGCTGAGATTCAAGTCCTGAAATTAAAATCTTGCTAATGTAAGTTCACATAGACCTTAACTGTGGTCTGTTGCACCCTGCCAGAGACTGGCAGGTGGAATTCTTTACTTGGATGTTATTTAAGTCCCTAAATATACCTTTTTATCTCCTATCCCAGTCACATGTAACTGAATTGGACTGCTGATATAAAATGGAGGGGCAGGGAGGGCGGAGCTCTCACCAGGTTTTCCCTCCTTGATAACTGCATCGGGCTAGTATTAGAATATTACCTAAAGTAAGCAAAGAAAGGGTCCCTCCTCAAGCAGAGGACACGTGCGCCTCCTTGGTCAGATCCACTCTCTGCAGGCCATTGCCTCCCTCCTCGTATGAGTAAGCATCGGGCCTTAAGAAAATCCCCTTTTTATGATGTGTAACATTTCTGCAGATAACCAGTTAAGCTCAGGTTTTTGATGTTGTTCAAAGGTTCACTTAAACAATCTAGATCACTCTCCTTCACGCCATCTCCCTTTCCTTTCCTTGATGGTATCTGAGGCAGAGCCTTTTCTCCCCTTCTCCTCTTCCCCCGCCAGTCTTTTCAAGAATAGCTTCAGGAGATAATGTTCTGTAGAGAGTGTCAGTACATTTCAGGTGACACAAATGGTGACGGCATTTCATAGAAATGCGGCTTGTCACCATCGGACTGTTGACAGATCTATTAGTGCACCCTTTTCAATTTTCACTTTTCCCCCCCTTCGGTTTTACAGATTTCTTCAGACTTGATATTTTGCAGTTGTTCTTGGAAGAGCTATTTTGTAATTGAAACTCTAGCATTGTTTGGGACAGATGGGACCAGGTCTTCCACAGTGCTGCAGCTCCCCTTCCTGAGCTAATTTAGGATTTGGCTTTGTCTGACCTCTCTCAGTGCGGTAGAAAATATTTCCTTGGCTTTTTTGTTCCTCTCCTCTGCCCCTTCCCCTTTACGTGGCAACATATCTGTGTGGCTCCCTAGATGCGTCCAATACAGACATCTCAAGTTTGGTTTCTGCTATGAAATTGAGGCAATTCCCAACAAAGACCCAATTTTCAAATGTACTGGGTTGCCACCTGGCCTCCTCTAACTCTGCATAGCAATGGTGACCCCTCAGGTATAATCAAGAACCCAACCTTGCCCTCTTCACTCTCGCCTTGGGTTTGAATTGCAAATAGAAAATGTGGGGCTGACCTGTGGAGAGGTCACCATGGTGTGTGGAGGGTCCATCTCTAATACGACTGAGCAGGGCCCCTTCTCCATCCCTCGTTCATTTGTGCTGCAGACTTTCAAAGCATCTGAAAGAGGCGCTTTCAGGGTATCCGTGTGACCATTGGCAAATAATTGTTAATAGAGACTGTAGTGTGGCTTTATTCCATACCTGCTCTGCTTCGGCCCAACAACAAAAAAAGAAGGAGGGATAACACATTTCTCTGGATAAATGGAACAAGGTGGTCAAGTTCTTCTATAGCTTGGCCTTCTTTGAAGTTTAACTTGCTCAAAATTAGGAAGAAGAAGAAATGGCAAAGAATGCTACCCAGCCGTCGCTTTCTAAAGGGAGAATGCAGTGCTTTTGTCCAGAGCACCTCCCTGCCAGAGCTGGCCTGCAGGAGGATGCTGTGTGGCTGGGCTTGCGGCTCTCAACAAATCGCATTCTATTGCAGTGCCGTACGCAGCTGGCACCAGAATGCCCTGTTTTAAAAGCAGTGGCTGCGCACACATTCTTTCTCACCTACAGGAAACATTAAGATATTTACATGAGGATGTCATTCTTTTGCCTGCCGGGGAACCCCTAAAAAATTATCTTTTTTCTTCAGTATCAAAATCAAAATGACTGAATCAACTGTGTCCATTTCACAGCCCCCTTTTTTTTTTTTGGCCGCACCACACAGCTTGCAGTATCTCAGTTGCCGGACCAGGGATTGAACCCGGGCCACAGCAGTGAAAGGGCCGACCAAGTCTTAACCATTGGACCACCAGGCAATTCCCTCACCGCCCTTTTTAAATCTTTGATCTTTTAAAGATAAATTGAGCTTGTTGATTTAGAGTCTGTGTGATTGAAGGGAGCAAACTCACAGTTGGGTTAGTGAAGCCTTGAGTTTCTGGCTAAACATTTCCTGGTGTATTGAAGAGAGTGAGGAAGCACGTGTAGGGCAGGGAGATCCCGGTAGACTCTTGTAGAACAGACGTTTTCACACCGTATCACACAACTGTCAGCTCCCTGTCTCCGCTGCAACCTCAATCACAGACATTCCAACTCTGGATACTATTTCGATATCAATATTCATATTGTAATTTGCATTTGCTGTAGTGTGAAGTAGACTGGAAAAGAAGGGCACTGCACAAATCCGAACATGGAGACCAGCAAACTGAGTCAGAGATGGGAGGCCTCGGCCTCCCAGGAGGCTTTAAAGCTCCCCCCTGCAATGTGGAGTGGTGTTTAGGCTTCTGAGGCAGGTGGATGAACCAAGTTCAGTGCTGGTTGTGTAGGATATTAACTGTGTGACATTGAGTAAGTTACTAGACCTCTCTGAACTTAGTTTTTCTCATTTGTAAAGTAGGGGAAATACAGATTTTTACTGGATTGTTGTAAGGATTAGAAGAGGTAGTGGATTTAAACAGCAACACGTAGTAGCCACTCGGCAAGTGGGAGTTACCATCCCATCTGTCCTCTCACATCCCACACCTGGAGCAACCAATCTGTCCACACGCCTGTGGGCACAAACCCTGAGAACATGGCTGGCGTGGGACCCTCTCCCTTTTGGTCCTCCACACACAGAGTAGTCTTCCAGGCACCCTGCTCCCTACCTCCCCTGGGCCAGGAATGTTCTCCTGGAACCTCTGCCTCATGAAGTCACATCCTCAGCTCCTTCACCCCAGCTCCCACCCAAGGCCACACAGAGCCCCCTTCCTTCTCTGGGTTCCTGCCTCCAGGCTTCTGCTGGGGACTCTGGCCCTGCCTTCTCCGCAGACAGGTGGAAATTAGATCCCAGTCATGATTTTTTATTCCAGCTTGGGGAAGGTGATACGAATCGGATTATTTTCTGACTCCTTTGCTTTACCGAGGGATGGGAACTAATAGTGTCCCAGCTCTGAGCCGAGCTGTGGAGGCTCCTGGGAAGAAATCGGCCGCCCTGCAGTGGCCTCTGATCTGCAGCTCTGTCTAGTGTCTTCCTCCTGTGTGACTCTTCAGGAAGGAACAGATTTACACTTCCCACCAGATTCATGATTTTGTTTTGTTTTTTGTTTTAATTTTAATTTAATTTAATTAAGTTATTTATTTTTGGCTGTGTTGGGTCTTCGTTTCTGTGCGAGGGCTTTCTCTACTTGCGGCGAGCGGGGGCCACTCTTCATCGCGGTGTGCGGGCCTCTCACTGTTGCGGCCTCTCTTGTTGCAGAGCACAAGCTCCAGACGCACAGGCTCAGTAGTTGTGGCTCACGGGTCTAGTTGCTCCGTGGCATGTGGGATCTTCCCAGACCCGGGCTTGAACCCGTGTCCCCTGCATTGGCAGGCAGATTCTCAACCACTGCGCCACCAGGGAAGCCCTTGTTTTTTTTTTTTAATGACACTTTGAACATTTACAAGTGAAAAACATGTTTGTTGGAGAAAATTCAACAAATCCGGCAAGCAAAAATAAAATAACCTCATTTTATAACCTGCATTTTCACTAACTGTATCCTGACCATTTCTCAGACCACTAAATGTTTCCTGCACATGTTGTTGTTTTAAATGGCTACATATAATTTTATCTGATGGACATACATACATTCATTAATCCCATTATTGGACACTTTAGTTCCCATTTTTTCTAGGCAAACGTCCTCATAGGTAAATCCATGCGGGAATTCTTAATTATTTCATCCAGATAAATTTCTGGAAGTGGAATTAGTGGGCCAAAGGCCCTTTACCTCTTGTAGGGTTTTGATAGGAATTGCAGTTTGTGTTCCTACCAGAAGGGTATGAGAGTGCCCGTTCTCCCATACTCTTTGCTGATGGCATCTTAGTTAATTCTTGGAACACAATTTCTTTAATCGTGAGCACCAGGAGTTGTGGTTTTGGATCCCTACAGTGTGTAAGGTCTCTACTGGTACCTACAGTAGAGGACGTAAACGGGCCCTATTTCTTTCCTGACTAGGGCTCCTCCCGCCCTGCTCTCTAGGACCCTGGGAAGAAGCAGCCATCCTTCCCCAGGTGGAGGAAATAGTGAAGAAGTTAACAGACTGGTGGGGCGAGCTACAGGACTTTGTAAGAAGCCTTGGGCACCTTTGGCTCGTGTAACTAAAGAAAATTAGCGTGCAGCGCTGCTTACTGATGCACAAGCACGTGTGTATATTGGACACATTTGCCTTCCAAATGTTCAATTCAACAAAGATTCGTCAGAAAGCATGTACTATATTCCAGGCTCTGGGGCAGAGAACCCAAACCCCAAGGCATTCAGACTATAGGGATAAGATAAGTGTGCAGAGAGCACACAGCACGGCAGCTTAGGATCAGTGTGACAAAGGGGTTTCTGAGGACGAGGTCACACCTGATGATTTGTTGAGCACCTTCTCAACTCAGAATACCTTCTCTTGTGCTATTGTCATGGGTCGATATGGTATAAATGCCAGAAATCACATTGCTCTGGGCTCCTCCACTTTCTAGCCGTGTAGCCTTGGGTAACTTGCCCTCTCTGAGCCCTGTTTCGTCACCTATAAAAGAGCGATAATCCTATTTACCTTGTGGCTCTTCTGGAAACTAAGTGTGATAGTGAAGGTCAAGGGTCTGGAGAAGTGACTTCAAGTAGTAGACACTCAGCACAGGGAAGCTCTTCCTTTTAGATGGTGCTTTTTCCATTTTGCAGGGAATAAGTCTCTAACGTTCAATTTGTGCAGGACTTTGACATTTTTCAACGCTTCCTCACATCTCATCTCATTTAACCCATTCTCTTAGTAGCTTTGAAGTTCGCCAAGCAGATGGTGTCCGTTGCAAAAATAAAGAAATAGGTGCAGAGAGGTTGAGTGAATTGGAAAGATCAGACAGGTAGTTAAATGGTAAAAACAAAACCTAAGAAATTTTTACTTAAAATTTTAACTTAAAAACGTAAACTAAGACATTTTTCCCAAAACGACCACAGGCGTTTTTAAAAATAGTTATCATCTTATAGTTTTCATTACTATCAATATTTTCTTTCTAGATTACCCTACTGCTTCATGTCTTTATTTTTTTCCCCAACCAATCATACACACATGCAATATTTTTCCTGAACTAAAAGTGAATTTTTTTTTTTTTTTTTTTTTTTTTTTCTGTTTGGCTTTACTCAACCTCTTATGTCTGTCCTCTCAGTAACCCCACTGGATCCAAAATGCCTCTTTTGCCCTTTGTTACTTTCTGACACAGAAGGAGCCCCTCCCCGTCTTTGTTCCACTTGACCTGAGCACCTTAGGGCAGCCCCTTTCCAAGAAAGCTTTTTCTAATTGGCTGGCGGCAACTTCTCTCATCACTGAGCCTCAGCCAGGCTAAGACTCGGGGGCCACTTGATGCAAGCCCTCCCCACACAACCAAAAGGTCACCATTTCCCTGTGTTGTTACCGAGCAGTGCGGAGACTCAGCTGGGTGTGTGGAGTTGAACATACAGAGAAGAGGGGTGGGGGAGGGATCCCTATTGTTTATTTATTTTTATTATTAAAGTGTAGTTGACTTACTCCCTATAGTTTATTGAATACCTTATTAGTAGGTACTCAGTTATTATTACTGAGTCCTGTATATAGGACACTACTGAGTAAAAATGTTCAAGACACGTATGTTGTTTAATCTCCTTTACTCCTCATAGCTGCCATAGCTCCATTTTACAGATGAGGAGACTGAGGCTCAAAGATGTTACATGTGTTTCTTCCTTAATGCATTATTATTTAGTAAGGGATCACTTTCATCCATGCGTCACCGTTCTCTCTATTTGACTAAGTAAGAACAGCCAGTTGTCTTTTATGTGCAGAATTTAATGAGTACTAAGGGTGTGTGTTTTGTTGACCAAAGTGTGTATTTGTTTTTGCAATGAAAATCATTGGAAACTGTATTTATTATTTTATTCTAGCTGTTATTTTTACTTAGAAAAAAACAATGATTTAAGTGTTTTTTACGTGTACATTTAATCTCTGCCTTGCTTCAGTGAAGATTTAAGCAAGTTTCATGACTTGAATAAAGCCATATGATCCACACTGCACAACCCGGCACCATCCATGTCCCAAAGAACCCATGGGTACAGTCAGCTGCCAGCGTTAGGCAGAGGAGCCATTACCTGCCTTCGGCACATTGGGATTTTTCTTTACCTTAAAATTTGACTTCATTCATCACAAGCACAGATTAAATGTAAATTTCTGATTTAAAAAAAATGACATTGGCTCCCTAAATACTCTCCAGGTCATAGAATCCTAACTTAGACTTCGGTCTCTTTCTTCATTCTCTGCCAGAAAGACTAGGGCTAAGAAAGAGGGAGCAGAAACACATCGTTTTCACAAACAGTAACATCATCAGTAAACAAATGTGGAGAAAATGTCCACACTCACAAATAATCAAAGTAATGCAAATTAAAACAACAATGAGGTCTAATTCTTCACCTCTTAAATTAGCAATACATTTTTAAAACGATGAGGCTAACACGCACGGTGAAACGGATAACACATCCATGGCTGGTGGTTGGTGTAAATTGGAAAGCAGTTTGGTAGAATGAATAAAAAGCCTTAAAAATGTTTATGTCTTTTGATCAAGCAGTTTCATTCCTAGGGATTTCTGTAAAAGAAATAATACAAAAGAAAGAAAGACTGCAGTGTTTATCACTGTGATGTTTAGATGTTTAGAAAGTTAAAAAAAAAATTAGGAACAATCTAAATGCCCAATAGTAGTAAGAATGGTTTATTAAATTATTGAGTATCTGCTCAGTGAAATATTACGCATCCATTAATTATCATTCTAATGACTATGGAGCACCGTGGAGATGCTTATAGTAGAAAAAAACAGAATGTAAAACCATGCACGAGCTATGATTGCAAGTAATTTTTAAATGTCTGCATGTGGACAGAGTGAATATTTGAAAATTAAAATAACCATGTAAGGTAGTAGGATGAAACATTCCCCCCCACACACACTATTGTGAATTATGATGTTATCTTTGTAATTTAATATGCATGATTTTGGTTTCTCTACTCCTTAAAAGTCAAAGGGCCAAGTTAGCCTTCCGTTTCCTTCATCTTTAGCAGGGGGATAGGCTCAGAATGTCCCAGAGGGAGTTCCCTGGCAGGCCTCTTAGCGATGGGGTTGGATGGAGCCCCTGTGCTCATGGCAGGGGTCATGACCCTGACACCAACCCCCTGACCGGACTTCTCCCTGCAGGACATCACCGAGAATGGCTGTGTCCCCACCACAGAAGAGCAGCTGCCGAAGACGGCGCCGTCCCCACTGGTGGAGGCCAAGGACCCCAAGTTCCGAGAAGACCGGAGGCCAATCACAGTCCACTTTGGACAGGTAGGTACCCTGGCCCTTCCATCTGGGCTTTTTGTTATGTTTCAGCAGACAATATAGCACATGTAACAGTTTTTCATTTCGGCTCTCTCTGGCAAAACAAAACAACTCCATGGAGTTTTGCACGTCTCAAAGGTTCGCTTGGTGCAAACATGTTTCAAAAAGGTGAATTTTCAGAAATTTTGAGGAGACAGCATGGCTCTGGTCGTAAACCAGCTGAACTGTTGAATGAAGTCATTAAATGCAGCTGCTGCCTCCCCACTCCAAGGTACTCCGTTTAAGGTGCCTCTGTTAGCTAAGCATCTCATTAGAACACTTTAGCATCCCAGGCCCTTCTTTGCACCTTCAAATAAAAGGTAACAAGCAAAGTCTTAAAAAAAATCAATTAGGAGTTCTTTATTAATGTACTTCCTGAAAATCGATTCTGGGTGTCGTGCTTCTCAGAGTAAACACTCACGCTACGATTCTCATGATCCGATTCTGTAACCAACTGTTTTCGACCTGAGCGTTTAAAAATTGTCCAGTTGTTTGATTCTTTGCTCTTAAGTAAAACATATAGAAACTGAAAATTTTCTTATCCATTTCCTATCAGTGGTTATATTTTTGGTTGAAAAAGGTTGTATACCCTCCTCTACTCTTGAATTAACTCTCTTGATTAGCAAAAGTCATAATTTTTTTATTTGTGAGAAATGGCTCTGTTAGCAAGCTATGACTGTAACAAGAATTTGCAAGGTTATTCATTCTTAAATCACCTGATTCTTTAACCATTTATTAGATGATGAATTCCATCCCCATGATTTAAATAATCTTCACGGTTTTATCTTAAATATGATGCTATTTTATCACCTAAATGATCTAGAAGCATGCATTTAAAACGTTCCTGCTTTTAGCAGACATTTATCAAGTGCCTGCTATGTACCAGGCTTTGAGCTATTTAGAAATGAAGGGAACTAATGAAATTGTTGCTGTGGGTTATTATTGTGAGGGATGAGTTTGTTGAAACATTAGAATCTTCCTCTGTAATCGATATTTTTAGATAATACATTCATACGTCTTAAACTTGGGGACATCCATCCCCCTTTTCTGATTTTACACTTAAAAGGGATGTTATAAAAATTGAAATGTAGCCCAAGAAAGAAACGTCCACAGGGCAGTGCTCATCTGATTAATGATTATCTTCAAATTGCGTCAGTGTTTGCACCCCTGAGGAGCTGCCTCCTCCTGGGGCTCAGGCCCGGCTGGAGAAATCTGCGCCCCAGTTCCCTGGCTGTGTTTGCTGAAAGCACAGCCTCGGTCGTCGCCAGCATGGCATTCCAGAGCCAGCTTCCTGCTTTCCTTTGTCCTCATTCCTGCACACACTAACCTTCCCATGAAAAGAGCCCCTCTCTGGAGTTTGGAGCCCATTACAGAGAAAGAGGGGGCGGGGGGGGGAGGGATTTCATGGTGTTAAACATTCCGTTTTCGAAACACAAAAAAGGAGGCCCTATTTGAAATGGAGAAAGACCTTCTTTCCATTTCAGCGAGAAGTAGAGATGCTTTAATGTCATTCCCAGCTAAATGCAGAATAAGAGCGTGTGTGCGCACGGGTGGGGGATAAACAATTAAAAAAGCCACCCCAAACTCTGTTGAAATAAGAGCTGTCTGTGCCTTCACAGGTCTGTAAACTGGAGAGGATGAAAGTGGCTTTTTTTCCCCAGTTTGTCACTTCCCTCACGTGGCTGCCAGCATTATGCAAGTGTACAGGAAGGCAGGGTTTTTTTTAATGCATGCATGTGGATTAAGGTCAAGCCCCAAGTATCAGCCATGCAGCGGGCTCTCCCTTACAGCTGCAGCCGCAGAGCCTACCCACAGCCGCGAGATGCCTTAATTGAGACGTGCTGTCAAAGTGACAAACACATTTGCATACAGTCTACACTCTATTTATTTTCTCTGGAAAGGTCTACAGTCTGCTGTTGGTTGAACATTCTTAATCAGTTTGCTGTAAGTGAACTGCCAGCCAGCTCACTTGTGCCGGCCGCTTCTTCATTAGGTGACAGATTAGCTGCAGGGGGGATGGGCCACAGAAACCGCAGACCTCTTTCTTTTAACTCTTTCCAGCTTTGCCCTGGTACTAGCTTGTCCTTCAGTCCTTCCCTGGGCGCCTGCTTTGATGGGCCATTGACCGGAACACGCAGCGTTTCTAGAGCACCTACTACCGGCAGACATGAGTTTTAGGGGCTAGGTATTCTCAAAGAAGTCCTTTGAGTTCCATTTCAGAATTTTTTGCCACTCTCTCCTCTGTACTCCATCTGTACCATTTTTTTTACTTGACATTTTTCTTTAAACAGACTCCAGCCTGACATTTATACCAACTTTACCCTCATCTTATGCAATGATTGTTGGTAAAACCATAGTTCGATGTACTGGTCCAGTGTTTTTCAAAGGTGTATCCAAAACAACTTTTATAAGTGTCCATCCATGTATCACCTAAACTACTCATGTAGCCCCAGCAGTACATATTCTCCTCTTGGAAAACATGTGTCATCTCTGTCATAGTCCTTTGAGGAAGGGATCATTAGCTGTATTTTGTGGACCCAGAGCCCGAGCTCAGGGACCTTCCCAGGGCCACACTGCCAGCACAGAAACCCAGGACAGTTCAACTTCAGAACCCATTTCAGGTCCGTCACCAAGCAGAGACATCAGCTTCTGTTTGAAATGTCTAGTAAAACTAATGTGTCCTGGAAAAATAATTTAAGCTAGCCAGACAGTGCACACTAACCTCAGAAAGACCCTTGCCTTGAGTCTGTGTTCCTGTGGATTTCATTCTCTAAGAGCAGTTAGCTTTCCACTGGGGGCAGAGACTGTTGAGATCTTTATTACATTAATCCCTCCACCTTGCAAAGCTAGTGCCCATGGAGCCAGCCAGGGGACGCCATGAAGACATTTGGCAGGGTGGCAGGGAGCCCGGGGGAGGCCTTTTCAGACCCCCTGGGGGAGAAAAGGTGCTCTCTTGCCTCTACTGCACCAGAGCTTCCTCTTTCAAGGCTATGACCATTCCTCCCTTTAATTCTGCATCTATTCATCCATGTATTGAGACCTACCATGTGCTTAAAAAAAAAAAAAAGTACTTGTAGGGCGTTATAAGGGGGACAGAATAGCAAGTGGACAGCCCAACTCAGAGTGATGAGAACAGCGAGAGAGGTAAGCTCAGGGCACTCTGAGGGCCCCACAGGGGCAGCCTCTTCCCCTGCAGGACCACTGTCTGTAGACCTAAGCTGAACCCTATAATTGAAAGATATTTTGTCAACAAACTGAACTCACTAGCATTTCATTTGTTTTCTAAAGCAGACATACGTAACGCCCCTCAGACCTCATCATGAGCCATGTCAATAGTTCCAGACAAGGGCAAATAAAGGGATTTTTAGTTGGCCTCTACATCCTTATCGTGTCTGATTTCTTTAAAGAGTTCAAAAGTCTCTGACTTGAGGGACTTCCCTGGTGGTCCAGTGGTTAAGACTCTGCACTACCAGTGCAGGGGGCCCGGGTTTGATCCCTGGTAAGAGAACTAGATCCCACGTGTCACAACTAAAGATCCCACATGCTACAACTAAAAGATCCTGCATGCTGCAGCTAAGACCCGGTGCAGCCAAATAAATAAATAAATAAATATATTTTTTTAAAAAAAGTCTCTGACTTCAGAATACCTATTCCTACCTTGGAAAATGTTTAGGTTTAGGGAGGCTGTAAATAGCTTTTCTTTGTTATTTTTTTAAGCAGTGTTTTTGGTATTTTTAAAATTTTATGTATTTTTGGGTGCATTGGGTCTTCGTTGCTGCACGCGGGCTTTCTCTAGTTGCAGTGAGCGGGGCTACTCTTGGTTGCTAATGTGTTTGGGCTTCTCATCGCGGTGGCTTCTCTTGTTGTGGAGCACGGGCTCTAGGTGCACGGGCTTCAGTAGCTGCGGCGCTCTCGGGCTCTAGAGCACAGGCTCAGTTGTTGTGGCTCACGGGCTTAGTTGCTCCGCCGCATGTGGGCTCTTCCCGGACCAGGGATCGAACCCGTGTCCCATGCATTGGCAGGCGGATTCTTAACCACCGCGCCACCAGGGAAGCCCCCTATAAATAACTTTTTTTATTCTCCCAAGTTCAGAATTAAATGAGAAATAAGGCCCAGGAGACAGTCAAATGAGGTAAAAATGCCAGCTTTTTTACCAATAGGCTAAAAGGAGAATACTGCTTTAGACCTGAGGCCAAATGGGCTTGCTGAAACCTCACCTCCAAATTGAAAAGACTGAGCTACTCGCCACAGGAGACGTGGACAATTGCAGGCAGCGCCCAGGGTGCCTGTGGACTGACTGATGGGCGGGGGCAGGGCCCCCGGGAGCACAGAGCCTGCTCAGTTCCTTCTCCCAAAGTCAGAGGGAAACACTCCTCCTCCCCTGGGCAGCCGAGAGCAAGAGGGCGCAGAGAGAAGCTAAGGGCTCCCCCACGCTTTTCTCTCCTGGGCAGGGAAGTGGACATTCTCTCTATTCTGTGGCTGGGGAAGGAGTGAGGAAGCCCTGCCCTCCCCAGCAGGGTCTGGGCGCCCCTCAGCCAGACGTCTTGGCTTGACCCTTCCCCATCTGAGAAATCAGAGGAGGCAGCACCCCCATGGAAACTGCTCTGCTCCCTGCGCTTAATAAGTGGACAGGCCAGGCGCTTTCACTTCTGTACTCGTTTAATCGAATCGACATTAGCTGGTAAGGAAGAAGGCCTCATATCCATTGTACGGCTGGGGAAACAGGCCCAGAAGACGTTTACTTGATCTAGGAGCTAATTCATACTCCACCCCCAGCAGCACCCCTGCTTCTCTCGCCTGAGTGCAGCTCTCCCTCCCCGGCTTGAGGAACTGGCCTGGCAGTGGCACCCAGTGACACTGGATTCTAGTCCTGCACATGTGCTGCCACCTGCTGTGGGCCTCGGCCAGGGGTTGGGCCTTCTCAGGAGGTAGGAGGACAGGGCAAACCCACTCCAAGGCCCCCTTCGTTGTGTCCCCCCCCCCAGTTGATCCTACAAACAGAGTAATTGCCTGTCTTCCAATCTGCTAGATTCCAAAAAGTGTGCATTGAAAGGTGTCTATTTAGAGAGCAAAGCTCTCTAAACCTCTTTAACATAAAGTTTGAAAAGCCAGTTAAACCAAAGCTCAAACTAAGCGCTACCAGGCTTCCAGAGACCTGGGACGGAGTGGTTTGGATACACCCCCAGAAGCAGCTCTTGGAATACGGTTGCCTGCTTATCTGTGCATACGGAGAGTTGTGCTTTATAAGCGTGAGCTGGGTCACTTAGTGCCAGTCTCATGCTGCTTTGGAGAAGCTGCCCAGCCAGCGAATGCCTGCTCAGCACCCTCAGCTCTGAGCGCCCTGAGAAACCCCTTCTGTCCCAATGAGTCTGGAAGTCACACACGATCCTCTTCAACTCAGCCGTTGCCTCCCAAACACCTCAGACAGATGTTCACATGTTTCCAGACACCTCACACCACAGGCCTGCAGTCTGAATGTGCACTCGCGCCACGTTCACCCCCCTCCTCCATCTCCCACCACAGCGAGGTCCATCCACAAGCTCAGGTCCACTCCCCACGCCCCAGAGCCTCTCCCTTCTGCCCTCTGCCACCGCCCAGTCCCTCTCCTCTCCAGCGCCTCTGACAGCTTTGGTTCAGGCTGCGTCATCGCTCACCTGGACCGCTCCAGAGCTTCCTAACTGGCCTCCGGGCCTCCAGACTCCCCCGCACTGCATTCCCCACACAGCCTCACACACAAGTGGCCGTGCCACCTCCCTGCTCCCTGTCTCCCCTGAAGATTCCACCTTCACCCTTGGCAGAGCCCGCGAGGCCCGGGGTGATCTGCCTGTCCGCCCTCAGAGCATGTCCCTTTGGTAAATCTTCCCGACTGATTTGGTCGCTCCTGTGTTTGTGCTGCCCCAGAACTTGGCACATGCAGTGCATCTCACGCAGCCTTGTAACTATACCTTTAGGCCCATGAGAATGTGAGCCTGGAACATCCACCATAGGGCTTGGCACTGACCTGGCAGTCAGTAGATGTCTTGGGGTTTCATTATTGATGTGGATTTTCAAATTGCTTAATAATTAATTGATTATTGTTTAAGTACTTGTTGTGTGTCCAGGTTACTTGGTTTTATTTCCGTTGCTATGCTTGTAATTCCATTCATTTGAAAAAGGAAAATGAATATTCCATTAGTGGTCAAAAACTACTTCCAAATCACTTTCCATAAATAAGGGTTCTGTTTCCGAGTAGAAACAGATTTGTATTATAGGAATTTAGATCCTGTCTCATTCTGTGTTTTTATGAGCTCCTAAGGTCTAGTCCTAAATGCCCCAGGAACGGAGGGGAGGGGAGAGAGACGAGCACTGGGACACCCCCAGACTTCCAGGATGGGTCGACCTGGAAAGGAAGAAAGCTGGGAAGAGAGCAGGCAAGGGAAGGAAAGGCCCGGTGTCCCCTGAATTCTATCAAAAAAGCAAAGATTTTATCTGTAAAAGAGACTGAGCTGTATAACCAAATGCAAGGTATGAACTTGGATTTTTTTTTTTTAAAAGCTTCCAAGATATTCTTGGGAAAGTTGGAAGATCTGAAGATGGGCTGGGGTGTTAGGTGATATGTTAGAGCTATTGTTGATGTATGTCATGGTTTTTAGGGGCTTATCTTTATGCCTCAGGGGTACACACTGCAGTATTTAGGTGATGTCTGAAACTTGCTTTCAAATGGTATGGCCAAAAAATTACACACATGCACATGCACAGGCACGCACATCTGTAACAGCCATTCACAGAGAGAGAAAGCAAATACAGCCCCCATCCCCCCAAGTATGGAGCTGCTGAAAGGCAGAGGCTGATCAGCTGAAGAGGGTAAAGCACAGCTTTTAGCATCAGGCAGCTGTGGACTTAAATTCAGTTCTGGCACTAACAAGCTGGTAACCTTCACTACGTAACTTAACCTTAGTGAAATCAGTTTTCTCAGCTTTAGGGTGGGGATAATAATACTCACGTCATAGGTCTTTATAAGGATTGAGTGAGGTACTGTCTGTCTGGATCAGCGCTACACATGGGCGCTCGGTAAACATCAGTCTCTTTCTCCAGTGGAGCAAAAGCAGAGCCAGATGTCAGTCACCCACTGACACGGCCTCCCAGTCAGCCTGTCTTCCCAGCGCCCATCACACCGCGGCTCTCAGAACACACACCCCTCAGTGGCAGCCCCCCTGCACGTGCACACGTGTAACTGACCCTCGTGCCTACAGCTCTTGTGGGAAAGTCAACAGCTAAACCGAGGAGGGCTGGCATCGTGGGGCAGGGGGAGAGGCACTGGGGGTATGGCAGGGAGACGGCGCCCAAGTCTGACTCACACACCTGAGGGGAAGGGGCCAGGGGGCAGGTGGGGGCACCGGGCGTGAGTGAGCAGGTGAGTGTCGTGGTCTGCCATCCGAAGTCGTTTTCTTGGCCTAACTTATCAGCTGTGCCTTCACAGGCCACAAGGCAGAGCTCCCTGCACGATGCCCTGTGGTTTTCAAATCGTATTTCCCCCTTTTCCATTGCCCCTATTTCCACTCTTTCAACCAGATTTTTGCGTGAGAAAGCGAGCACGACTGGGGTGGCCTCCCGCTCCATTCCCTCCAGCTCCCGCGTGCGCCTACAGGGTGACCAGCAGGCAGCTCTGCCTTCAGTGCAGGCTGGTGGCTGTGCAGAGTTGTTCTGACTCACGCCCTGCCGTTACCGAAGCAGTGTGGTCCCTCACTGGTAGTGGGTTTGTCAGATCTTCTGGCGAGGGTGGCTGGCTGGTCCTGTCTTTCCAGGTGGCCTCACTTTCTCATAGCCCAGGTAGCCCAGAGACAGCTTTCTGATGCCAGGTTAACAAGGCCAGGCTTTGCTCCGCAGAGCAGACATGTTCGATTTCAAGAGGAAAAACTTGCCAGTGAAAAACAGAGAAATCAGATTCTGGAAGTTATAAGGATTGGGTTGAAAAATCCAGGCGATTTCTGATTAAGCGTGTGTTGTTGCCTTCTCAGCTAGGATGCCACAGGTAGCTCAGGGGCTCCTGATGTGCCATGGAAGGGCTGAGGAATGTCAGCGGCCAAATGAAAATCCAGGTTCAAAGTAGCAATTTGCTTTCTAAGCTCCACCACCTGACCTCCATTCAGCACAAGTTAAGGAGGACTGCAAAGGGCCAAGGACCATAGTCCAGCCCCCTCCTGCTAGGTCTTGGGCACCTCCACAGCAGTTTGAACACGTCTTATGGTCGAAGAGCAGTGAGGGAGGGGAGGGGGGCCATGAGGCTGAATTGCTCACCACATGCCAGGCACCGTGCTGAGACCTGGAAAAGGGGGTCTGTTTTCCAACTCCAGTTCCCACGAGTGAGTCCACTGAGTCCTTTTAACCAGCCTACTGGGTCTCAGGTATCATCTCCTCTTGCAGAGGAGACAGGCTGAGAGAGATTGGGGGCTTAGCCAAGGTTTACAGCTGAGGAGCAACAGTCAGGATTCAAAGCCATGTTGTCTATTACTAGACCTCAGGTTCACGCTCCAGCTCTGTGCTAAGAACATGGCAGTTTCCTGCTGAGTTTGTAGTGATGGAGCCAGTGCAGCAGCCTTGGCAGGTGGCCCAGGATCCCAGGATGTTGGACCACAGGTAAGGCCTTGTTTCTGGTTTCCTTCCAGATCCCAGGCCTTCCTTAATATTTCTGGGCCTCGGTTGGCACCAAGACAAGAAAGTTAGTATTCTGCACCCAGCGTAGACTCTGCACACCAAACCCATCACTAGACACCAGAGGCACGCTGGGTGCTCTCTTCGTATGTGTGAGGGATTAGAATGCAGGATAGAAACTGGGCATGTGTAGGAGTTAGTATTGGGGGTGTCAGGGGCCAGCCCAGCCCCCAGAGACCGGGGCAGGGCTTATACTAGGAATCTCCATCAATTAGGTTACTTTGGATTGCAAGAGACAAAAAAAAAAAAATTGTTCACTCATACCAGCTTCAAGTACGACTTGATCCAGGCATTAAATCATGTCAATCAGACCCAGTTTTTTGCTGCATTCTCCCGGCTTGGCCTCCTCTGCTGGTACCATTCTCAGGGAGGCTTTCCCTGGCTGCAGCAGCTCCAGACTGTATCCTTCCAGGGGTGAGACCAGCAGGAGGGTGTCACTTCCTAGTGACTGCCACACGAGGCATGGGTTCACTCATTGAACCAACTTTGATCATATTGCCTGTCTTAGAACCCATCATTGTGGCCAAGGGTTTTCTGTTGGCCACGAGTAAGGCTCTACCTGAAACACATACCTAAGAAGCACAGGAGGGGTAGTTCCTGGAAGGGAAATAAGGGGGCTATTATCAAAAGAAGGGAAAACAGATAAATGTGCACAGAAGCCAAACAGGAGACATTGTCCCAGGCCCTTGTCCTCTTGTCTGATGGCAGAGAAAGGTTCACACCCAGAGTGGTGGGGGTCTTGAAATCAAGAGTATACATGGTGGAGGGCCAAGGTCAGAGGTCACCCAGGGCACCAGATAGAGAGGGGACAGGTGAGTGCATGGCAGGGAGGTACGAATCAGGGCTTGCAGGTTACAGAGATGGGCACAGTTGCCTGTGACAGCTTCTGGGGAGTGGAGTGTGCCAAGTCAGCCGCAACCCAGGGCCCAGAGGTGGAGAAAGAGCCAAGAACCTAGGTCACTTGTTCAGCAGATAATCACGGATACCTGTTCTGTGCCACATCTGTGAAAACAGGGTGACGATCGCAAGGCCCCTGCCTTCAGGGAGACCGCGGTGTCACAGTGAGTGGTTCAACTTTATCCTGGTGGACAGAATCCATCTGGTGGTTTTGAAAGGCACAGACCCGTGCTGTATGATCATGCCACAGAGCATCTCAAAGTCCCTTTTCGTTTGTTTTAAACTCCAACCAGTTGGTCCTCGGGGTGATTCCCCACCGGCATGCTCAGGAGGTGCCCGTCACCTCATCACTGCTGACTTGCTGGAGATCACTGCAGAGTAGATGCAATGTTTAATTATTGCCCTTGCTGTCCATCAGCTTCAAGGACTAGGTAGAGAGCCCATTGTCCTCGTTTAGGTGGGAGCAGCCTGTCCAGGCTGTGTCTCAGATACCTGATGATGGTTCTGAACCTGAGCGACCAAACAGAGCTGCTGTTCTAGCCTGTTCTAGGAGGGGGTGGCAACTGACTTCAGGTGGAATTCCGGGCACCTTGCCCCATGGCTTTCTCTGGCTGGTTGCAGTAGAGAATTCTTGCCTTCTAAATCGCTCCTTTGGCCCAAGGTAGAGTCTCCAGAAAGGTCCAAGTAAAATACACCAAGGCATGGAAATGGGGCTGGCTGGCGGGAGCCTGGTGGATGGATGAAGCGTCGAGTCCAGAAGGGCAGGAGTTCTGAACTGGACTTTGTACCAAGGGAGCTGTCTTTGGTCCTCCTTCCCTTGGACAGAGCTCCTCCCCAGCTCTGGCCTGTCCCCTCTGACTCTCCACTCAGTGGGGAGCTCGGCTACCCCTGTGGTTTCCAGCACCACCTTTGCTCTGGCAGCTCCAGTGTCCGCTTTTCATCCAGCCCTGCCTCACGAGCTCCACTTGCTGCAATGTCTTAGTCTGTCCCTGGCCTTCCCCAGACTTGCCCCACCCCAGCTGCCCTTGGATGTCAGCCGCACCGCACCCGTACATCCCTCAAATTCCTCGAGTCACCCGTCGCTCTCCTCCACTGGTCTGTGAGGCACAAGGGGCATCAGAAAACATCAGCAAGTAGTGAGATGGGAGGGCCCGTCAGCCCTCCACAATGTGGGTCCCTCTCCAGGATTCTCTCCCCGGGGCACAGACTTGCTGGATGAAAAGGAGAATTTACCCAGCCACCAGGGCCCCCTCCCAGCCTCCTGCCCACGGCTGGGCCTGCTGGGCTGGAGGTACCTGCAGTCCTTGACATCTGGCCAGTTCCTTCTCACCCTGTGAGACTCTGCTAAGTGTCCCCACCCCAGGCAGAGTCCCTTCCTCTCCTCTAGTGCCCAGCACAATTCCGTGTTCACTCCTTCACCAGCTCCTCATGGGCGTCTGCACCAGGCCAGGCCTCGTGCTGGGCGCTGGGGGAACCCAGAGATGAATGGGCACCTACTGTCTCCAGTGCCAGGAATGGCCTTCCTCTTCTGCTCCAGCTGACAAAACGCCATCAACCTTTCAGGGCCCGCTCAAGCGCCTCTCGCCCCACGAGCCCTCCCCGACTCCTCCAAGCAGAGCCATCCGTCCCCGCCCTGGGCCAGCACCGTCCCCCGCCTGACGCACTGTCCCCAGACAGGGAGAGTGTCGGCCTCATCTCCGTGACCTTAGCACCCTTGCAGGGCCTGGTGCAGATGAGTTGCCCAGTGAGTCTGGGGAGTGACTGAGTGGTGAGCGGTGAATACACGGAAGGCCGTGGGTCGTGGGGGGTGAGGGCAGCTCTGTGCACTCCCCATGCGCTTGAGCCACCAGTCAGTTCAGGGCAGGAGAAATCAAAAAAGGGAGGTGGCTCTTGGTCTGCAGGCCTGAGTTCACTTGAGGACCCCTGCGTGCGGTGCCATGTGTGCGTGACAGGCCTCCTGCGTCCCCCAAGCCTGTCTACGTTCAGCAGTGTGACAGCAGGGTCTCTTTGCCAGAGGACTGACCAGAGCCTAAAAACAGCATTTCTTTTAAGGTCTGTGCTGGAGCAGCTCGGAATGCAGCTCCCCGCCAGGGAGAGATTCAGCCCAGCGGGACAAGAGCAGGAAATCTGATTCAGCGAGACCAGAGGAGGCATTTTCTCAGATTAGAATTCTATGTGCCAAAGGTGGAGAGTTTATCCCAGTAGGGAAGGGGAAATAAAACATAAAATATTGAAAATAAATTCTATCCCACAAGCACAATCCTCCGGGAGAATCAACTCAGTGTCGCTGCCGGTGTGGGGAGTCCCCGCCCTGTGGCCACGGGAGCGCCGTGCCCGGAGCTGCCTGTCACATTGTCCCCCATCAATCCCTGAGCCCTGCTGTGGACGAGGTAAATAATTAACCTGGCCATGCCTGGGGGAAGGGGTGTCAAGGACTACCTGAGAAGTGGCAGGCTGAGGAGGCGTCGGATGGGTCATCCGGGTCAGTTTTCATTCTCATGCAAACCCCTCCACAAGTATCATCTCACTGCATCTTCTCAACAACCCTGTGAGACTGATACGGTTATTATTTTCCCGAGAAAGCTGATGCTCAGAGAAGTTAAGCAACTTGCCCAGGGTCACACAGTAAGTGGCAGAGCAAGATTTCCAAAACAGGTCTACCTGATGCTGGACCCCAGGCCCTCCCCTCGCTGTACCCCTCCATCGAACCTTCTGCCTCAGTTCCTTCTGGTTCCTGGGGTATCTGGTTGTGGCTGCCAGTGGTTTGGGGCAGGCTTAGACTCCAGCAGTACGGCTTAGGGTGGCTAGGGAGGTCAAGGTCACTGTTCTGCTTCTCCCCCACTCCTGGCTAAGGTTGACGGCTACTTCCTGGATTTGAGACTTTGCTTCCTCCCCAGAGTAAACCTAACAGAGCCCTGGATTCCTTAACACAGGGGTAAGACCAGCAGTGGTGCTGCCCTTCTGAGCGCCTGCTGGGCTCTGTGCAGGATGCTCAGCAGGTGTTTGCATTTTCTCACGTTATCTTTCCCAGACTGATGCAGGAGGGACCACGAGTGCCCCACTTTTCACTAGGGTCCAGCCCTAATCCCCTGGCTGGTAGGATGGATTCAGATTCAAAACCCTGGCTTCTTCCATCATACCGCCCATCTCAGCTGACCTGGGACAGCTTGGTGGTGACGGCAGCTCCCTGGCAGCAAAGGCTGCTTGCCAGCCTCCTGCACACTGGATCTGAGATGGCACTGACCGTCTCCCTAATTTAGGTCACTGTTTTTGCCAGCTTAGTTTTATTGTCAGTCTGCTTAGTTCCACGTCTTCTAGAATATTGAATCACATTTAGTTTATACTGCAAAGAATTTTAAAATGTAATAAAAGTACTAAAAGAGAATGTATAAAAGGGACTTCTCCCAAGGGATCGCTGATTATATCCCACTTAACATGCAAAATGTGATGGGCGATTAACATTGCCTGGCAGCAGTCTAAACTGAATTTCTGAGATGTTACTGCCCATAACCATGGTATGGTCCATGGTTACAGCTACCTCTCAGCCCTCCTTGGGAAGCCCTACTCCCTGACGCCTTCTAGATGGATCCCTGTTTGCACTTTCTGGAGAGGTTGATAGAGAATGTTTCCAGAGGGGCAGTAGATTGAGCCTTGGCAAGATGGCGCCGCGGGAGGCCAGGTGGAGTGAAGCGATCAGCAGAGATGGTGGCTCTCCAGGCGTGCTGACCAGGGGATGGTTCTCTCCACAGAGACAGGGTGGGACAGAGGGCCACTTTCACCCCAGAGCTATCTACCAAACACTTTCCATTGCCCAAACCACGATGACCAGCTAAGAATTCTTCCCCTGCTTTTTGTGATTAAAAATCCTGATGCCTTGGAGTATTTTGCCAGGCAGAACTCTGAGTCACTTTTTTATGCCTTCATTAATTCTTCCTTCACTTATCCAACACGTCGAGCTCCAAGCCCTGTCCAAGTCCCCAGGGTCGCGAAGGAATGAGATGTGTGTCCTGCCTTCATGGCACTCTTTGTCTGGGAGACACAGTGAACAAACCATGCAGAAAGAGAAATGCTGGTAGAGGCAGCTGGTGAGGTAGGCGGAGGTAGACAGGGGCCAGGCCCTGGGGGAGCTTGAATCATACCTTGTGGGTGTCAGGAGCCAGTGAGGGATTATATTCAAGAGAATGGCATCTGGGAACATTGACTCTGGGCCACTGCTAGAAGGGGTGGAAGCAGGTAAGGCCAGGAGACCACTAACAATGCTGCCAGCATTCAGACGAGAGCTCGTGGGATGTGAGGATGAGGGAACGATGGGAGAGAGGTCCAGGGGACCAAAGGGACAGGACGCCGTGGTCCGCTGGATGCCTTCCGTGGGAACTGTTGAGGTTCACCTTGGAATGGCACAGGGCTGGATGCAGGCTGAATTTCTCTTCCTCTAGCCAGCATGCTCTAATGAGATTTGAGGCACAGCCCATGATGAAAGGAGTGTCTGTTGGGATATACGGGGTCAATGCGGAAAGGCTCTGCAGAAGGACAAAATGGCCAGCTGAGAGGAACAGGGCACCTCCACCCTCACTGTCCTGCTTTTGCCCTGGGGCTGTCTACCATCCTCCTTCCTTTCCCCCCTTGCTCTGGGACCTGTAACCAGGGTACCCATGGCTTACTCTACCCCATGCCCCATCCCAGGGTAGGAAAGGTTAGGGCTCCTTCTCGCTGGGTTGTCAGCTCTTCAGCGTCCCAGGGCATTTCTGCCAAGGATGATGTACAGTATTATGCTAAACCAGCTTTACGGACAGCCCCTTAAAATGCAAGCCTCTGTCTGTGATGGATGGAGAACATCCAGTTGTTTAGCCAACCACTTACGGTTTGTTGCAAACCCGCAAGAACCACACATGGGCACCTTGTGAGGCCCGTTATGCCAAGGACCCCATAAATAAATAGCAGAGTATGTCTTGGTGCGTCAGGGCTGGAGTATGGAAATAGAGGCGCTGCATAAATAATACACGTTTACAAGGTAAATACACAGCACGTTAGCGTGTGCAGCCATAACCAAACCACCCCACGTAACAACCACGATAAGCTCCAGGGTCTACCATGTGACTGGCTTCCATCCGTCAGTGTGCATGCGGATTCAGAATGACCGCCGAAGGGAGGGGTCCTCCTGCACACTGACCTTGAGGCCTTGGAATCGAGGCGAGTGGTGAGATCGCAGGTGGGCACCCTGACCCAGAGCTCTGCTGCCAAGGTGTGAAACCTACCACGGCCATGTGTTCCTGCAGATGTCTGAAGGTCTGCCGCCAAGCAGCGGGCTGATTAGCACCAAGGTGCAGGATGCGATGGGTTGCACCTACAGGAAGAGGGCCGGCTGGGGGAAACGGATGCAGATTCTCTCAGACTTAGGAGGGAGCCAGTGGATCGACTTTCCAAGTTTAAACGACTCTCACCAGAGCCCTGTAACTTTCAGCCTTTCACCCTGAAGGTTGGGCTGGGTTTTCAGAAAGTCAGTTTCCCGTCTCCGCCACCCCTTTTTCAGCCCTGAACCCCACTGGGCATCTGGAGCTCCGAAGAGGCAGCCGACAGAATGGCCGCTGGAGTGGGTGCCCCTCCCCTCGGTTGTAATGGCACAATGCTGGATTTCAGTATTTTAAATGAAAAATATATGCAGTTAGCTGTGCACTGACAATGTCCTTGAGGATTTGACAGTGAGATTTTCCAGCAGTTGGTCTTCGTTAGGATCCTGGCGGTGTTTAATAAGGCAGTCGAACTGCTGGCACCTTGGGTTCCTGTTTGTTCTCCGAGGGCTCTGGGGCTGCTGCGGTAAGCACATCGACCAGAGCTGATCATTACAAGGGCGTACGCCACCATGAATAAAAATGTCACACGTTTTCCCATCTCACAGCGGTACAGAATGTCAGTCCTGTCAAACACACGTTGCAGGGAGCTGTGTGCAGTCCGTACAAATTGGAGAGCTGCATTCCCCCCCAGCCTTCTGATATTCTTCATTTGAAGCTGAAGAAAAACAGTTGTTAACCTATTAGCTAGGATTTTAAACTCTGCTGAGGCGGTGGAGGGCTAGACTTTGACACAGATAGAAATGTATGCCAGGGTCCAGGAATTTTAAAAACAGGTTCTCCATCCATTTGTTCTGAGGGAAGGAAAAAAAAAAAAAAAAAAAAAAAAAAACACCTCTGTCTGGCGAACCTGACTGTCTTTAACAGACACTGGGGAAATTTGGGGATATTTCCCATCTAAGCTTCCCACCTTTGCATTCTCCTCGAAAAGTCTCTTGCTCTTCAGGGTGGCCTTGGGCTCAACCTGTTAAACCAGGATAGCTCTAGGTTGGGAGTTTTTCCTGATCAGAAGCATGCCGTTCCTGATCAGAAATATCGCCAGCCTCGTGGACAGTGCGACTCAGTGATAGGATGACAACTAGTTGGTTCACATTAGTCAAATGCTGGGCAACGGCCTTACTGATCATTTGAGTCTAGTCCCACAGTCTTGGGCGAGCATTTACTTTGAACTGACCGCGTGCGGGCCTTGTGCCTAGAGCCCAGGATTCAGATGTGACCAAGACGCCACGGCACTCTCGAGGAACCCCTCGTCTTTAGGGGAGGGACAGAAGAAAGAAGCCGGGCTCTATCCAGCCAGGAAGAGAGGGATAGCTTCCAGGGAAGGGACAGAGGCTTGAGGGATGAGCCGAACCCACCGGGTAGGCAGGTGCAGGAAGGGCACCCAGGACGAGCACGTGCGTTGTGAAGGGCTGTGGCACATGAGTGGCAGGGCATGTCTTTGCAGGGCTGGAAAAATGGGCTGCTTGTGGTAGGGTGCAATATGGGGTGGGTGGGCCAGAGACTGGGTCTCGAATGGCCTGCCGAGAACTGTCTGCAGGACATGACCAGCTCCCCGAGCTGCGGGTGGACCAGGGCGGGGGGAGCTGGTGGCAGGGAGAGCAGCGTGGAAGCTGTCGTAGTCACCAGACTCCCTTTCCGGAAGATGCTGTGCGATCCTATCTGTACAACTGCAAAATCGGGAGAAGATCTTTATTTTAATTTCCTAGTGGTAGTACTGCTTGGGGTGGACACCATTCCAGAGATGATAAATTAGCCTTGGTTTTGCTGAGCTGGCCCCAGCCCTTAAATGCACCGAGCAAACCCTCCCCAAGTTAGGACACAGGCCTGGTGAAATGTAGGCGGCTGCAAAGACAAACCTTTCTGTGTGGTCAGAATGGACTTAGCAAGACAAAAACCTCAGAGGATATTGGGGGGAGGAACTCCCCAGGGAGAGGGGAGCACCCTCATTCTCAAGGGGATAAGATCCAGCATCTTCCTTCTGCCGTTTGTGTATCGGGTCTGATGGAAGGAGTGTGGGCTTCCTTGGGGTCAGACTTCCCTGGGTCTGGAGCCTGGTTCAGCCACCTGTTAGCGGTGAGGCCTGGGCAAGTCACTGAGCCATGCAGACTCGGTTTCTTCATCTCTCAAATGGGGATTTTTACCTTCTCTGCAGGGTGGTTGGGGTCATTAGAGACCTTACAGGCAGAGCTTCTAGTACAGAACCTGGAACATAGCAAGTGCCTCAAAGCAGCTCCCCTGCCTCTGTCAGAGGGGGATTCTCTCTCCCAACATCTGGAAGCCCCTCCTGGCATCCCCCACCTCCTGGGAATGTCACCCAGGCACCCTTGATGGCATCCCAGATGGCTGCCCCCACGTAGGTAGCAGCAAAGCCCCCGCCTCCTGTTTCTGTCTGGGCAGAGAATGGCACGCGTCAGCAAGGCTCCCTGCCCCTGCCCAGCCACGGCCCGCATCTGCTGCCTGACCTCGGGCCGCCAATGGGATGCCACCTATTCAGACCGAGCAGCTGCACCTGACTAAAAACAAAGGGCTCCCCTCCCCCGCCCCACTGCTGTCCCCCCTCCCTCCCCCCGCCTCTGTCCCCCAAGCGGCCTGGGGTCACCCGGCCCCCTCGCAGCCTTCCCTCACAGCTGCCTTGCTGCTTTTGTTCAGCATGTGAACTTCCCCATCAACCGAGCTCCTTGCACGGGAAGTAATCAGGGATCTTGACAAGGCTTCAAACCACAAATGCCACTACAAATTAACCAGCACCGCTACAAAATACTACTCCTGTCAACATCGGGGAAGAATGCGCTGCTCCCAGGACCGGGAGGAACCGTCTCTCAGCTCAGCTCTCACTGCCGCAGAGTGCCTGGGCCCAGCAGGGAGAGTGGCCTCGCAAGGTGACTTGTCGAGGGGGCTGAGTCCCCGGCAGCCGCTCTCCAGAGACAACGGCGTACAGAGCCGACAGCAGGTGCTACAGCTTTTCTTCAAGGGCCACCTTCAGTCCCCAGCACCACTGCAGAGGGTGCCTCAGGACGGCGAGTTGCAGGCATGTGGGAACCTCCCCCCGGAGTCCGACAGCCAGCTTCCTAACGTATTGTGCGAATTTGGGCCGGAGGGATTATGGCAGGGCTTCTGTCCAGAGGTTTAGGACTGACTGAGATATACTGGGTAACACCTGGCCCGTTGAGGGTGCTCCAGGATGAGGCTCCTCCCAGCCTCCCTTTCCCAGTAAGAAGCACCTTGTCATCGTGTACGGGCGGGATGGAAACTTCTTCCTCAGCTCTGATGCAGAAGTCCATCCTGTGCAGTGTCTTTCCATGAGCGTCCCTCCCAGATGACAGCCTGGAGCTGGGAGTTACCTCTGCGGATGCTGCAGGGCCCGAGGACCCCAGGGTCCGCTGTGGGGGCCCAGGGCCTGCCCAGTGCTGTTGGCACAGCGCGAGTGCTGTAGGACACCAGCGCTCAGTCTTCTCCGGCATCCTTGCTGACACTCTGAAGCGGAGGCAAGCATTTGATCCTCCCCAACAAGCAGGATCAGCTCTATCAAGTGTGGACGAGAGGATTCAAGATAATGACAGGAGTTGGGGGACAGGCGAGAGCTGTGCCTGAGAGAGCTGGTTGGGCATTTCAAAGGAGACACTCCACACAAATATAGCTTCAATACACTCCTTTTTGGAGGCCTATCAAAAGAAGCCCTCTTTTATTTTCATACCTTGCATAATAGCGGCTCTCCCTTCCCGAGGAGTAGAGGAGCCTTGCTCTCAGCCCAGAGGCCCTTTGTAAAGCCACAGAAAGCTTTGTCTTCCTCCCCAACCAGGCCCGTTTCATGCACAGGTCAGAGCATTGATGTGGCTACTAGCCAGGAAAATTAACCAGGTGAACTCTCCCCTCGTTAAACAGTAACAGGGTTTAATTGTGAATTTTCTCTTTTACCCTCTCCATTCCTGGAAGCGTATCTGGTTGGGGCACATCCCTGGCACAGAAAAGCCCGCAGCATCTCCCCAGGCTCCCCTTTGGGGATGCCAGGGCCTCTTCCAGGTGAGCTAGATGGGAGTCTGACAGAAAAGGGACAGTTCAGAATACCATTCAGACCCAAAGGACCTGAGACCCCCTTTGAGGCTGACCTTGGAGGCCACCGTTCTCATGCCTCCAGCCGCCATCGGGCATGCCCCACCTTCTCTGGCCCTCAGAAAGGGTAACGGCAGGGGCTCTGGCTGCCACCTCAAGCAGGTTGCCTCCCTACCCCAAGCTTTGCATGCATAGACCTCGGCCTTCAGTGAAGCTGCTTGATCCCTGTGGCCTCGGGCATCTCCGATCTTCTGCCCCCTTCCCCTCACCACCGGTCCCCGCTTGGGGTCTGACCTGTCCGCCCACTGACTTTGACATTTCACTTTCTGTGTGGCCTTAGGTAGCGCCTGTTTGCCCTCCCTGAGTCTGCTTTACCAGCTGTGAAAAGGGGAGGCTGATTCTGACCTTAAAGGGATGTTAAAGGGATAGTCCAAGGTGTGTCCTCCATGGGGACTGAGGAAATCTGTGCACTGGTTCCCAAACAGCCGGCCCCTCCCACGTCCATCACAGGACTCCTGCCCCAGTGCACAGTTAACTTGAGACGAGCTCTTCGACCCTCTTCTGAAGGCCTGTCATCCACTGCTTGGTGTGACCCTGGGCAAGTCTTTGCCTCCGCTCATCTGTGAAATGGAATAATGACCCTCATTCCCGGGACAGCACATGCGCTGGTTAGGCGTTAGAAGACAGCGGGCCACCGGAGCTTCGGTTCTGCCCACCTCGCAGGCTGCCCCCACCTGTAACCCCGCTTCACTCTCTGCCCCATGTCCACGCCTGGCGGTGAAGCATTTTCCACCCTGCAGCCCCGTGTAGGGCGCCCGTTCATTCATGCCACCCAGGTAATTAAGTTGATATTCCAACACGGCTTCCCCCCCGACCTTTTGGAAACAATGTGTTTTGCTGCATCAACAAATTAACTGCAAATCAGATGCTGTCCTCATAAATGTGGGTTTCATATCCAATGAGCATACTCACCTGGTCCACACGGCTGACAGATATAAACGCCGAGGGTCAGGCAGAGACCGTCAGAGGCCAAAAGAGTTCCTCTCTTCTCTGGGACTTCCATGTCAGTCACACTTTGGGGCTTACCCTCTCACGTTCACATCTCCCAGCAGTCACATGCCAGCTGGCGAGTTGACAGCATGGAGGTCTGGGCGGGCCCCTTGGCCGGAAGGGAGTGTCTGTCCTCAGGAGCCCACCCGTCCTCCTCCCATCCATCTTTGACACCACGGCCTCTGATATGTCCCTCCCTGCCTAAATCCCTCCCACTGCACTCAGGAGGAAATCCACACTTCTTAGGCTGACAGTCAAGGCCTCGTATTATGTGACCCCACCCACCAGCCGTTCCCCCTGGCCTGCCCCATCATCATATTCACCCTCACTTGGTTTTGTTGGATCACTGGGGTTCCCATCTCATGCACCTAAATTCCGTACCCCCCCATCGGGTAGAAGAGCCCCTCCTTGGTACCTCCACAGACCTCTTTCCACCTGTATTATAACCCCACCATCAGAGTGGGAGCCCTTTGAGGGCAGGACTGGGTCTTATTCACTGGTGTGCCTCTTGCCTGTACAAAGCATACTGCATTGTTTGTTGAATGAATCAACACGCGAATCTCCTTTGGAAAGCACTGGAAAGAGATGCTCAAATAAGGAAGGAAGGGGAGGATGTCAGTCATTCTTTCACCAGCCTTTTCTCTAAGGCACAGATCTCTTAACAACATAGTGCAACTTCAGAAGGGATATGGGTTAGAAAAACCGAATCAGAAAGGATTCCAGGTGACTTTGGAAATTTTGGTTGACAAGGATAGCACAATGGACTAAGGATGCCTGCTTGTTTTAGTTCCTGCTACTAGCTCTGTGACCTCATACTAGTCACTTAAGCTCTCTGGGCCTCCTGTTTCTTGCCTCTGTTACAGGGAAATAACGCTCCTCTAACTTGCCTCACCAGGGAATGTGAGGCTCAAAGGAAAGAAGGGAAGTAGAAATGCTTTGAAAGGAAAACGCATCATGTAAATAGAAGAGATTAGTAAAATCCAGTCCCTTTCAACAGCGCCCTGCTCACAGCACACTCCCTTGAAAAACCAAGGTCCTCACGTTCACAGGACTCTACTGGGAAGACTGGGGGGTTTAAGGGAAGGACAGAGGATTGGATGGTCTTGTTTCATCGGCAGGTTGCCAGACCAGCGCCTCCCACAGCTGTAATGCACTCTTGTAGCCCCCTCACACCAGTGCCTGTGACTCAGGAGTTATTTCCATTTTACAGAAGCGTTAACTGCGGCTTAGATTAAATAACTTGCCAAATGGCAGAGCCAGTATTGAACTCAACTAGAAAATGACAGAGTCAGGACACGCACGTGAGTCTTCCCACCAAATTACGTGTCTTGGGGTTTTAGCCCAAATGCTCTTTGTACTCTAAGAAAGGTATTTTTCCGTGATGTGGGTCAAATTCCATTAGACCACACACTCCTTAAGGACAGACTGTGTCTTAGTCTCCTGAATCCCCAGGGCCTGGCCCCAGGTAGTTTTTCCCTCACTTCGCATGGGGGAGTGAATCTGCTTCCCGACTACACGTGACCCTCAGGAAGGCATGTACCTGCGCCCCATCCCTCCTGCCACAGCTCAGCTCACGCAGTGCCAGGTGAACTGTTGAACAGAACTCTTCTTAGCCGAAGGTTGCCAAAGGCTCAGCCTTTCTGAACTCGCTTAAGAATCAGCAGTCAGTGTATCTAGGGTACTGAGGATCACATGCGACACGATTTCTCTGCAAAAGTGCCCAGACCTCTTGATTCTCAGCTCCAAGGCTCCTCTGGTTTTGTCTCCTCTTCCTCCAGCAGTGGGAGGAGCCCTGGGTTGGCAGTCAGGCGGCCTGGGAGCAGGTCACTTTCCCCCCCTCCAGTCTGTCTCCTTGTCCGTGGAAGGATAAGCTCCTGGCACCAGAGCCGTGGGAAGAGACAGACAAGCGCGCACTGGCCCTGGCCCGCAAGGAGTGCGGCCGGGGGTGGGGACCCCGGCTCACGGACATGACTTTAACTGTATCTGGCCAGCTCTGCAGTCGTGTCAGACCTCACCTCACCCTGTTACAGCCCCATATTCAGTTACTCCCTGATTCAGCTTCCCCAGCCCTGGAGCCACGTTCTAGAAAACGGTATGTCGAGTTGATTCTCCCCTAGCTTCTCTCTTCACCCTCTCCTCCCGCCCAAGTTACCACCATTCCACCCTTATGGGCTGTTCTAACTGTCCCCAGAGTACTCAGCTCTCCCCAAGCTGTGTCCCCCACTCTCATGCCACCCAGCATATTTGGGAAACTGCAACCACCATGACCCAACAGCCTACTACTTCCTCCCCTCCAAGAAGCAGAAGCTTCTTAGCAGCATATCCACTGTGCGCCTTGCCCCGAGGGATCTGCCGTGATATACCCGGCATCCCTGCAGTGGGTCCTCACGGCCACACTCAGGACAGTTGTACCACGTTACCATTTCTTGGTGTCTATAAATTCCCCTGGTTTACTAGCTTCTAGGTTAGGTGTGGTCAAGAGGCTGCTTTCCTCCCACCGTTTATAAATTCAGTTACAAAAGAACTAGCACTTCCTGATGACAATCAAAGCAAAATAAATTAATCACAGAATCTAGAGAACTAACATGTGTTGAGTTTCTACATGTGCCAGGAAGCTTCAGCCAAAAATCTTTGCTGAGCACCTATTTAGCCAGTACCATACTAGATAAACAGAGAAATGCAATGAGTGAGCTGATAATTACAGCCTTTGTGCTGTGAATACATGGGGGGCAGAGCACCTGACCCATGCTCCTCAGGGAAGGGCAGGGAGGGCCTCCTGGGGGAGGCAGTGCTTGAGCCAGACAGTGAAGGACAAATAAGAGGCACCAAGAGTGAGACAAAAGGAGATGCAAGGTGTTTAAGAATCCGCCTGCCAATGCAGGGGACACGGGTTCGAGCCCTGGTCCGGGAAGATCCCACATGCCACGGAGCATCTAAGACCATGCGCCACAACTACTGAGCCTGTGCTCTAGAGCCCGCGAGCCACAACTACTGAGCCCACGCGCCACAACTACTGAGCCCACGCGCCACAACTACTGAAGCCCACACGCTCTAGGGCTCGCGTGCTGCAACTACTGAAGCCCTTGCGCCTAGAGCCGGTGCTCCGCAACAAGAGAAGCCACTGCGATGAGAAGCCCACGCACCGCAACGAAGAGTAGCCCCCGCTCGCCACAACTAGAGAAAGCCCGTGCACAGCAACGAAGACCCAGCCAAAAATAAATAAAAATTAAAAAAACACTTGAGCTTTCAGGGAGAGCAAGGGGCTGAGCAGGGCGGGGTTGGTGGGGGAGATGCACCAGAGATGAGATTGCAGAGGCTTATGGGTGGGGCCCAGAATCCGGAGGGCTTTGAGCACTTCAGTTAACATTTTCCAGGCGATATTAACAGGTGTTATAGGGGAAGTGAGTCTATATCCAAATAAATGTGGGAAATGGGACTTTTACAAAAAAAAAAAGGAGTTAAAAGTGTTTTGCCTGTTCACGGTAAGGTGTTTTATTGCAAGGGTTGGCGGCCTTTGCTGTGCTAACCAGCATTGTGAATCCCCAAATGGAGCAAGATACAGCACTTCCCAGACTTGTCTGTCTGGAGAACCCCCTTTTCTTCTTTCATACAATGCATCTCCCAGGATGGTTTCTCAGAAGACACCTTGGGAGATGCCAGCCTTCCACTGAGATGCTCTAGGCTAGCAAATGACATAATTGGGCGTGTATTTTTTTAAGTCCACTCTGGAATAAGCATGGAAGATAGATTGGGAAAGGGAGAGGCTGGAGGCAGGCAAACCTGATAATGATGATAGTTGCTGGCGTCTATGGGCTGAAGATCTTGGCGAACATCTTCTCATTGAAACTTCCTAACAGCCCCCTTGGGTAGGTAGTGCCATTACCTGCATTTACAAATGAGGAAAGTAAGGCTTGATGGTTAAATCTTGGGCCACAGGATGAGTGGAGGGATGGGGTTCAGTCTGAGATTGTCTGACCCCAGAGGTCACCTCCTGAACGCTGCCACCCCCGCCAGCAGGGACAGAAATGCAGGTCAGAGGTGACTAGTGGTGAGGGCTCTGGGGCTAGAGAAGGAGGTCACCCAGAAGCAGAGTGGCCGAGGACAAGGGAAGCTGAGGGTGATGGGGGAAGTGGGGGTTGTGTGTGAGAGTCGGGGGGTTGGGACAAGGGCAGCAGCCTATGCACTTGTGGGTGGCCATGCTCATCTCGTTGGGTGGCATCCTAACCCCAGATAGCCTCCAAATGAAGAAGGGTCACCGAGCACGGTTGGCCTACACTCCTAACGGCACAGGATCTGGGAAGCCAGACTTTATCTCCATCCACATATGCTCTCGATGTGCCATGAGGGACCCCAGTTCTCCACCAAGTCAGTCGGCCAATTTTCTCCATAGGCCACTCTGACAGGCCCTTTGCAGACACCAGGGATCCAGGGACGCCTGAAGCATGGCCCGTCTCTCCGGGAGCCGGTTGTAGAGAATGAGTTCTGAGGCAAGTTTACTACCTGGAGGACCACTCCAACCAAGTGAAGCTCTGAAGTGCTGTCCACGAGAAACGTAACAGGAGCCACACATGCAAGTCACATACGGAATTCTAAATTTTTTAGTAACTGCATTTAAAAAGTAAAAAGAAACAGATGAGATTAATTTTAATAATATATTTAACTGTAAATATCCAGAACATTTTCATTTCAACATATAATCAATATAAAAAATTATTGAGATATTTTGCATTCTCTTTTCAAACTAAGTCTCCGAAGTCCAGCGTGCATTTCACACTTACAGCGCGTCTTAATTTGGATTCGCCAGGTGTGGCCATTGGCTCCTGTAGTGGGCGGTGCAGGTCTGGACTTTGCGGCGTGCTGATGGACCTCTGTGAACCGCGAGGTTCACAGAGGACCCAACTGGAAGCCTCCCAGGGCTCACCGAGCGTCTGTGACCTTGGTCTAGTGTGGACCTTTCCTCTCCTTACTCTGTCTGCCCCACTGTCCAGGGCATCTAGATGGGCAGGCCATTGACAGAACAAAGCTTGACTTTCGAGATAAAGGGTTTGAGGAGCGAGCTAAGAGGTCTGTGCTCTGTTGATTTTTATTCAAGTCCTGAGTTCAAAAGTCAAGCATTTTGTGCAAAAATTTTATTTGTTCCTCAGACATTTACTGAGCAGATATTTTTTCCCAAGGCACAGGGATGAATCCCTTAAGGAAATGAACATCTGAAGGAGAATGGGGGGCGGGGAGGGGAAGATACGTGGTGGTAGTGAGCGATGAGTCAGAGCACTGAAGGCAGCATCTGACCTGCGCGAATTCTTGAAGGATAAGTAAAGGTTTGCCGGGCACATCAGGATGGGGTTGGTCATTCCACCTGCTGGGCAGGCAGGAAGCAGGCCTGAGAACCTCAGGCCATTTGAGGGTCTGCTGGTGAGCACAGGTTGGGAGGGGTCTGGGTGGGGCACGGCAGAACCCAGGTCTTGGAGGATTTGGAATGCCAGCCCAGGGCCTTGTTGAACTGTGTGTGGCCCCAGGACAGGAGGGGACAGCAGAGGTCTCGAAGCTGGGGTGCGGCAGGGTCACATTGCATTTTAGAAGATCCCCCTTGGCCTGTGTGGAGAATGGCTGAGGAGATCCGGCGGGGGGGGGGGGGCCTGTTTGGAGGTGATTACAGTGATCCAGGCTCGAAGTGGAGAGGAGGGCCTCGGATGCGGGATGTGCAGGAGCCGGTGACCGGCCGAGGCAGCAGGAGGCGTCGAGGACGGCCCTTGGGCTCCCGCTTGGGGGGCTGAATGCTTGGAGCCGTGTGTGGAAATGCATCAGACCATCTCCGTGTGTACTGATTCCTTAAGTTTCCACTTTAATGCAGCCGCCGAGACTCCATCCCACTCGCCCGCCGCCTCCCAAGATACAGCGCTCGAGGCCCGTGAGTAGCCGGTGGTACTGCCCTCCCGCCTAACACTGCCTGAGCCGTCTCCCCGCCTGACTAAACCTCGGGGGTCTGAACTCAGCTGCCTTGCCAAAGAAAACCATGAAGTGGGTTATTCAGCTTCCCTCTGTGTGGCATGTCCCTGGACTGGCACTTTCTGGGCTTCTCTCTCCTTTTTCTGAATCAGTTTGGTGACTCGCAGGTCAGAGCTGTAGGCAGCAGGGTCGCCGTGTGGTGTGTTTGCCGTGTGTGCATCGTTCGAGCGCATCTCCTGGCTTGAGCCACGTTGCTAGCCAATGAGCTTTAAAGGCTGCAGCTGCCTCTTCCTCACAAAGGAAGCAGAAATCTGGCAGCAGGGGTCTGTTCCGCCAGATCTCGGTTTGCAGATGCATTTGATATCCCTTCCTGGGGGGTAGAGGCTACGCCCAGAGAATATTGAACCGGCTCAGATGGAGACCGGTCGCCTCATCTCCTGGGCCTCACGTGGGGCTCCACCCTCCCGAGCGAAGCTCCAAGTAAGGGCAGAAAAGCAGGGTGAGATGTGATGAACCCACCAACGCCTGGGATTGGGTGGGCAAGGGAAAGAGACCCATCTGTGTTTTCTCAAGAGAACATACCTTGGGAACATATGGGGTGTGGGTCCCATGTTGAGCATCGGTGAAGTCCTTTTTCTTGTGGGCTCAGACTTTGGTCGTGCTGAGAGGCCTGATAACTTTAGCAGGTTCCCTTAAAGTGGGAAGGAAACTTGCCGGGACCATTGAGTGAGGGCTGTTTACCAAGAGAAGAGTTTCTCTGTTTCTTGTTCAAAGCGGCCACCACTCTTGCAGTCCAGCAAAAGCGGCCCTCAGAGTTCCCCATGAGCCCGAGTCCCACTCCCTCCCGCCGCCCCACGGCGGTGTCCACATCCATCTCGAAAGGTGTGGCGGCCCAGGGGTGCAGCTGACTAGGCGGAACTGTATCTGTTTCTTTTTTTTTTTAATTTAAGAGTTTATTTGAGCAAAAATTGATTCGAATCAGGCAGCACCAAGCCGGAAGTGGTTAGGAGCGCTCTCAAACTGTGTCTGTTTTGAATCCTAGGCGCACGTACCCAGCATCGGTTGGGTGGCCGCTCTCTGCGCGGATATTGGAAAGTTCTGTGGCACTGTTTCCCTTCCCTTCCCTACCGCATGTGGGAGTTAGAGGGCTGGGGTGGAGGCAGCCGTGACACTGCAGTTCCAACCACATGTGGCAGATCCATCCTGTACCCCAGTCCAACCGTGATCAGCACTGCTGTCGAGGGGCTGGAATGTTTCTGCTCGCTGTCATTGGAAGGAAGTCACAAACAGCAAAAAGAAAGCGCTTTGGGGGACAGCAAGCCAGCTACTGGGTCAAAGCTTGTGTGATTTAGTGAGAATTTCAGTACAGTCATTAGCAACATGGCTTTGGAGAGTAGACAGAGCCAGGCTTGAGACCAAAGTTGTGTGACTCGGGGCAGGTCCTGAAGCTCTCTGAGCCTCTCTCCTCTCTCTCGAATACACCCTCATTCATGGAGGTTTTTGTGAGCATGATAGAGATGACATTTGTAAAGCACCTAGCACAGTGCCTGGCACCCAGTAGCAGTTCTTACTCTTCTTAACAGGTTTCTAAATCTTCCAGCTTCTAAGGAATGGCCCAGTTTCTTAATAATCATCATTCACCTAGGATTTTCATAGTCGGCAAATCATTCTTGGCCACATCAACCCAGCTGACCCTCACAGTGACTCTATGAAGTAGGCATTGCCTCCACCTGTTTTAGAGATGAGAAAACCGTGACTTAACCCAAGTCCCTCAACTCCACAAAGGGGTCACCAGACTCTAGAACACATGGTCTTTTCAGCATACCAAGCTCCCCAGACCCTTCATCTCCATCTCCACAGAGTACAAAGGACTGGGGCAGAGCCTTCAGGTGAGAAAAAATTCATCAGCAGCTGGCTGGGCTTCCTGTGGAATCTCTGCGGCAGTGTTAGACCCTGGCAGGCATGCAGAGGTGAAGGGGATTGACGTTTACTGAGCACCTTTTGTGTGCCTAGACTGTGCTCCTTTGTCCTTACGACAGCCTGCAGGAGGCAGACGCTGTTTCCCCAGATGGCAGCCGAGACCACAGAGATGGTAAGAGGCCACGCTGGCCCTTGAGCCCAGGCCTGCCTCTCTGCCCTGCCTCTCCCCACTCCTCACCACGCAGCCTCTCCCAAGCCAATGTCATCCAGAGGGTAGCTCTCAGAAGTCCTTGAAGAGACCTAGGATCCAAGACAGGCAGGGAGTCTCTTAGAAAGTGTGATCCGGGGCAGGATTGCTCCCCTTGGAAGCACTCAGGTACTGGAGACAGCTACTGTGGGCTCCACGTTGTGTCACCCGTGTGGGGACTCGTATAGATTGGGGGGCGAGGGGGCTGGAATTCAGCCGCATCCGTTGGCGACTGAGGACTTGGGAAGGCAAGTATTGCCCTGAGCAAAGCCTGAGCAGCAGCTGCCGCTGCCTCCGCCCTGGTGCAGGAGGTGACCAGCCCGGCACGCAGGGCTGCACCCCACTTGGGTTATGAGACTTTGAAGAGGCAGGTACCTAGCAGAACTGATTCTCCTGGGATTGGAAGTCAGAGAGGCCTGTCCTGGTTTGAATCACAGCTTGGACACTTCTTGACTGTGTGATGTTAGGCCAGACGCATACCCTCTCTGAGCCGTAGTTTCATGATCTGTAGAATGGCTTGCTACACCTACCTGGTGGGTATGAGGTCATATATGTGTAGCACCTAGCACAGTCCCTGGCAAGAGGTGGGTACACGTACCCCAGTTCTGCCAACCCAAACACCTTCTGCCAAGCAGAGTCACTATGGGACTAATTTGGGAGCCGTAGAAGTTTTGTGCTTTCTCGGCCTTGCGTTCCCCAGTGCGCCAGGGTCTGTTCACTCCGAGTGCATTCATGCAAGCATTTCCAGTGGGCGCCACTGCACACTAGGGGTGAACCTGGGGCACGTGGGCTATGGAACCCCTCAAGGGCCTTGAAGAAGATGGCCTGACAAGCTCCCATGGCAGGAGCCACTGGCCCATAGCCAGGCTTTGCCGGGTCACTTAGCTGCAGACATTCTGGGCAGAAGTGTGGCCATCGGCCCAGGGTAGTGGGAGCATGGGGGCTCGCCATTCAGCCTTTCTGGAAGGAGCCTTGTAGCCCGGCACCTGTGGCTGGAGTTCAGATGTGACCAGAGGGTTTAGATTTTCTTTTTAAAAAGAAGAAAAAGGAAAAAGCAGAAGAAAGCCTTGCCAGTGTCTGGTGGGCCCAGGGGAGTGGGCCGGGGCGTGCAGGGGAGAGGCAGGCTGTGGTCGGCTGCATGTGAAGCGCTTTATAAGCTCTGTATTTATTATTTCTTGCTCACCATTAAAATCAAATGTACTCGGTGCTTTTGTATTCAATACACATTTAACCCTGCCGACTTAGATTTCTCAGGTTTTAAATCCAGTGGGGAATTGGCTGGTTTCCCAACTTTCCCCTCAAGTCCCCCTTGAACAGAGCTCCAAATCCCTGTTTAGCATTTTCTCCCCCAGCGCTGCTGGGATCCTAGCACTGGTGGGGCCGGTCGTAGTTGTGTGTGCATGTGGTTTCTTCCCTCATCCCCAGCCCCCGCCCTTCCTAAGCACCCCGGAAAGACGGATGTGATCGCTGAAATATGACAGGCCAGTTGTCTGTATCGTCTTGTGATTCGGGCTTAATTAAACCATTTTGTCTGTGTGTGTCTGTGCCTGGTTACGGCTCTAGCTGTACGTCTGCGGCCGTGTGTGTGTGTGTGAGTGTGTGTGTGTGAAAGAGAGATTTGTGCATGTGCCTTCTCCTCCTGTGTGTGCCTCTGTGAGTGTGTATTTGTGAAACTGGGCATGTTGGTATCTCGAGGCCTGTGCGTGTCTCTGGGTGGTTGTCTGTCCATGAGTGTAATTTTGTGTCTGCTATTTTGTGTGTGCTTTGTCCACACCAGTCAGATGTGTGTGTGACTCTGGGTGTGTCTGCAGCCACGCGGGCGACTGTCTCTGGGTCCGCCGTGCCTTTCTCCCTCCCCTGCTTTGCCGCCTCCCTCCCCCTCCCGCCCCCCCTTCCTGCTCTGTCTGGTTTATCATCCCTAATGAAGCAGTCTTCTCCATCGATCCTGCTGATTGCCAACCCATTCCTTTTGTTTGTTGGCGCTGAGCCATTCAGCGGCGCTCTGACAGCTCAGCTCGTCTAATTAGCTCTGTTGTTCTTTTTCCCCATGTTTCACCACGTTGCAAGTTCAGTTGAAGTTGCCACAAACTTAATCCCCCCATTTCAGCCACAAGTTCACATTCCTAACCTGCCTCTATTGTACAAGGAGCAGCTGTGGGCGAGGACAGGCGAATGGGCCTTAATGTCTGACCTTCCCAAAGCCCCACCCCGGGACCTCCGGGGCAGGGCATCGCTGCCCTGACTGCACCCCGCCTTTGTGGTGCAAAGTCAGGTGCAAACCAGGTGATCCTGTTTACCAGCTGCAAGAGGAGTCCGGCTCTAGGCCGGGAAACCGGTTCAGGGTTCGCACGAGTGGGGGACGGATCTATTCGTTTATTCAGCAGCCGGTGACTGGATGTCTGCTTTGTGGCAGCACTGTTCTAATAACAGTTATCATAATAGCAACATTATTATGCACTTCTTAGGTTCCAGGCAGCAACATCCATTTCTAAAAATCTTGCTGAGGGGTCACTGTAAACCAGGCAGTGAGCACCGTGCTAGGCAGGGTAGGCCACCATAGATCCATCTTCTAATTTGGAGACACCCACACCCCGTCTCCTTTTTGTTACTGATAAGGTCACAGAGAAACAAGGCGAGCGTTTATTGAGCCCCCACTGTGCGCCAGGCCCCGCGCAGGCACTTTCCCCGCATCACCTCATTGGATCTTCACAGTAATCCCAGAGCAGACAGCAAGTTTGGTGGAACGCACTTGGCTCTTACCACGTCTCTGATTTGCCAGACCAGGCTGAGATCAGACTGGCCGTTCCACAGGAAAAACTCTGGTTAGGTCAGACACGTGGAGACGTGAGGGCTTGATGAGGTTATTAAAGACGTGTCTCTTACACAGCCAGCTTCGGTGATCTGTGTTCCGAAGCCATTGTGTTGTGTCGCCCACCAGTGCTGGGTTGGGGGCTGGTGGGAGGGTGGGTTCAGGGAAGAGGGCGGCAGGGATTGGAGTGAGTATGTGCTCCTCTTCCCTGTCTTGCCTGCTAAGCTCAGCGTCCGTGGCGTTTCCCGCCGTGGTCCCTCATCTGCAGAGAGAAAGCGGCCCCCGCACTGGGCTGCTCATTCTTTCTTATTGGCAGCAAAATTCACAGACAGGCTTTCTTCGCTTTCTCCAGTCCTTCTCTGGTGGTGTTCAGATGATGGTGCCGGAGTTAAAGCCAGCTAATGTTGACTGGACCAAATGAGCGTCCTTCTAAGGACGCCTAGAAATTCTTAGCCTAACTGTCATCACGGGCTCTGGTGGGAGAGGGGGGTGTCTTTTTATATGATCCCTCATCTTGGCTTTCGGAGGCCTCAGGTCAGAAAAAAGCTACCTTGCCGCTGCAGCCTGGTTGTGGACAGGGAAGCCGTGTACTTCACTGTCAATACGCCCACCTCCAGCCCTTGAGCTAGGTCCGCGTGGTGAGTGCAGTGCCCACACAGGCTGTGTGGCCTCCAGGCCGAGCCCTGTCAGGAGGACTACACAGGGACGCCCAGGGACTTTTATTGGCGCTCTAACGCTGTTAGTATTTGCTTCTCCCCACTCCCACTTAGAGAGGAAAATAGGCCTCCTGTAATTCAGTTGTAAAAAGAACAAAATAGGCATATGTACCCCAAAAACAAAGTCTAAGTGAAACCTTTTTGTTCTACCAAACTGGTTTCCGGGTTCCAGGAGAAGGCAAGAGGGACTCGTCATTAATGAGAGCCTCTTTGTTCCGGGTCCTGCACAGACAGTGTCTCACTGAACCCTCGCGGCAGCCCTGAGAGGAGGCAGGTGGTACCACCCCCGACCTGCAGATGAGGACACCCAGCCCTTCAGAAGAGCCTTTCCCCTTTGAGTAGGCCACAGAATTCCAGTTCACGGGTCGGCTGCAGGTTCAACGGCCGTGTCTCCACGATAAGCAGAGCCTTTGAACCTATGCTGTGAAAATTCCTCAGCGTTTGTTTTAGGGCCACTTATCTGCATCTCGAGAACGTTCCTACGTGGCTTTTCCAACTGAGCCCTTCTTGGGGATTTCCCCCTGTGCCCATTCTAGGTGCGCCCTCCCCGGCCACACGTCATTAAGAGACCGAAGAGCAACATCGCGGTGGAAGGCCGGAGGACGTCCGTCTCGAGCCCCGAACAGTGAGTACCCTGTTCTCCCCTCCCCTGTGTCTGCAGGAGCCCAGCGGGGCCAGCGCTTTGTGGAGACCATGTGGCAGCCCCGGCCTTTGAAAGGCTTCCCTGGAGCCCCGAGCGGGTGTTTCACAAAGAGGTCAGTCGGGGAACACGGCTTGATCTTCAGTGTCAGTTCTGCTGGCAGTTGTCACAGCCAGCAGGAGGCCCCAGAGGCCAGGGAGCCGGGCACCCGGGCTGGGTTTTGAGTGGTGACGCCCAAGGGGTACTCAAACAAGCTCAGAAAAAGATTCTAGGCCTTTTCTTATGCTGAAGATAGCTGGTCAGAAAAAGAGAGTTAGGAACCTGGTCGAGGAGGCAACCTATTTAACGAGGGCCTCCACCTTCCTAGGCCTGGGCTGCTCCGGGTCTCCAGAGCTCAGATTTATACACAGGACTGTCCTCATCCACGGCCCCTCCCCCACCAGTACCTTTGCTCACCTGTGCCTTAGCGTTTATTTTATTATGACTTTGCTTTCCTACCACCCCTTGGGCCCAGAGCTCCACGGGACAGGTGCTGGGTTTTATGCCCAGTACCAAGCATAGGGCCCAGCTTAGAATCACTTGCTGGGTAGACATTGGGTAGATGAGGGGAATGACGAGGCAGCTGGGCAGGCAGTGGCCAGAGGCTGAGCCGTCTGAACGTGGGAGGCTTAAAGCTGCTTGCGGCCCCGACTTCAGAGCCGGCTGGAGAAGGTAGCACTGCTTCCGTCAGAGGAGTGTGCCTCCATCCCCGAGGCACACGGCCGGTGGCTTCTGCCCAGACAGCTCAGCAGCTACACACCGGCTTCCAGTGATGCCTTGAAACAGTGCATGAAGCCATCTTGGTCTGGGGTTGTTGGGGGAACCAAAAAAATTTGCCCCTGGGACCCTGAGGTCCCTTGGGTGAAGAGGGGAATGCTCCTCGTGTCTGCCTTATTTTCAGAAAAGTTCTCAGGGAAGGAAGTTAAGGGAGATGGGAGATGGCACGTCCTAGCCAGAAAAGGAGCCAAAAGGAAGAAATAATTCCCAAATGTCAGGCTGTGGCCTAGCTCGGGTTGCAGTCCACTTCAGCTCTTCCAGGATTCTCTGGTTTATAGGATGGTATCACTTGAGACTATCATGTTGTTACAGAACCAGCCTACCTAGACAGCCCTCAAACCTGTGTGTGTCTGTGTGTCTTGGGAGATGCTTGGTGATGCAGAATTTGGAAGCCGGACTCCAGAAGTTGGGTGTAGGTTTAACTTCTGCTGTGCACAATAGGCCGGTGGGAGTCTTGAGGACTCTTTCCCTGCCATGGATTATGATTGCCCCCTTGTGGAGAAAATGCTGCATGTCTTCGGAGTGCCTCAGACCCCAGAGATTTCTCCTTAGGGGAATGAATTTAGTCACTTTTCTTTAGAGCCGTCTCTTTAAAACTGGACTAAATATTTTAGACACTGTACTGGGATACAGGGTCATGGTCCTGTAGATATTGAAATGCAAATCCAGAATATCCTTGCTTTGCACCAAAAACACCCTGGACCAGCAACACTTCCCATTCTACAGAAAAGCATTACCCATTTTGTGGCCGGTTCCCGATTAGAGCTCGGACTCCCTCACCACGTTTATTTACACTGTTGCTTTTCCAGCCCAGTGATAGGGAATTGCTTCATCAGTATATGCAGAGAGCCAGTGTCTGGTAACCCCATCATTCTGGAGATTACCAGAACTATGTCAGTACCACTTTTTGTGGGTTTTTTTGTTTCGGGTTTTTTTTTTTTTTTGCAGTACACCTTGTTTTAGATTTCTTTTGGGGAAACATTTGGGGTTGAAATGAACCAGAGGGAGCAGCGGTGGCTAGTTTAGTGGGTTGGCAAATTGGCAGTGATAGAAAACAAATGACGGTTCTCTGTGATCGTACGTAACCGTGACCCGGGTCCACCAGGAGATAGGGAGGTATGTTTTAGAACATCATTCCGAGAGTTTCTGTTCACATTTTTTTATGTGATGGGGGTGGGGCATGGGGGGCCGGCAGAGCTGTTCTCCCATAATGCCAGTGACATTTCTGGTGCAACCCGGGTGTTTTCCTGCGTCTCTTCCCATGCTGCCTTCTCCCCCCCCACCCCCCGTTGTGCTCCTCCACTTCCAAATGCCATGTCACAACAGCACTTGGATGTGTTTTTCTCAACTGTCATCAGCTCCAGCTGGCAAGACCAACTTCTTGAAACACAGGAAGCATCCAGCGGAAAATATTTTAATAAAACAGACTCCTCATAAAATATTGTTTTGGGGAGGAAGAAACCAGCCCCACCAATCTGTCAGCATTGTGTCGGGAGACACAAGAAGACAAGCTGGCGGGCAGGAGCCACATCCTAATGGGCCTTTGTTGCTGGTGGTTCAGTGTTGGGCACACGGACTCGGTGCCTGGCCCTTTAATCTGGCCTGGATTTTCTTGAATCACAGATCTTTGTCTCCACTGGGAATATCAAAGTGCATCGGAAACTTAGAGGATTTGGGAGGCACAAAGAGACACAGGATCTTTGAAGTTAAGGGAAGGATTCAGTCCTCCCGACTTCTTGCCCCAACTCTCACTTCCAAAGAAGGACATTAAGTAATTAACTTTGTGGACAGCAAAACGGAGATGATTAAGAATTAGACAGTCTCCACGGCCTCCTGCAGCAGCTCAGCATCTGGAGTTCGTCGAGGCCCAGTAGCGTCGCCAGCAGCTCTAAGACCACTCCATCCATTGAGGTCCGTTTTTTGCTTTCTAGCTCACGTCCATTCTTGCATCCATTCATTCAGCAAATATCTTCAAAAACCTACTAGGTGTGAGCTTCTTAGGACTTTTAAAGGAGGCCCCAAAGGGAATCCCAGTGCCGACTTCTTTTGACTTGCATTTTCCCAGAAAGAAATTTTTCCCATGTCAAATTTTCTCCCTCAGTGGAAGGTAGGTGTCCTAGCCCCTCAAAACCATGTGATAGCAATTGGAAGAACAATTTACAAAGACTTCTGGGGAAAACATTCCCTCTGTTTTTCTGTTAACATTAGCTAATTAATATTCAGTGACTACTTCTCCTCAAGAAGTATTAGCTACTTACATTATTATTCAGAACAGGGCTGATGGTATGCCCCGAGGATCCCCTGGGGTAAGAGTTGGGGTTAGGAGGAATCAGACAGCTCGGGCTGTGGGTCAGAAGCCAGGTGGCAGTGAGTACAGTGGAGCACCTCATGTGTTCTAGGTCCTCTTAGGCGTCCCTTCCACAGAACAGGAACGCTGGCTCAGAAAATGTATTGACCAGTGTTCCAGGGTCATCCGGTTAGAAGGCGGCATGGCCAGGCCTCCAAACGCTGCTCAGTTTCATTCTCTCCATTGCACTCTGCTGTCCACGGGGGTCCATTGTTCTCCTGGCTTTGCCCAGGGAGACAGCTTTGTGTCCCGAGATGACTTGCCCCGCACACCACCTTCCTCTCTGGGGAAGGTTCCCTGGGGTTGGGAACCAGAGCTGTTCAGTCCTCTTCCTGCCAAGGAGGCAGTGTTCCCTGGTGCCTGAGTGTTCCTATCTGGGGAAGGAAAGAGAAGTAACATTTACTGAACATCGCTTAAGATCATGAAGGGTAGGTGGTAGCTTTACCATTTAACAGATGGGGAAACTGAGGCTCAGAGAGAGACTTTCCATAACTTGCCCAAGGTCTCAGGACTGGAAAGTGGGGAGGGCCTGGCCCTTTCTTCTTCAGCATCCAGGCATTTTGTTAAGAACCTAATTATGACTATGAGCTACCCTGAGTGGTGAGGACGATGGCGGCTGCAGCGGGCACGGTGAGGTCACAGCTCCCCACCTGTTAAAGGTGGGCTTTGGTTATTTCAGCGGGAGCGTGCATGGCTGCCAGGCCCTAGCTTATCTTCCCTTTGGCTTACTAGATATAGGGCAATTTCCCTGTATTTCATCGAATGTGAGACTTTGAAAGAGCCGACAGCAAGCCCTAAAAGGCATTGCTGTGCTAAGTACTGCCCGCCCCTCAGGACCACACTCAGCGAGCAGACAGAGGCCAAAGGCGGGGGTGGGTGGGTGGGGGTGACCTACTGGTCCCCAGGTGCCTCTCTCTTTCACTCTTTCACTGCCATGAGAGTTGGGAGGGAGATAGTCACAAGCAGCCTCCACCTTCTTTAATCTTCGCAATAACCCAGAAGGGTAGGGCTGTCTTCCAAGTCCTGATGGTGACGGGGCTTGTACTCAGTGTGGATCTGAGATGTGCCCAGTCCCAGCCCGCTGCAGAGCCCGAGCTCTTGCAATGCACACCTTGTCCTCTAAAGGTGGCGCACAGAACACCCTCCAGTCACCCGCATCCTGACTGGCTGCAGGCTGGTTATTTGGAGTCCGTTGTACTAAGTGAGAAAGGTCCAGATTCAGCCACCAGGGGCCCGTAAGCCACTGCCCTGTCACCTCCCTGGCCAGAGGCATGCAAAAACATGCTCTTTTCCAGTAATTTTGTTTGTTTTTAAAAATAACCCAATAGCCTTATAGGCAGGCTGGAAGTTAGGGAGAAGAGACAAGTTCATTCATCCCACTAGTTCAGCTCAACAGTGTACTAGCGTTTCTGCAGACTCCTGTCCAGTCTTTTTTCTAGATATATTTTGCAGAGCTGCCAGCTTCCTTGCAATATCCCACAGTACAGACTTGCCTCATGTCCTTGTAAGCCCCATTGGTGGTGACCACAGAAGATCTCACTGTGTGTATGTGTGTGGTCTGCCTGACCGCGCTCCTCTTATGGGATTTGTAGATTGTTCCACGTTTTCACAACTGTGAAAAATGCCTAAGTGAATGTCCTTGTTCTCCAAGTTTTTTCTAGTTTTATGTTATTGTAAGAACAACTACCATTAACTGAGCACTTTACGTATGTTGTTTTGTTAAATCCTCACAAGAACTCTGGGGGCGAGGGTAGGTGTCATTAGCTCTATTTTATAGAAGTAGCTGCCACTCTGAGAGGTGGTCACCGCCCTCGGTCACACAACTAGTTAGTGGCAGAGCTGAGCTTCAAACGCCTCTAACGCCAAAGGCCAACCCTTAACGTCTTATAGGCAGATTTCTGCTCCCTGTTACTAAATAACTTTCTGAAAGAGTTGTACCACTTCACACTCCCATCAGAACTGTGGACTCCCTGGGAATCTGCGTCTGGGAGCCCCAGAGGAACGTGCGGCTGGCATTAGAAATCCTTCTGGCCAAGGAGAACATCTGCAGGTTGCGCTGCCTGGGCAGGCTGTGTGTTCACCAAACGGCCAGCCCACACTCCTCAGGAATTGGAGAATCTGCTCTGCATCTGAATTGCACCGCGTGACCCCAGCACCCAAAGCCCCAGAAGATTAAAATAAGATCAGAAGAAGCTGCCAGAAGCATTTAGTGGGAGCTCTGCCCAGAGACCAGGTCTCAGAACACTTTGCAATTGTACCTCTTCATGCTGGTTGCACACATGCGCTGGCAGGAGATGACATGCTGCTCCACCCCCACTTCCCCCAGCCCCAGCCTCCTCGGGACCTGCGCTCAGCACAGCCCCCTGGCTGAGGGTCACAGCCGGACCCCTCTCCCTCCTGCACAGACCCAGAGCTGCCCGAGGGTGGGGGCCTGGTGCGCAGGCCTGGCTGGGCGTCCGCAGATCTGGGCAGCACCCTGGCCCACCAGCTGCCAGTCTGAGACCGTGGGCAAGTCTCTTTGCCTTCCTTTTTTTTTTTTTTAACGCAATGCCTGTTAACATCTCGAAGAACACAATTTGGGAAACTACCCACGGGAGCCACACTAGCATCCCCAGCAGCAGTGAGTGCTGCGGCCTCACCGGTCTGACACTCCCCCCACACCTCCGCCACGAGCTGCACGCTCCCTCCTCGCAGGGTCGCCATGCCTGGGACTTCTGGCATAGCCGTGACCTGCCACGTTGTGCGTCACCCACGCGCACCCACACACGCTTGCCCACCCCGGTAGCCTATGAGCAGGGCAGGGTTGTGTGACCTTCAGCTTTGACTCTTCAACTCCCCGACCAGAGCCTGGCCCAGCTCTGCTCAGGGATATTTACTGAATGAGTGAACAAAGGAATCACTGAGAGCAGCTTACAGCCCAGCGTCCTGGAGACGGGGGAGGGTATCAGTTAACAACCGCAAGTACGTAAAGAGCACCTACTATGAGCCAGGTGTGATCGGATGTGAATCTGAAGCTACCAGCACGTGCCCAGCCTGGCCCTATGAGAGCCAGAAACTGTGATCAGCCCCGGGAGCAAATCTCCAAGATGCCAGCTGGGCCCTGAGCCCCAGGGGGTAGGGGCAGCTGTCTGGGCACTACCCCCTGGCAAGCCGCCAGGACACCAAGCAGAAGGGCACAGACCCAGTTAACAAGGTGAGAGGCGCCTGACCTGACTCGGGCCCCCTCCCCTCTCCAACGGTGGGGTTCGGGCCCCGGAGACAAAGCCAAGCCAGAGGCCAGGCGTGGAGCCTGAGCTCAGACTGGAAAAGCAGGAGCTGCCGCAGAGCCTCCGGGGATGTGCAGCAGCCCAGGAAAACACGGGACCTCCTCGTCTCCACCACTTCTGCCTGCTGCTTGGAAGGAGGGACTCTCCCAGGAGCTGTCACAGTAGGGCGAGTTAGTTCCAGCTGGAAAGCCAAGCCTTCAGGAAGCCCTCAGAAGAGGTGCCCCATCCTCAGGGTGTCACTGAGCTCTTCTCCTCCGAAAGGCTTCGCCACCCCAACAAGCACCCTCCCCATTCCAGATTTCACGTCACCATTTCCCAAGTGCCTGTTTCAGGCCTGGTACTTCGATATATGTCATCTTGGTGAACCTCCCCTGCTCCCCAAAAGTCTTCATAGTGAAGGCACTGTTAGCCCATTCAGCCACGGGGGAAACAAGGCTCTGACAGGTGCCGTGACCTGCCCTGGGTCCAGCACAGATACCAGGGTCTGCTGGGTCCCGCGTCCGTGTCCACTGCTTTCTCACCAGCCGCCCCCACTGACTGCTGCCACGGTCCCCAGAAAAGACTTTGGCTCTCAGCAGGCAGAGGCTGTCCTCGGGGTGAGGGGCAGTTGTTCCTCACAATCTACACAATTGCTCTTCCAGGTAGGGAAAGTGCCCCCAAGGTGTCCCCTTCCCCGTCTTCCCTCCAGCAAAGGGCATGAAGGGTGGGAAAGTGAAGCCAGGCCTCTGCGCCTACGTGAGTGTCCACCCAGCGCCTGGGAAAGGCTTCTCAGCCTGCTGGGCGTGGGTGTGGACAGGGGAAGTCGACACTAGTGATCTCTGTGGAAGGAAGGAAGATAGACAGACAGACAGACAGAGATGGGTTGATAAATAAATGGATAGATGAACGAAGGTTGCAAAGGCAAAGGGCACCACCAATCCAAGAGACGGAGATCAGGGCAGCTGAGCCCCCCATCACCCCCTGACCTCGCACGTGGCCTTCAGCCCTCACGCTGGGGGGAGGCCCTCCTCCAGCTGGTCCCTGCCAACCCTGCCTGCCTCTTCTCTTGACACCCCACCCCAGCCTCAAGCCCCTGTGCCCCCTCCTCCACAGAGACACCTCCAGGCCATTGCGCAGCCTCTACTGGACTCAGATTAAAAGCCCCATGTCACCTCCCAAATGGAGGCTTGTCCAGCAGCCCCTGAGCCAGGCATGCCCACCACTGCACTGTGGCAGAGCAAGTCCCTAGCAGGGTGGGCAGGACCTGGCCTCATACCCGCCCATCCCCTCTGGACCAGTCCATGTGACAGGAAGACGCCTTCTCATTGGTGATCACGGCTCATTACAGCAGTGAGCCTCTCATTACTGTTCTAAGTAGACATTCGCATACTGCTGAGTACAGAGATCCCATGTCCAACAGGTTCCCACATCTGTCATCAGGCCTTCCTCCCTGGGAACAGTCCCGGCCTGGCCCCAGGCCACACAGGGAATAGCTCCAGTGCAAGTTCCGGAGCGTCCCCCGTGGGCCCTGCACCAAGCTTGTTTCCCCCAGAGACCCCTCTGACTTGCTTCAGAGGCTTTTTCTCTGTTTTTAACCCATGCACGTGCTAAGGTGTGCTCTAGAGTGTCAGCCCTGTGTAGCGGTGCTGGAGGTGCGGCATGGCGGCGTGTCTAGGCGGGGGTGCTCGCAGATCATTCTGATGTGCTGTGACATGCCCAGCTGGGGACCGGTGACTTTGACTGGGAAGGTCTTTGAAAGCAGGGACCACCCTATTTGTCCTTGAACACCTAGGGGAGACTCTGCTCAGGGTGAAGCGGCCCAGTGTTTATTTGTTGGCAGGTGACTGTGGCATCTGGGTAGTAACTGAACAGGCACTGGGCACTGTGCAAAGCCCTTTACGAATATTTTCATTCAACTTTTGTGGTAAGACTAACTGGAGGGCTATAGAATCCCCATTTTGCAGCTAAGAAACTGAGGTTCAGGGAGGTACAATGACTTTGCTGAGGTCATCTGGCTGGCACGTGGGGATTGGTGGAAGGCTGGACAGACGGGCCTCGTCCAGGGGCCTGTCCCTGCCTGTCAGCCCCACAGGAGCCCTGTAACCAAGGGATGCCAGAGCGGCCGAGACATTTAAAAGTAAAGATCCTTTGTGCAGGAGCGAAATGATCCTTTTAAAAATGATCACCAGCTCCCCTCGTTACCTCTGGAGACCAAGTCCCTGCTGACTTTTTCCCCTTCTTTATCTCAAGTACATTTAAATGTCAATTAAATTTGAAATATCTACATTTGTCAGCATTTCATTTTGGGCCAGCATGACGTGCTGCTGATTTGTCCACGCGATGTGACACATGAAAAAAACTCTCGAGATGCAGATCTTCCTCATTAAAAAATAAGCCTGTGCGATCCCGGCACGGCAGAGAGCCACAGAGCACGTCCCCGCTTCCTGACGCCGTGTCTCTGACATGGTATTTAAAAAGGAACAGCCGCGCCTGTCACCACTGTCACACGCGCACGCTAGCCGGCGACACGTTAAACCAAACATTAGAAAGGGTTCGGGGAGTCATCTGCATGGGAACTCCGTGCCGAGATGAGGTGGGCAGAGGCGGGAGCAGCCGTGGGAGGTGATGGGATCTGAACGTGATGGACAGCGGGCCTTTCTTTCTCGCCGAGACTCCGGCAGTCCTTGCTGGGTAGCCAAGTTCGCCACGACCTGCCTTTTCACAGACAGCTCTTTGTGTATAATAAAATCCAGGCAAGTGGTGGGTGGCAGACTGCAGGGTAGTAGCTGAATTGGGTTAATGAGGGAACAGGTACGCGCTTTTTTTTTTCATATTCTGCCTTAAGTAATAAAAAATTTAAACCTGGACATGTTCGACGGTTCGTCCTTTATCTCTGACAAATATCTGACTGTATGTTTCATGGGAGAACATGAGCAGCTGAATTTAAATAAGTTTATTTTGAAATCTCACCTTTTATCAAAAGCGGAAGGGGAAACACCCTATTTCACCGTTTCGGGTCCACAGAACTGAAGAGGCAGGATCGCAGAGTGGTTCAGAGTTAGGCATATCTGGATTCCATGCTCTACCCTTAACTTCTGTGTGACACTGGGCAAGTGACTCCCCCTCTCTGAGCCTTGGCTGCTTTATCTGAAAAACGAGGATGTGATGAGTAATTAATCAGAAACTGTACGGACAGCATTTAGCCCAACACTAGGAAATACTGCTGGTGTCATCATCCTTATCCGTGTGGTCCAAAGCCTGGACCTGAAGAAACTCTGATCAAACCACATGGCAGAGTTCTCATCTGGGTGTTCCATCACTCTTGAGAGACAGATGGTGTATCCAGGAGACACCCTGGACCTCTTCTTGAAGTCAAGACTGCCCGACCAGCCTGGCCTGGCCAGAAGAGCTGTCTGGAGAGGAAAACGGTGAGCTGTAAAGTGAGGCTCCCTGTCTCCCCCCACCTCACCCCCAAGCGCCCTCCGTGATCTCGCGTGTGGGAGGCACTGGATTTTGAAAGTGATGGGAGGTGCAGCAGCCTGAGCTGATGAAGCCAAGGTCCAGTCCAGCACAAAGGCTCTTTGCTCTTGTGTGAATCCAGACATTCCTGGCGTTCAGCTAACGTGCCAAGCTGTGCTCTCTGCTTACTTGTCAAAGCCAGAGGAGGGGGCTGTGCTTGGATGGGTGTTGGAAAGGCATTCAAGATGGATTTGAGGGCCACCCAAAGCCTCATTCAGTTTGACCCAAGCAGAGGTGTGGGTCCCCCTCATACACATCTACGGCCAGCCCGGAGGAGAGGAAAGAGAGGGCCCTGGACTCATCACTTCCTGGCTGGGTGGCTTGGTCACACCTCTCCTCTTCACACCTCTCCTCTTCACCATGAAGTGCTCAGCTAGGACTGGGCCTGCTCACTACAAGCACGCGGGAGGTGCCTCTCGGTTGGGTGCGTGGATGAACAGACGGACGGGTGGATGGACGGACTAATGACAGCCTCATCCTCTGTAAAATCTGTACAGCGACGCCTTTCTGCTTCCTGCTGGGGGGAGTGGTAGAAATAACCTGTGTGAAGCCCGTGGCACAGTGCCTACTTGTGGATATTATTTTAAGCATTTTTCTGAGACTCCCACCTGCCCCAATATACCTAACACGCTCACCCCCAGACGTGGTCCCGTTCTACAGGTCTATATTCTTTTTCATGTTCTTTTCCATTATGGTTCATTACAAGATATTAAATATAGTTCCCTGTGCTCTACAGTAGGACCTTGTTGTTTATCTGTTTTATATGTAGTAGTTTGTATCTGCTGATCCCAAACTCCTGATTTATACCCCCCTTTCCCCTTTGGTAACCATAAGTTTTTCTATGTCTGTGAGTCTGTTTCTGTTTTGTAAATAAGTTCATTTGTGTCATATTTTAGGTTCCACATATAAGTGATATCATGTGATATTTGTTTTTCTCTGTCTGATTTACTTCACTTAGTACGATAATCTCTAGGTCCATCCATGTTGCTGCAAATGGCATCATTTCATTCCTTTGTATGGCTGAGTAATATTCCATTGTATATATGTATCACATCTTCTTTATCCATTCATTTATCGATGGACATTTAGGTTGCTTCCATGTCCTGGGCTATTGTGAATAGTGCTGCTATGTACATTGGGGTGCATGTGTCCTTTCACATTAGAGTTTTCTCTGGATATATACCCAGGAGTGGGATTGCAGGATCACATGACAACTCTAGTTTTTTTGTGTTTTTTTTTGACAACTCTAGTTTTTTAAGGAACCTCCATAACATTCTCCATAATGGCTGCACCAATTTACATTCCCACCAACAGTGTAGGAGGGTTCCCTTTTCTCCACACCAGAGAGGGGACCCTCTTATACTGCAGCCACGAGCTGAGGAAAGGGGCATGTGCCTGGCGGGGATCCAGAAGAGGGGTGAAGCTGGTGTGTGCGGGGCCTAGTCTCTCCAGTACGCTGGCTTCCAGTCATTCCCTTAGCAAACTTTCCTCTGCACTAGCACTGTGCCGTGGGTGGGGAGAGAAAGAAGAACGTGCCAGGGCCCCTGCCCTCGAGGACCTCCACTCAGAAATAGAATTGCAAGAGGTTCAACTATATTAACGAAGCGCTAAGCCACGCAGCCCAAGGAGAAGCCAGCTCTATCTAGGGAGAAAACTCTGCTGGGACCTCCAGGAAAGCTTTGTAGGAGTGCGGTTTGAGCTGGGTCTTGCAGGCCAGGGGCAATCAGTGCACCAGGCAAAGGCAAGGGCAGGTGGCAGGAGGTGGCAGGGAAGGAACACAGAGGTGGGCGGGGCCAGGCGCAACGCTCGGTGTCTGCCCTGCTTGGAGCTTGGACTTGGCGGCCCTCGCCCCGCCCACCCAGTGTGTTCCACGAGCTGCCCAGAATGCAGCCTGAGGCAGGGTGCCTGCCCCCCTGCTCGGGAGAACAGCCCAGTGCTGGCGAGTGAGAGCGGGTCCCCCAAACTCTTAAACAGACGTGTAAGTCGTTCCAGACACACCTGAACATTAGTACCGCTGACATTTTACCCACCGCATCAAGCCACAGTTCAGAGCAGCAGACTTGCAGGTGTGAAGCGGGAGAGTGATGAGGTCAGGGCTGTGATTCAGAACAGGATTCCAGTGGCCCTCCTGCTGGGCCTTGTTTTATGTCCCGGTGGACGAGGCAGGAACCGGGCAGCCTAGCCCCTGTGCTGGCCAGGGCACGTTTCTGCAGGTCAGGTCCTCCCACCCTCTCTCCTGAGTTCAGAGGAGAATGAGCCTCCTAGGCCATGCTCCCACCAGTCCAGGACAGGCTGAGATACGCCTTGTCCCTGACACCCAGCAAGGCAGCCTGGGAGAGGAGAGGAACGCTGTGACCTCCCTGTGCAGCCCCCGGGCAAGTGGCTTCCCCTCTCTGAGCCTCAGCCTCCCCTTCAGTAAGAGGACAAAAGTCTTTGCCTGGCTAACTTCCAGGGACAATGCGAGGAAATGAAGGGTTCAGGTGTGACAGTGCTGGGGAACTCAGTCCTGGGCGCCAGCTTTGGTTCCACTTTTAGAAGGGCAGCATATATTTGGGGAACAACTGGCTTATGACTGGTGATGGTGGACCATAGCAGCAGCCGGTCACAATCCACTCTCCCAATCCCCACAGGGAGAGCTGCTGTCCCTCACTTACTCTCCAGCCCTGGTTCCCATGCACTTTTTTGGACATGTTTCCTCTTCCTGAAATGAAACCGGAAAGGAATTGCATCATATAAGGCAAAGAAAGGAGACTGCTCTGGCTGGGGGTGGAGGGGAGAGGAGATAGCCACCCATCAGGTACCCCTGTGTCTCCTACCCCACCCACCTCCCCAAAGTTCACCATTGCCCCTGGGATCCTCGGTGTGCGTCCAGCCCGCTGTACAGGGCAGAGGCGTGGGCTGCCTGCTCCCCAGCCGCGTGCCGGAGCAGCAGCCATGGGGCCGGGATTTGAACCAGGGGCTGCGGGGTCCAGCTCCCCTCTCCCAAGCACACACCTCTCGCGGGCCCTGGTCAGTGTATAATTCATAAAAGCTGGCGTGGAGTTTCTCTGGGCTGTGTATGTGTTTGTGTTTATAGAGGTAGAGCTCACAGGTGGCTGACAAGGGAGATGTATTTTTTATAACAATGAATATTTAATTTCCACATCACAGATGAAAAAGACTCTCTGAAGAGGCATCTGAGGGAGACTCCAGAGAGCGGCCGCTAATCAGAAAAGGGCCTTCTCGCGAGTGCCCTTCCACATGGCTCACTTTCTTCTTGAGCTTTTTTATTTTTTATTTTTTCCTGATTATTGAAGTAGATATGCACATTGGAGAAAACGGAGAAGACACAAAAATAAAATTTGGCAGAGGGGAAAAAATCCATAATCCACTAGCTTTTTAAATTTATTTATTTATTTATTTTGGGGGGCTGCTTTGGGTCTTCGTTGCTGCGAGTGGGCTTTCCCTAGTTGCGGCGAGCGGGGGCTACTCTTCGTTGTGGTGCGTGGGCTTCTCACTGCAGTGGCTTCTCCAATGCAGGGGACATGGGTCCCCTAGCTTTTGTTGACATTTAGACACATACCTTTCCAGTCTTTTTTCTGTGCATTTTGCCATAAGCAGATGAGAGAGAATGCAGTATAACTGCAATTCTGCATCCTGGCTTGTAGATTTTTCTTTATAAACATTATAGTTAATGGGAGGATACTCTTCAGCCAACCATACCATAATTCACCTCACCAGATTCCCACTGCGGAAGTTCAGGTGGTCTCATGTTTTATAAACATAGCAGCAATGAACATCTTTGTGCATAATTTGTTGCTACATTGGGGTTATCTAAATGGAAGTGGAATCACAAGGTCATAGATGCATTTAAGGCTCTTGACACAGGTGGCAAACCCAGTTTCTTTTCTGTTCGGGACCAGCTTCCTCACTGTGGGGCCCGTCAGGCCTTCTCCAGGCAGCCTTCTCCCCGGCCGGCAGAGGGAGGCCAGGGTCAGGTGCGGAGCCTCAGGCCTCCTTCCCACCCCGCCACGTGGAGTCCCGAGGTGCCTCCTAACTGTTTTCTCTCTTGTCTTCCTCCGCCCCAGCCTCGTAAAGCCCTTGCGACACTATGCTGTCTTCCTCTCCGAAGACTCCTCTGACGATGAATGCCAGCGGGAAGAGGGCCCGAGCTCTGGCTTCACCGAAAGCTTTTTCTTCTCCGCTCCCTTTGAATGGTCTCTCCTTCCTTCTTCCATTTCCCTGAGCTCGGCTTGGTGACTCTCCGGGGCCACTTGGAGGGCTGGGGGTGGCCAGCTTGCGCTTGTGTGTGGGGAGGGGGTCTGGGGCTGCTGCCTTCCGGTGCCAGCTTGCAGGACGGACGCCCCCTCTGTGTGCCTCCTCTCAGGGCGTCATTCTGCCAGCCCCATGGGGGCTGTGACCATGGGGTGAGGTGACAAGAGTGACTGGGCTCTAGAGGTGTGAGACAGGAGCATGGGTCTCATTCCTTTGGGGAAAATGCACTTGGCTGTTAACGGAATTGGTGGCTGCGGTTTCAGCTACAGTTGGCCTGGTTGTTGCTGCCCGAGTCTTCCTTTATCTCAGCACATCTTGGAAAGCCATGGAGATGGAGCGTCAGATTTTAAGTTTTCAAACAACGTTACCGATGAGGAATGTATGTATTAATGCTGGCATGTCCAAAGGTTTTACTGACCTGCCTGACTTCAAGATAATTTTTATCATTATTATTTATAGCCTAAGCCTTCTTCTAATTACAAATTGCAATAAAGAAAGAAAGAAAAAGAAGGTTCACCACGATCCAGCCGCCCCTGGAATTGGGCTTTGGTGGCCGCCCTTTCTTTGCAATTCCTGCCTCTCCACGCACAGGCTTTTCAGGGCTGGGACTGAGCAAAGGGACAGCTTTGGTTCTGTGTGTATTTGTTTGCATGGTGTTTTTAATGGAAGCCTCTAGGGGAAGGGAACTGCCCACTGCTGAACACACACAGCAACCCTTCGGGGAGTAAACCGTTTCAGCCAGATTATAGAAGAAGGACTCTTCCCCCACCTTCCCCCTCCCAGCCCCCTTCACCATCTCCCTGCTCCCAGTCTCTCCCCCGAGGCTGGGCCTGTGAGTTCCTCGGGGCACCTGATAAACCCAACAACTCTGCTCCTGCCACTGCCCGCCCCCCAGGGGAGGAGGGTCCTGGCCCTTTCTGCCACCAGCTCACCTGTGACCACGGGCAAGTCAGTCCCCTCCTGATGTCCTCACCTAGAGCAGTGGCCTAAGCCAGTGTTGCCCAAGCTTGGAATGCCACCTGGTCTGTACAGTGAATCTTATTCTTTAAAACTAGAAGAGAAGCCTTGTCCTAAGCAATAATATTCATGGTATCATAGGCTTAATATATGTTATTTCTATTATTAATTAAAGTAAAGATAGCATCATTGGAATAAGAAAAGTTCATCCATGTATCAACTTAAAATCACCTTGCAGGTAAAGGCACCCACACAGGTAATGTCCAAGGACTCTCCCACCACGGAGTCCAGCAGGTCACGTTCTTTTTAAATTAATTGATGCCTTAATTATTTAAAGTAATGCTCACTTCCTGAGCCACGATCTATGAAAAGCATAGGCTTTTGTGTGTGTTTAAAAGGGAAGTGGCCATCTCAACTCAAAGCAAAATGGGTTCCTTCTGAAGAACTCTACTTCCTTAACTACGAAGCACACTGGCTTTTCTTTATCTCCTTCACTGTGTTCAAACTTGGTTAAAGGAGCTTGGTCAGATGGCTTAGTCAGAACAAGTGAGAGACTTCAGAAGTCTCTCATACTTGGCTTCCATTTCCATCTCTTGCCAGGTGCTGTGTGACATACGTTCCATTACTTAGCCTCTCTGAGCTTCAGTTTCCTCATCTATAAAGTGGGGGGTGTGAGTCCTACTTCGTGGGCTGCCTGTGTGGCTTCAGGGAGTTAGTACAGTCTGATGCAGTCCTTGCCAAGAGTCAGGGCTGTTAGTTGAGCCCCTTCCCTCTGCCAACTGTCCCCTGCCCAGGTTCGTGCAAGTGGGCCTCCAGGACCAGCAGGTGGCACCCTTCCCCCACTTTACCAGAGCCGTGGGCAATTTCTGCCTGACCCAGGAGCCAGAGCCTCATGGTTGGAGGAGGTGGGATGCTGCTCTGGCCCGGGCTCCACTAGAGGTCTGGGCAGCGTTCTCCAGGTACCCCGGGGCTCAGGCTTGTGAGAAGTGATAGCAAGAGGCACCCTGTGTCACCTGCACCTGGTTGACTGCAAGGTTTTGGTGCATGAATGCTGCTAACAGCCTCAGCATGCCTGCTGGGCACCAGGCACTGTATTTGCTCATGTAGTCTCCACCACCAGCTGCAGGGGAGTGCAGTCTGGAATGGGGGAGCGTATGAGGCTCAGAGAGGTGGTGACTTGCCCAAGGTCCCACAGGAAGAGATGGCACCAGGGCTGGAACTGAGGTCTGCACAGGCTGAGGCCCAGATGGTTCCCCACTGAGGATCCTGGGGTGCACTGGGCAGCTCCCTGGGGAGAGTTCTCCCAGCTCAGTTCCCACGAGCTGTTCCCAGGACCTGCTGCAGGGGTGGGAGTGCAGACTGTGGGCTCAGGATTGAGTCTTCCTGCCTGTTCCCTCTCCAGACATGTCCTATTCCTCACGCCTTGTGTGAATGGCGTGTGAGCCCACTAGCCAGTTCTACGGTGGGTCCTGTGGTTTGGAGGAAACTAAGTGGGCCCCCCAGTGCAAGCTAGAGCCAGAGCAACTTGCCCAAGGTCCCTGAGCGAACAGAAGCCATGTTCAGCCCAGGTCTGTCAGAGTGCCGCTGCCCAGACGCCTACACTCTCAGGGACCCAGGACAGCTCTCCTCTCCCAAGGCTCCCGGGTGTGCTCCCCGAGGCCTGGAAGTTCTCGGGGGTGAGGGCTGCTTGCTCCTCCCAGGGAGGCTCTGAGTAGGAGAATCCAGCCTGCTCTGCCTCCTCCCAGGCCGCAGCCGTATCGGACACTCAAGGAGTCAGACAGCGCCGGAGACGAGGCGGAGAGCCCTGAGCAGCGAGCGCGGGAGCCTGTGGGCCCCACCCCAGCTCCGCCCGACCGGGCTGCCAGCATCGACCTCCTGGAGGACGTCTTCAGCAGCCTCGACATGGAGGTCCCACTGCAGCCGCTGGGCCAGGCCAAAAGCTTGGAGGACCTTCGGCCCCCCAAAGACCTGAGGGAGCAGCCGGGGACCTTTGACTATCAGGTATGCTGGGGAGGGGCGGGGGGCGCTGGCGGGGGGTACTTTCTGCACATGAGGTAGATTTCCCCATGTGACAGTAAAAGACACCAAGGGAGAAACAGTGACTTTTCTGAGGTCCTCAGCCAACACTCAGAGTCACTCTGACTGCAAATCCTGCCAGGCGGGCCAATGGCCACACCCCCCCGCACCCCCTCCGCCCCGCTCACAGGGATCACTGGGGAAGATGCTGGAGCCTGATGGAAATCTGCCCCCCACTTCTGCTTATGCAGCAGAGGTGGGCAGGGCTATGACCCCTGGTGGAACTGGGATTAATGATCCCAACCCCACCAAGGCTCCTTGGAGAGCCTATGAATCAAAGTTCCTGGGCTCTGGATAGTAGCATGTGACCCCTGACCTTCCTTGTGACTTTCAGTCAGGCACACCTCCTCTCTGTGCCTCGGTTTCCTCACTTGTGACGGGGGGCTGCTGACTCTGCAGTCCTTGGGTCACAGTGTGGAATTCACAAAGCTCCCACGTATCTGATGATTCATGCTTGCCCCTCTGCAGGGAATTGCTATTCCCAGGCTGCCCACGAGGGAGCTCAGGCCAGGAGAAGGGATGTGACGCCCAGGTCGTGGGCCCTGTAGGTGGCAGAGCTGGGACTTGAGCCCAGCGCTCCTATTTCCTTCCCAGCCAGTGTGCCTTCACCCAGGCCCCGAGCCTCACTTGCCCTCTTGGGCTAATGGGTGGTTGAAAGTGCCTGCACGCTTTGAAAAGTAAAATGGGCCACCCCAGTAGAGGGTCAGTAGGTGGAGTCCTTTTCCTAAAACTACTTGGCAGCACTGGTTTGAAAAGACAGAGCCTTCTCTGGAGGCCCTTTGTGCCACCCAGTGAGAGAATCCCGGCCTCTAGTGCAGACAGACCTGGGCTTGCTTTCTGCCGCCGACCTGGGCCGAGCCCCCAACTGCTCTGGGTCCCAGGGACTAGTCAGCCACATTCCCGGGACCACAGTCCCAGTGTCCACCTGGCACACAGGAGGGTGGGTGGGGGGAGGGGCACATGCTGCCTGCCAGTCTGTCTCAGGTCAGCCTGTGGTCATTGCCTCCCTCATTCCCTCTAACAGAGGCTGGACCTGGGCAGGAGTGAAAGGAGCCGTGGGATGCCGGGAGCCTTGAAGCTCGCCCACCCACACAACAAGCTCTGGAGCCTGGGCCAGGACGACATGGCCGTCCCCAGCAAGCCTCCTGCCACCTCCCCCGAGAAGCCCTCGGCCCTGCTTGGGAAATCCCCGGCCCTGCCCAGCAGGCCCCAGAACCGGGACGGCATCCTGAACCCCACCGACAAGGAGGAGGTGCCCACCCCCACTCTGGGCAGCATCACCATCCCCCGGCCCCAGGGCAGGAAGACCCCGGAGCTGGGCATCGTGCCCCCGCCCCCCACTGCCCGCCCGGCCAAGCTCCAGGCTGCCGGCACTGCCCTCGGCGACTTCTCCTCAGAGCGGCTGCAGGCGGAGCGGGAAAGGCGGGCTGCCCTGGGCTCAGCCGCGATCCCCGGGCTCCACCCCAGCGCTGCCCCCCAAGACCCCACCGAACTGCTCCAGCCACTCAGCCTGGCCCCGGAGGCTGCGGGCACAGGCAGTGATGCCCTGCTGGCCCTCCTGGACCCACTTAGCACAGCCTGGTCAGGCAGTACCCTTCCACCAGGTCCTACAGCCCCAAATGTAGCCACCCCATTTACTCCCCAGTTTAGCTTCCCCCCCATGGGGACCCCCACCCCATTTCCACAGCCATCACTCAACCCCTTTGTCCCATCTGTGCCAGCGACACTGCCTGCCATGCCCCTGGTCTCCACACCAGCTGGGCCTTTTGGGGCCCCTCCTGCTTCCCTGGGGCCTGCTTTTGCCCCCAGCCTCCTGCTGTCCAGTTCTGGCTTCTGTGCCCCACAGAGGTCTCAGCCCAACCTTTCTGCCCTCTCCATGCCCAACCTCTTTGGCCAGATGCCCATGGGTGCCCACTCCCTGCAGCCCCTGGGTCCCCCAGCAGTCACCCCTTCAAGGATCCGAACATTGCCCTTGGCCCGCTCAAGTGCCAGGGCCGCCGAGGCCAAGCAAGGGCTGGCGCTAAGGCCTGGAGACACCCCACTCCTTCCTCCCAGAGCCCCCCAGGGCCTGGAGCCAGCACTGCAGCCATCTGCTCCACGAGAGGCCAGAGACCCCTTTGAGGATTTGTTACGGAAAACCAAGCAAGATGTGAGCCCGGCCCCAGCCCCCGGCTCAGTGGAGCAGCTCAGGAAGCAGTGGGAGACCTTCGAGTGAGCGGGCGCTGAGTGCTGGGGGCGAGCTGAGGCCCGGCTGCCCACTGCGGCAGCTCTGCGGCTGGCTGGCCCTGCTTCCCCTGCTGCTATTTCTGTCCAGGTTCTACTGGTGGGAAGGGTTGGGAGCCCTCTCTGCTGCCCCTCCTCCTCTCCACACTGCCCATCTCTGGAGAACGGCACCAGTTCCAGCCTGGGAATCAACCCAGTTCCTGGGCACTTGTCCCGCCCTGCCACCACCCCTCCCCTGCACCCCTGATTGGGTTTTGCACTAGAGAGGTCATCTGGGCCGATGATTGCCCCAGACCCCATCCTACCCAGCTTCCTTCTGGAAACTGCCCACCAGGAGCCCCACGCCGCCTCAGGATGTGTCCTCCTGAGCCCTGTTCTCCTGCCCCAACTGCAGCCCAGCCCTGCACACCCCACCTTGATGGGCGCAGGCATTGGCAGTGCCCTCGGCATGAGCTCGTGCACGAGACGCACATGGTTTGGAGTTTGCAGTAAGGAACCCCCCTCCCCGGCTGGAGGAGCTACTGGCAAGGCATTTCCAAATCCTCTCTAGCAATATGCACACTCGTTCTTTCCTGAGTCTTCACCCCAACCCCCAAACTTCGTTTTTCTGGCTTGGTAGGGACTTGGGGGCTGAGGCATCCTTGCAATCCCTCCCGGTAGCCAAAGCAAGCCCCAGGCAGCCCTGCGTGGGGCCCGAGAGCACCAGCAACTCTGATCTGTAGACGACAAAACGGCAACAGGTAAATCTGAGAGCACCAGGAGGGGTCAGGCTGCCGCCCCGCACTCTCCCTCTGGTCCCCACAGGTTCTCCTGGTCTTGAGTTACTGTCAAGTGGGACTCGGCCTCTTGCTGAGTGGGTCTAAGGGGGCAGAGTTGAGGAGCAGACACCCACATTCCCACTGGAAGACCAGGCTTAGCACCACAGAGGTGCAGGAGTCCCAGCTGCCTGGCAGCTTGGGGCAGGAGGGCACCGAGCCCCTCTCCAGGCCCCTGGGGAGTGGGCGGGCCTGGCCACTCACACTTCTTGCAGCCTGGGGGCAGGAGAAGGGCTTGGAGCCGCCCCTCCCTATTTCCCGGAGGCCAGCATCCCCAAAGCTAAGTTGAAACGTTTTGTTATTGTTTCTTTTATCTTTCTTTTCCTTTTTACTTTATTGATTTGATGAATCTTGAAATTGACTAGTTTCAATAAACCAAGTTAAAATGTGGCCCAACCATTTAAGAAAACAACCATCTGAGACATGCAGGAAATTGGGAGCATTTGGACCTCATTTCTCATTTCCTATTTGTGAACGGTCAGACATACAGTCTCAGGGGTGTCTGGCGGGGCAGGGGAGTTCCTGGAGACCTCGTAACCCCGGGGAGCCTGGTCAGCATCCGAGGGGCTAGGAGACCACCCCCTCAGGTTTGCTCTGATGCGGGGTGTGAAGAGCTGCTGGCCCAGCACGCAGCTCCTTCCTCTGTCAGTCAGAGCCCCTCGGGCAAGTCTTCTGTCTAAATCTCGGCAGTGTCCTCTGGCTGCTGGAAGCGGGGGAGCCGTGTCACGTCTGGGCCATGTGGGCACCTCTAGGACACTCAGGTGTTTCAGTAGAGATTCCAGATCCACCCACCCTGGGCAGACCCCTGAGCCCCATCAGGTATAGGGTAGCCCACCCAGTGGGCAGAGTCTAAGGCAAGAGGTACCAGGTGGCCCCAGGGAAGCGGAGCCCACCCCCTGGTCTCCCTGGCTTGCTGGGGCCTGGTGGCAAGCGCTCCACATTCACACGAGCACTGCTGTCTCTCCACTTGCTGGACTGAATGTGAAAATCCAAGGATGAATTGTGTGTGTGCGTTCAATAAAATCTTCTTGGGAGAAGGCTGGTATCCCTGTGTCCTGAGGAAGCTCTGCGGGGAGGCGAGGCCTCAGGCATCTTCAGCATCCCTGTTTGCAGAGGTAGAGGCCGGGCTTGGAGCAGTCAGGGAAGGCTTTGACACCTGGCCCAGTCCTAAGCCTGTTACCATTCGGGCCTCTGAGCCCAGCTTAGCCCCTTCTTCTTACAAGCAGGACCCAGGGGCTGGACTGGTCACAGGTGTGCACAGGCCTGCCGGGTCCACAGAGCAGGGCTGCAGGTCACCAATCATGTTGAAGGCACCCAGGCTCCAGGGAAGAAGTTCAAGGGGACACCTGGAGCTTTACTCCCACAGACCTCTCAGTAGCAAGGGCAGAGCCTGGAGTCTGCACCTCTATTGGCTGTGCTGGGGAGGGACACCTGGACCAAGCACCCAGAGAGGGTGTTAGACACACCCCGTTCCCCCATCTGCCCTTCACTCGGCTCCCTGGGCTGTGTCCCCCTCCCTGGGCTGCGCTTGAAAATGACAGGTACCCAGAACACTTAGAAGCAAGAGAAGGACAAAAAAGAACAGCCCAGCTTATATATATTGGGGTTCCACCCAGAATGTCTTGTCTTAGGAGTCTGCAAGAACACAGGTTTGCCAAATCTCTGACTTAATAAACCAACCAAGGCACCAGCTGGGGCTAAGTTGTTGCTACCAGATGTTTTCTCCCCCACTTTTCCAAGAGTCAGGGAGAAAGTTGGGGGAAAAGGTGGTCCCACCTCCTACAGGATAAGGACCAAGCAAGCCCCGTAACCTAGGGTTCAGGGCCCTTCCCATCCCAGTCTTAGCCCGCTCACCCCTTCCCTTGCCTCCATCACCACATGCCTCCACCTCACATTTGACTCCTGTGCCTCTGGAAGCTGGCTGAGGCCCCTAGGGGAGATGGGTAAAGTCCACCTCCAGTCGGGAAGTGGAAAGGGGTCTCCTGGCCTTGGCACAGGGGGCGCTGGCCTGGGAAATGGGAAGGACCAAAGGGCACATCTCCAGGTCAGGGACCAAGGGACTCTGAAGCTCAGAGGCCAGGCCCTCAGGCAAGTGCCCCTCAGAGATCAGAGATCCAAGTGAGATGGCATCACCACGGAAGGGACTGGAAGCAAAGCGGCCAGTTCTTCCCTTCATCTGTGTCTGTCCGCAGGACCAGCCCCGACCCAGAGACAGTGCCAGCATTTGCCAAGCACCTGCCTCAGCAAACAACCCTGAGGGCTTCCTGCGAGGCCCTCCTCGAGCCCTCCCAGCGGCCATTAGAGAGGTGACTGGTCTGCAGGTGAAAGAGCGGACTCGCCAGGCAGCCTGGAGAGGAGAGCGCTGATGCCGGAGGGGCTGGAGAACCACAAGGTGGGCAGGGAGGGTTGCTCCTCTGTCATCATCGCCCTCTGGCCCCCTTGCTACCCCTCAGGGAGGCCCCTTCCCCGCTCTCACCCTCTCCCTTCCCGACACCTTGGGATGGCCCGGGCAGCCCTCACAGCGGACTGGACTTTAACGAATTCCAGAGCTCCTTCCCCACTGTTGCCCTGCCCATCCTCACAGCAGCCCCGTGAGGTAGGCAAGGGCTGCTTTCCTCATTCTATAAGTGACAGGCCTGCAGGAGGAAGGCTGCAGTGGCCAGACACCCTCCCCCGCCCCCCCGCTCCTGCAGGTCTGCCCCTCAGTCCTGCATCCCAGCGGGTGCCTGGCTGCCGCAGAGGGCAGAGACAGACCTGCCTCAGGGAGCACTTGTCTGGGGAGCCAGGAGCTCACACATTAACCTCTGGCTCATGCCCCCCACCCCACTGATTTCCAGCTGCCTCCAGGGCCGGGGCAGCCTCCGGAGGTGGGAGAAGTTGCCGGAGCTGGGGCTTTGGTCCTTGGGCAAGCCCTGGCCTGGCCTCCAGGAGAACTCGTGGCCCTGGGCTGCCCCTGCCCCGGGGCTGAGAAGGTGGTCTCCACTGCCCAGCTGCCCCTCCGCGGGGTCACCTGCACTCACTACACAGTCACGTGCACAAACAGCAAAGACGTGGACGTGCCCGTGAGCCCCATCCGTAGCACTCACACTGGTATCTGCAGATCAACAGGCCCAGGTACAAACACACGTGCACGCGCTCACACTCACACACACTCCTGAACACGTCGTGTGCACCCGCAGGTGCTCCTCCCGGCACAGCCGTGTGCCTGCCAAGGTTAAGACCGGGCGGTTGGATGGAGAATGTCCACAACCTCGCCAGGCCTCTCTCTGCTTCCCCGAGCGCGCCCCTTCCCCTCAGTCCAGGACGGGGCAAGGGGCCACTTCCCCAGCAGGTATCCTGGGCCCGGCAGCAGCTCCCCGAGGCCCGGGAGGCTCCCGAAAGCGGCCCCCTTCGGTCTCCAGGTAGAAGGCGAGGACCTCACAGGTGCTGGAGCCACAGCCAGGTGGGCCTAGATGAGTCTCTCCTCGGGTGGCACCTTGAGGACACTGTCCATCTCCAGCCGGGCTCCAGCCACCTCCTGCTGGCTCGGGCTGTAGGTGCCCTCTGACTGGCGGCGCTTTCTGGCCGCCAGGATCCCTGAGAGGAGCCCCAAGAGGAGGAGGAGGAGGCAGGCGCAGGCCGCAGGCACTGCCACCTCCAGCAGCGGGAACGGCAGCGGCAGCGATAGGCCCTTCTGGAAGAGATGCAGTAACACGCCTAAGACCATGGAGGCGGGGAGACCCCCCAGTTCCTTCAGAGGAGAGGAAAAAGCATCGCTGGGCGGAGGCTTCCCTGGGAGGTAGTGAGAGACTTGGCCCCAGAGGTATGCAAGCGAGTGCCTGGGAGCTACCTATTAGAGGCACCACAAGGGGATTCCTGTACAGCAAAGGGGTTCTGGCTAGGAGGAGAGAAAACACATTTATTGAATGCCTACTAGGAGCTGAGCACCGTGTGTGGGATTTCATGTAAACCTTACAATGATCTGATGAAGCGGAAGTGAGGACACCCCCTTTCTTCTGTGAGGACAGGAATCTTTGGTTTATTTTGTTTACCCGTGTATCCCAAAACGCACAGCAGAGCCTGCTCAGTAGGCACTCGATAAATACTAGAGGAGGAAACAGAGGCTTTGCCCAGATCCCCCCAGACACATGACTAGTGGGTGTCAAGCCGGGACTGGCACTGCCCTCTGTCCTCCCCCAACGCCATGCCCATGCCCAGCTCACACCACCATTCTTCAGTCTCAAATTCCAGCCGAAGGTCCTTCCTTCAACTGGCCAAGGTGGGCCTCAGTGCCCAGCCCTGCCACCCTGCCTCTCTCAATAAACACCCAATCTGAAGTGATGGGACCTGATCCCTCCCGAACCCAAAGGGCAGTCTGGGTTTTTAAGTGTCTGGAGACCATGCTCAACCCTGAAGTGGGAGGCATCTCAGGCAGTAGCAGGAGAGGCTCCCCAGCCAGGGGGCCCATGCAGGGCATGAGCTGCAGCAGGCCGACCTGGCTGCTGGCGAGCTCAGAATCCACCCCCACCCCCACCCTGGAGACTCAGACCAGGCTCTGGGGGCCCAGGAAACCACCTCCCTGGCTCGTCACAGACTCCGGGATGCCCCCATCAAAGATTCTACAGACCTGGAGTTCTGAAGCTCCAGGATCACCGACTTCGGGGGCAGAGGCCCAGGGCCTCAGATTCACCGGCCCCCCGTCTGTCCCATGAGACTTCTCAGCCCACTGTGACCCGGGTCCCAAGTCTCAGCCCCCAGCCCTGAAGAAGGTGCCCAAGACTGTAGAGAAAAATTCATCCCAGTCCTGAATGGGCCCTCCCCAGGCTCCGGCCCTGGGCACTTCAGGAGGAGCTGTAAAGCCATTTCCTCCCTAGGAGGAGGGTGGCGGGGGACGGAGGTAGGGGGGGGGGATGTGTGCCAGCGGCTGTAAAGTTCAACTTGAAAGGAAACATTCCCCAGAAGCAGAGAGGTTTGGGGTTTATGACCCAGGCCGCCAGAAGCCTGTGGAGATCAAGGCTCCTCCCCAGGCTTCGTCCCTCGCTGCTGCGCCCACTCTGGGCTCACTTCCCGCTGGGCCTGCAGAGTCTGTTCTGCCCCTTAGTGGGGAGGGGGCCAGAGGGAGGTTCAAGCTCAAGCTTCCGGCTGGCCCCCATCTATTCGGACCCCTCCTCAGCTGAGCTTCCCTGGGGTCAGGGGCTGCCTTCACGGCAGCCAAGCCTTCCCAAGCCTTCTCTGGCTCAGAATCCCGGGCTCCCCACATCTTCCTACTCTAGAATCCTGGCTCAGAAACCACCAGAGATTACAGGCTCTCGTATTCACCAACGTAAATCCCAGAATTCCAAGATCCCGTGGGCCCTGAATCCTGGCCCAGATCAGACTTGGCAAAGCCCAGCTGTTTCACTGCAGCCCCCAGAGGGATGCTGGGGGCCCCTCCTGTGTGGGAGTGTGGAAGCGGCCTGAGTCTCCTTTCCCTGCTCCCCCCGACCCCGTGACAGGCCTGGCCCAGGAACAGCTCCACAGGTGCTATATACGCTCCCCCGTAACATCATCTCACTAAAGTCCAACACAGGGCACCCACCCCCTCGGGCATCGCTCACCACCACTTCGCAGAACCGGCCTGAGAAGCTTGAACTGCAGATACATTCATAGACCCCACCAGCTGCCCGGCAGGTGCCGCCATTCAGGCAGGGGTTGGCTTCACAGGGGATCTGACACCTGGGAGGCAGGGACAAGGGCGGGGCTGAGAGAGCTGCTCCCTCCCAGGCTGCCTCTTGTTCCCCCAGCTCCTTTACTTCCTCAAACCCTCCCCCACCCCCTACACACACCGGCATCAAAGCTCATTCATCCACTGTCCCCAGCACTGTCCCTACCTGGCTGGGCCCTGCCAGGTGACTGATGCTGAAAGCGATCTCCATCACCTACCACGCCCCTTCACCCCAGCATTCATGACAGAAGCACGGGGGGAGCCTGTGTAAAGCCACCTGCCCAGGGATGCCGACTCTGTCTGGAGCGGGCCCAGAACCTGCATTTTTACAGTCTCCCCAGGTGGAGGAGTGCGAGGTGGGCTGAGCACGGAGCTCTACGCAACACCACCAGGCAACTACTTCCCAGCAGGTGTCTGCATAACCCAGGATGGTCTTGGAAGCCCCCGAGGGAAAGAATTCAAGCAAGAGAGGTGCACTGTCTGGCACTGTGACGACAGTGAGGGCTGAGAAGGTGAGCAGGGATCCACACCCCACTTCACCTGCCCTGGCTGGAGGGAGTCCAGAGGCCCGCCCTGCCCGACTCTGCACACTCAGCAGCCCACCTCCCAGGCCCCTGGACCCCAGACCCACCTCTGGCCAGCAAAGCTCTCCTGGCAGCTGCAGTTGGCACCCTGGGGCCCACCCTCACACGGGCCACCATCGAGGCAGGTGACATTCAGGCTGCACTCCTCTGGCAGGACAGGCAACCTGAGGAGAAAGCACAGAGGCTGGCCTGGGGACAGGACACCCAGGACCTGGCCCACCCCCACGCCCGCGGGTCACTCAGGTGACCTGAGCCCCTACATTGTCATCCAAGGAATTAAGAGCCACCTCCTGGAGACCCTGCCGTCAGTCCTGGAAGCCGTGTCTAGGGTGGAAGGGGTGGGACATAGGGCTGCCACTCTGTGACTCCAGCCCTACCCCCACCAAGGTGTACAACATCGGGCTGCTGAGTCCTCCGAGGAGCTGATGAAATGTAAGTAGTCTCCCGGGGCAAGAGCAGCCTTCTAGACATAGAGCTTGGGCCTGACATTCTTTGCGTAGAGAGGGGGATTCAGGCCTCTGCCAGATACCACTCCGTAAGCTTGGCTCCGAAAGGAGTGGGGAGTCATGGCCAGACTGAATAAGGGAAGCGGTCAAGACTCGGACCATCTCTGCCTGGCCCCGTCCCACGGGACTCACGAAGGAGGGCATCCGTGGTGGGCAGCTCGGCAGGAGAGCCTCTAGGCTTTCTTCCGACACTAGCTCGGGGTTCCCCCACCCCGACTGCCAGACGGCAGCGTTATCTCAAATTCAAATTTACCCGGGTGTCCTGTATTTTTTCTGGCAACTCTAGGGAGTGCTGTTCCCAAGTTACAGATAACAGCGCGGTGGCTCAGAGAAGGGACGTGCGCATCCGCACCCGGGCTTCCGGACTAGTCTGACCCACCCCCCGCCCCCGGGATCCCCACCCCTGCCCCGTAAACGCCGGACCCTTCGGACCCAGGCCGCCCCCGGCTGGCCGTGCGCACCGGCAGCGCGGGCCCGCGAAGCCAGGCGGGCAGCGGCACTCGAAGCGGCCGTCTGGGCGCGTGTGGCAGCGGCCGCGGGCACAGGGCGCTGAGCGACACGGGTCGGCGCGGGCCTCGCAGCGCGGACCCTCCCAGCCCAGGCCGCAGGCGCAGGCGAAGGCGTCGAAGAGGTCGCGGCAGACGCCGCCGTGCAGGCAGGGCGAGGGGACACACACGGGCGCACCGCGGCAGCCGAGGCGCGGAACCGGCGCGCCGGGCCAGGCCGAGAAGGGCTCCCGGGAGCCGGGGACCGCGTCGGGCCGCGGGCCTGCCAGGGGCAGCGGGAGGCCGCCGAGCGCCACGCGGCCCAGGCAGCCCGTGAAGTTCTCGGCCAGCAGGACGCGCGCGCCGCCCGGGCCGCGCAGGAAGTCCAGGTCGCTGGCCAGGCCCCGCAGCGCCACGGGCGTCGCCGCGCCGTCCAGCCACAGCAGCCAGCGCGACGCGGAGGCCGCGGGGCGCTCCATGGCCAGGCGCACGCGGTGCCAGGCGCCGTCGGCCACGCGCGGCCCGGGCGCCGGCAGCACCGCGCCGGGCAGGCCGGAGCCACTGCGCACGCCGGCCGCCAGCGAGCCGTTGCGCACGGCCAGCCAGACGGTGTCGGGGGCGCCCGCGGCGCGCAACAGCCCGGCCTCGGGGTCGCGCGTGCGGAAGGCCAGAGAGAGGCCGCTGAGCGCGCGCCCGGATGACGCGTTGTGCCCGCTGAATTCCGCCGGGGGTCCCTCGCGGAACGTGGCCTCAGCCACACCTGCAGGGAGAGAGAGTGTCAGAGGACGGCCTATCGGTACCCAGCCCAGCCCAAGCACACCTGGGTGATGCGGGGACCCGCTTGCCGCCCCCGTTCCCCCCACCCCCGCGGTCTGGGGGCGGAGGCACACACACCCACCTATCATCTAATTCCAGGAACTGCTCCCCCCACCTCATAACTCTCTACCTCCAAAGAACCAGCTCCGGGCTGGGGAGACCTACCCTACTGTGCCCACCCTGCCCTCCAGGTCACAGACCAGGCAATAGTAACACCTTGGAAAATCTGCCTCCTTCTCTCCTTAGTGCAGTGGCCCTGTGTCATCACCGTGGCTCACTCTTCACTGCAATCATTTTAATATTATAACACAGTCATCTTTTAAAACTGCTGACCATGGCCTTCTCCTGCTGGTCCTCCCATGGCTCCCCATTGCCCTTGGCAAAAAGTCCCAAGCTGCCTGGCCTAGCATTCAAGGACCCTAGCAACGCTGATACCTCTACTTGTGTTTCAGTTCTTATAAACCTCATGCCTTTGCGCGTGCTTTGCCCCTTTCCTGAAATGTCCTTCCCTGTGCCCGGTCAGAGTCTTATTTGCCCTTGAAGACCTAGCAAGTGCTCTCTTCCCCTAGAAAGCCTGTTCTTCTGGATGCGGTGGCCCAACCACACTGGGCTGGGGCTGTTGGCACCCTGGTCCACTGTCTCTGAGTCCTGAAGGCAGGGCTGGGATCTAACCCAGCTTGGGCGTCCAGCACCCAGCATGTGGGCTTTCCAGGGCAGGCACTCACAGACAAAGCCATCAGGGACCTCCTCACAGGTGGCAGGCGGGAGACAGGGCTGGCCAGGACACCACAGCTGCTGGGCACATGTGGGCCCAGTGAAGTTAACAGGGCAGGTGCAGTGGAAGTCATTCCAGGAGACAAGGCAAGTCCCACCATTGAGACAGGGCTGAGGCTGCAGGAGAATCAGGGCGGGGACTGGCTCAGGCCTGGGGCTAGCATCGCCCCACCATAACCATCCTTACAGTGGTTCTTCATTGAGCACCTAGTACAGATACATTACCTCCTCACAAACAAATAGAAAAGTAACTAGCGTTCCCATTTTACAGATGAGGAAACTGAGGCTCAGAGAGGAGAAATCACTTGCTGAGTCACCTAGCCAGTAAATAGAGGAGCCAGAGTTCACACCCAGGCTATTCCAATCCTAGAGCTGGTTGGTGCTTTGTTCATGAACCTGGGTGTCCCTGTGCCCCAAGCAACTCCCACAGAAAGGCTTGGGCAGCCCTCTGCCTGGGTCAGGGAGTCTGTCTCAGATTAGGACTGAGAGGAGAGGTATGGAGACTACCATAGGGCAAGAGCAGCTGGCCAGAGAGGAGATGAAAGTGAACCCTGCTCTGTCTCTCTCCAGCACTGGGACCTTGGGTGGGCACTCCACCTCCTGGTGCCGACCTGACCAGTAGAAGGACATGCTAACCTCCAGCGAAGCAGGGTGGATCCCGGAAAAAGGACCCACCCTTTCCCCGTGGCACTCACACTGCACGTGTCCTCGGAGACACAGCCCATGGTGAGGTTCCAGGACCGCCTGCTGCCCGGCACACTGGGCAGGCTGGAGTTCTCCAGCAACGGTGGAAAGAAGGGGAGGTGGAGGCTGTTGAGTCGCAGGTCCTGAATGCAGCCTCGGAAGGGCCCACCCCAGGGCTGGGCGTCAGCAGGGAGGAGCCTCCCGCCCACGTGCACCTGCTGCCCCAAGCCCTGCAGCTGATCAGGCCCAAAGCTGAGCGTCACCAGGTGGCGGAGCCCATCATCCCAGCGCCCGGGAAGCACCAGGGCAGGACTGCCCAGCACCTCAGCCCGGATCTGGCCCTCACGCAGGAACACCGTCAGGCCAGCTACTGAATCGTTGGCAAGCTGGAGCAGAAGGCCAGCACGTTCCCGGGTGCGGAGGAGGAAGGACATGGTGAGGTTGGGGCCTGGCAGCTGGTCGAGCAGGAAGGAGGCAGAGCTCAGGGTGCCCCCCAAGCCAAAGGTGGCAGCAGGAACCTCTGCAGGGAGAGAGGGTGCCGGGCATGAGGCCTGTGGGCTGGGGGCAGGCACAGCCCCTGCCCTGGGGCCCACCTGGCTCGTTCCTCACCATCAGCACATGTGGGACCGCTATAGGGCCGGGGGCAGTCACAACGGAAGTGAGTCCACAGGTCCACGCAGACCCCTGCGTGGGCACAAGGCGGAGGCTGACACTGCTCCTGGCGCCCGCAGCCCAGGAGGACATTCTCGCCGAGATCCTCAGGCAGCAGGAGGTGCCCGTCCACGTGCACGTCCTGGAGGCAGCCCGTAAAGGCCACACCACCCAGCTGCGTGGAGCAGAACCCAGCAGGCGTCGGGGCCGGGGAAGCCGTAGGAGGCGGGGCCACAGGACTGGAGGCCACACAGAGGTGGGCAGGGCAGCCCTCGTGCCAGAGCCGCATCTCCAGGACCCCGAAGCGGAGCGTCACCTCCACTCGGTGCCAGTGGCCGTCGTTTAGGGGCAGGTCCAGCAGCCTCAGGATGCACCCATTGCTGCCGTGACTCCAGAGTGTGGCCTGAAGCGTGGTCTCCACCAGCGCCAGCTCCAAGCTGCCCTGAGTGTCAGAGCGAGCGGCCAGAGCACCAGCAGGTATCGTAGTACGAAACCTCAGTGCCAGACTCAGGGAGCCACCAGCTGGCACCGAAGCCCGCACAGGGTTCCCAGCCACAACGGAGAAGGTGGTATTCTGGCCACAGAAAGGTCCGTGGGTACCAGGTGGGCAGCGGCAAGCATAGCTGTGGACCCCTGACTGGAAGGTGGGGATGCAGGTGGCGGCCAGCGGACACGTGTGGCCTTGGCAGCCAGCGAGCTGCACGGAACAGTCACGGCCACCCCAGGCCTCTGGGCACCAGCAGATGTAGCCCGCCACGGTGTCTTCGCAGGTCCCGCCATGGAGGCAGGGCTCCGACAGGCATTCGTCCACATCTTCCTGACATGTCAGGCCTTCAGGAGAGACCAGGCCAAGGCTCAGCACCCAAGGCCAAAAGCACAGTCTTGACCCAGAGCTTAGCTGCCTCTTGGGACGGGGACCTCAGTATCTATCAACCAAACCCATTCCCAATTTCCAAAGGATTTCTCAAGGTCCCCTGAAGTCCCCAGAGGCTGGAATCCAAGGTACTCCTTCCTTTACCATATCTTGTGAGTCGATTCAATCCCCTAAATACTCTCCAATGCCCCCTTTCCTCCTGCCTCACCAGCTCTCTAGGCCATAGTCTAGTGTCCTCTAGTTCACCAGCCTCTATCATCCATCTCTACAAGTAGCCAGAGATCTCTTTCTAAAGCATCACCTGGCCAGGTTCCTCTGCTACTTAAGGTCCGATCACTCACCCTGGCATTCGAGATTCCTCGTGGCCTGGGTCCTACCAGGAGTTCATATGTCAACCCTGCTCCCTGGAAACCCTGAGCTGCCTGTTCCTCCAAACGTTTCCTGGGAAGTCCTGCCTCTGGGGCTTTGCTCATAGCGCTCTCTCTGGAATGCCTCCTTCTCCCTAATCCTGCCTTTCAAACTCCGACTCATCCAGCAAAGCCCAGCTTCACATGGCCAGTACCCTAGAAGGCTTTCTCTGACTCCCAACTCCAAGCTGCTGTGTCACTCCCAGCTCCTTGCCCACTCCCAGGCACAGCTCCCCAGAACCCAGTATTGAAAATATCTGTTTACGCAGCTGAGATCTCCTCCAGGGGCCTGGATATGTCATTGGTGCCCAGAAAGGGACTTGGCATGGCCTTTGTGGACAGAGAGACGAAATGGAGGAGGGAGTGGGGATGGGTGTATGCATCTGTGGCACTCGAGTAGCCCCTGGTTCTAACCCCCCACCCCCGTCCCTCTGCCCTAGGGCCCTGGCACTGGCTGTGAGGTCACCCTCCCCTCCAGGGGCTCCCATGCCAGGTGCTCTGGCCCCAGCATGGGTCAAGAGGCTACAGCCCAACCCCTGCTCAGCCAGAGCCTCCACAAGACCACTGAGGCCAGCCCTGCCCATGTAACCCAGTCAGGGGAACCCAAGCCCAGAGAAGCCGCCAGGATTTGAATCCTGGCCCCAGTCAGCCCACAAACACCACCGCCTCCTTCTGGGGATGGCCAGTCCCACCTCCCCCTGCCCAAGGCCCCAGCCCTGCATACCTGCCAGGAGCCACAACACCCCCAGGAAGGTCCGCAGAGCCCGCAGCCCCATTGCATTTCCCCACAGACAGGCTGAGAGTGGTGGGCAGGTACCAAGGCTGGGGAGCAGAGCTCCCCGCCTGGCCAGCCGCCTCCTTCAGAGCTGGCTCAGGAATGCCAGGCACTGGCCTCCCCCACGCCCAGCACAACCCCAAGGGAGGATGGGGGCGGACCAGCCCCACAGCCGGGGTTCCCCCTCCGGGTCCTTGACCTCAGAGGTCTGACCTCCCTGCCACCCGTCAGCTGAGCTCAGCTTGGGGAGGAGCTGGGCTCCCGCTAACACTGTCGAACCTGGGGGGATGACACGCCCTCTCTAAAGCCTCTACGGCTTCATCTGTAAGATGGGGATTTAGAACCCCACCTCGTGGGGCTTTGGTGAGGAGGAAAACAATGCAGAGAATACTCTTCAGCTGCAGGGCATGCTGCAGTGGGCCCAGTGTGTGCCAGGCACCCACGAGGCCACTGTTTCTGGGGCACTGTGCCTGGGAGTGGGCAAGGACTCAAGGAACCTCAGCCCATGGGGGCAGGAGATGGGTTTTCAAGGTGCCCAGAGGTTTTGGCCACCCAGAAGTGGGATGCCGAGCCCCCAGCACCTTTGGGGGGTGAGAGTGGAAGGGACGGTGGTGATCACCACCTCCTTCCCCCAGGCAGGGGAGCCTGTGCCCAGCAGCCGTGCCAGGGAGAGGAGGCAGCTTGTCGGAGCAGGAATGCGGGCGGGTGTGGGGGAAGCGTCACAGGCATTCCAGAGGGGGCAGGGACACTCCGTGCTGTGTGAGGAGGTCCTCGGTTCATCAGTATCCGCAGGGAAGGGTGTCTGTGTGTCTCCGCATCCTCTGTACCCAAGGCAGGGAAAGGCTTTCTGCAGGCCCAGCTCCTGCCCAGCACACCCCAAAGGTGTGCCCAGCTCTCCAAAGGTCAATCATCCTTCTCCAGACACTGCCCACAGCTTTCCGTAACAGCCCCCACCGTCCACCACACTCCCCCATAATCCACCACACACACCCCCACCTCCACCACACCCCCCACCACCACACTCCCCCCACCTCCACCACACACCCCCCACCACACTCCCTCCACCTCCACCACATACCCCCCCACCACACTCCCTCCACCACACCCCCCCACCTCCACCACACACCCCTCCACCACACACCCCACCACCACACTCCCTCCACCTCCACCACACCCCCCACCATACTCCCTCCACCACACTCCCCCCACCTCCACCACACACCCCCACCACACTCCCTCCACCACACACCACACACCCCACCACCACACTCCCTCCACCACACACCCAACCACACACACACACACACCGTTTTTACCTCCTCTACCCTGGCCGAATTGCCCTGTCCTCCCTGCAGGCCCCTCGGCCTCTGCCCAGCCCTTTGATGTCAGGTGTCTAGGGCTCTCTCTGCCCAACACTCCACACTTTCTCCTGGATAACCTTGGCTACCTGAGACTCCAGCTGCAGGACCCCCAGTCTCAGGCCCCTCTCCTGGGCCACAGGCCCCAGATCACCAGCCCCCACCCAGGCTTCTCCCTGTAGGTGCTCCACAGGCACTCAGACTCAGTATGGACAAGGCTGAGCTCGCCATCCTCTACCCAATGTCGCCCAGGGCAGAAACTCGGCCAGCATTCCTGACACCTCCCACTCACACCTGGAAAAACCCTCAGGGCCTGTAGCGTGCCCCTCATAAATATTTCTCAACCTCCACTCCAGAAGGTTTCCCCCCCACTCCCACCTCCAAAGCCCAGGTCCCAGCTCAGTCCTCTTACCTGTCAGCTGGCCACTACACCCACCTCCTCCCTAATGTCCTTGACCCCATCAATCCAGCCTCCACACATCAGCCAGAAGGCACCTTCTCGCCCCAGGTCCACCGCATCTGACCTTGCCCTGCCCCAGTGCCCACCGCACCCCAGGCACCTGTGTAGCCATCTGAACAGTGGCACTGGAAGCCATTGGGCAGGTCCTGGCAGAGGCCTCCACTGAGGCATGGCCGTGAGGCACACTCGTCCACGTCCACACTGCAGTCGTCCCCTGCAAGAAGCCCAGCTGTGGTTCCCACAGCTCCCTCAGAGCCAGACTGGAACTGGAAAGGGCCCATCTTATAGCTAGGGAGACTGAGGCCAGAGAGAGGTGCTTGAACCCAGCTTCGGCATCCCTCCCGCGCATCTGGACACTACAGACCTGCTTCCCTGGAAGGGGGCTCACCCTCAAAGCCCAGAGGGCAGCGGCATAGGAAGCCAGCAGCATGGCGGAAGCTGAAGGCTCCTGGGAAGGCGGCCTGGATGCCCCCATAGAGGGTTGGGTCGGAGCGCTGCAGGCACTGGCCGCCGTGCTGACAGGGGCCCACTGCACATTCATCCTCATCCACCTCGCACCGCTCGCCGCTGTAGCCTGGGGACACACACGGGTGGGCGTCAGGTCACAGGGGGTCACCAAGCAGCACCCCTCCACTGCTGCCAGGCCAGCCCAGGGCCAGGCGGGGACAACAGCTCAGATATGGTCACGGATATTCCGAGGGAGGGACACACTGAGGGGGTAGGAATGACCAGCGCAGGCTTCACCAGCATCGGCATCGTGTTACTATTATTACTAGCATTACTGAGCGCTCTGCGCGTGCGGGGCCCTGCACCAAGGCTTGATGGGCGCTACACGTTTTTACTCTCCTCAGAACAGCCCAGGAGCAGGTGCTGTGATTAGCCCTGTTTAGCAGATCAGGAAACTGAGGCTCAGAGAAGTTGCAGTCACAGGCACACACTGGGCTTAGTCCGCTCAGGGTGTGTGCGCACCGCCAGGTTGTCCCAGGGCAGTCCTCCTCGGCCTGAGCCCCCGCCCCCCTGGGCGTGCGGGCGCGCACGCGCACACGCTCTCGCGCACGCGCACACACACACCTGGCCAGCAGAGGCAGCGGAAGCTCCCGAGGCCCTCGAGGCAGGACGCGTTGTTCGCGCAGGGCGCCGACGCGCACTCCAGCACCTCCTGCTCGCAGCGCGCGCCCTCGTAGCCCGTGTCCGCGCAGTCGCACCGGAACCTGCAGGGGGGCGCGCGACCGGAGCTGAGCACGCGCCCGAACCTGCAGCTCCCCCTATCTCCATCGCGACCCCCACCCCGCCGCCCATCGCGCAGCCTCACCGCTTGAGGGCACCCGGCCGCCCGCTCACCCGTTGACCAGGTCGTGGCATACGCCCCCGTGCACGCACGGCTGGCTCTGGCACTCGTCCAGGTCCAGCTGGCAGCTGGCGCCCCCGAAGCCCGGCGCGCACACGCAGCGGTAGGAGCCCAAGCCGTCCAAGCACGAGCCCCCGTGCAGGCAGGGCCCCGAGGCACACTCGTCCACCTCCGCCTCGCAGGTCACGCCTGGACAGGAACCGAGACAGACAGAGAGATGGCCGTCCAGAGGGAGAGCGAATGAGGCCGAGCCAGGCTGACCCGAAACCTGCTCCAGACTGACCAGAAGCGGAACGTCAGGATCCAAAGAGAGAATCCGTTGTTCCATTCATCCAGAGCAGGTGTTTCTTGCGCCAAAAATAACAGTGGGGTTGAAACAACACAGACATCCCTGCCCCCTTGAGCTCATACCAGTCTAGCCCAGGAGACGGGGATTAGGTCCATATTACGTAAATGAGGACTGATTTTTACTTTTGATAAGCTCAACAGTGGGTACGTGCTAGCTCCTGTGACAGCAAGAGGCAGGGTCTTAGCCTGGGGTATTGAGAGTCAGGGAAGGCTTCTTGGAAGAAGAGACTTGAAGGATGAGGGGGCATTCGCTGGACTAGGATAGGGGGCTGTGTGGAATCAGTTGGATTCCAGAGAGACTATAAGTCTCTCCAGAGAGACTATTGGTGAAGACCTGCTTGGGGCAGGGGCATGATGCCCTAGGGCAGGGGTGCATGGAGGGTCGGGGAGCAAAGGGGAGAGTTAAGGAGGTGGGGCAGGAGTGGGGAGTGTCAAGCCTTGGGGGCCAGGTAACACAATCCGAGCTTATCCTAAAAGTTTTAAGCAGCTGATATATAGTCCTCTCTACATTTCGCTCTGCTGGCTTTTTGTGGAGGGTGTAAGGAGGGACCCCAGCAAGGAGGGGCATACCCGGTGGGAGATGCTGGACCAAGGTAGCCAACTCCTTCAGGCTTTCCCTGCACTGTCTTGCTTTTACAACTGGAAGTCCTGTGTCTTGGGAACCCTCTCAGTCCTGGGTAAAACCAAGACGGTTGGGAGGCTCTCAGGGGAGGGGCTGTGGAGATGAAGGGAGATGGAGGATCTCAGGGTTTGGAAATGTACTGCCCGAGCTCATCGTGGAGCCCGCTTGTCATTGTACACTCCAGTGGCCCTGCCTCTACCCCCTAAGTGGGATTGGTCGTGGGGGTCTGGGGACCCAGCTGGCTCCAGCTGGAACCTTCCCCCCTTCCTGGCTCAGTGAGCACAAAACAGGGGCCCTCCTTCCTGTGACCCAGCCCCACTCCCACCCTCTGTGCCAGGGGGAGCCAGGCCCAGGCCGCCTGGAATCCCAACCTCCCCCGCCTGGCTAGGAAGGGAAGGAGGAGGAAATGAATCACAGCAGACGCTGCCCCCACTCACATCCACAACTCACCCAGAAAGCATTACCCAAAGCGTCTGAGCACCGCACATCTGGGCACGCACACACCTGCTGGCACCCACACACAGACTTTCCCACAAACGCATTCAGGGATCCCAGACACCCGTGGATCCTGGCAGACACAGAGGCCTTTACGTGACCTACTCACACATCCACCACTAATCTATCCAGACACCTGAACTCTCAAATGATGAGAAAGGTACATGGAACCCGTTTCCAAAGTTCATTTTCATCTGTGTGCTGAGATCCACCTCTCCACTCTATGCCCCCTCTCCCGGAGCCCAGCCCCCAAGTCTGTACCTCTTACTCTGAGGTGACCTCAAACTGCCCTCTGCCCTCAGAGAGCGTCATCTGAATTCAGGGTTGAATAGAACCTGGAGTGTCCACACTGCAGGCTCCCAGCTGCCCTAGACCTAGCCTCGCTCCCAGACCTGTCCCTAGCTGCGCCCTCCTTCCTGACTTCCAGGCAGTTGCTCCAGGATGCTCTCGCCTTGGAGGGTGGATGGGACTGGGACGGGGCCATACTCTGGAGGAGGGAACTGTCCCCCTCAAGACAGCAGATATCCCTGGGGGTACATCTACGTTACAATTTGAGCAAGTCCACCAGTGTCTCTATGCAGGAACTCTGGGGGCTCCCGCCCCCAGGGGAGAGGGTCCACATGACAACCTGAACCATACCGGGGTATCACGCTCCAGAACCATCAGACGAGCCACCAGAGGATGTCTGTGCTACAGCCTGACGGGTCTGGAGTGAGTCGATGCTAGAAGTACTGTCTAGATGTGTCCTCGTTAAAGCCAAGCCAGGCACATCTACCCTCTAGTCCCAGGGATGCCTGAGGGGTGTCTCTACTACCAGCACCACCTGAACCCTACAAGGGACTGAAGTAACATTTGTCCAGTGTCTGTAGTGTGCCAGGCGCCGTGCCAGCGCTCGCTCGTCACACTCTCAGGTTAGCCCGAGAAGCATTAATTCCGCAGCATGACCAAGAGTGGGTACACCCTAGAGCTGCCAGGATGCCTGGGGGTGTCTCTCCTCTAAGGTCAAAGCTGAATTCGTGATTTGACAACTCTGAGCCGCTGATGGGGTCGACATTACACACGCCTCTGGGAAGAGCTGGGGCCATTACCTGCATAGCCGAGGGGGCAGTGGCACTCGTAGCGATCGGCCAGGTTGTGGCAGGTGGCCCCGTGGTGGCAGGGCCGGGACGCACACTCATCGATGTCCAGCTCACAGCGTGGGCCCTGGAATCCGGGCACGCAGTAGCAGCGGAAGCCACTGGGGTCTGGAGCCTGGGGCACACACAGAGCACCGTGGCGGCATGGCCGACTGGCACAGCCCCGGGGCTCCAGGGGCCCACAGGTGTAGCCACCATTCTCTGTAGCCTGGCACTCGGTCCCTGGAGCACATGGGTCTGAGGCACAGGCACCCGGGGGGTCCGAAGGTGCCGTTCCTGTAGAGAGAGGAAACTGGCTGGGCAGGGTGGACGGGGGCTACCAGGACACTCCCCTCCCCACACCCAGGCCCATCCCCAGACCCCAGAGTCAGCAGCAGGGCTCCGTCAGTACTCAGGAGGACGCAGGGAGCGCCAGGGGTCTACACACCAGGTGCCAGCAGGCTGCCCGCATCTGCACCCAGAACTGGGAATGGTTTCAGGGATGCCTCCATAGCAGGGAAGTAGGACCCGGGATGCCTGGCTCCCCGGGCAGGATTAGTGAGCAGACGCCCACTAACCCTGTGAGCTTTTCTCTCCACGGTGTCAGTGCAGCCCCGCAACGCCCCTCGGAAGCAGGCCCTGTCAGGCCCATTTTACAAGAGAGCGGATCCAGGCTCCAGAGTGAAAGTGAGGACTTGCCTGAGGTCACACAGCAAGTTCGTGCTGGCTTAGCCCTCAGGGTCTGTCCGTGTGCTCCAGCCCCACCTGGGGAGGGGATCCCCGGCCTGCTCCCTCCCAGGAGGGTGTCTCCTCCCACTGCCCACTCCACTGCTCCCGCTGGGGGTCTGGTAACTCCATCCCTGCGTGAAACTGGAGATGGAGGACTTCAAAGGCCCCTCTCCCCCCTCCACCCCTCCTCCCCTCCTGGCCCTGCTGGCCTGGGAACTTCTCAGAGGATCCCTGACCCTCACAGTATCCGCCGCCATCAGCAAGTGTGAGTGGCCAGACTGGCCGGGGTCACAGGGTTCAGGGCAGGTATTGAGACCAGCCGGCTGAACTCCCAGCTCCAGCCACTGCGACATCTCCACAAGGCAGAGCTCCCTCACTTAGAGGGTCAGCTCCTGATCTGGAGCCCGCCTCCCTCCCACCCTCCCTTGCTAAGAGCCTGTCAGTGTCATGCCAGCGTAAGAACTTTTGAAGCTTTGAAGTCAGACAGCCCTGGGTTCAAATCCCCACTCGGCCAACAAGCTATGAGACCTTGGGCAAGTCATTTCTCCTACTGAGCCTTCGTTCCCCAATCTGAAGAGGGTTAATAATAGTACGTGCCTCGTAGGATACGGAAGGATTGAGAGCCTCAGGGACGGCAGTCAAGTGCCCACTCGGGGTAGGAACTCAGTAAGTGATGGAGGAACGGGAGCCGCCCACGAGAAGGAGGCACCTCGGACGGACCTGGGGCTCCGAGAGGCGCCCCTCCCCCACCCAGGTTGTCAACCAGACACTAACCAGGCCCCAGAACAGCTTCGGGCCCTGTGCCTCCCCTCCCCCACCCAGCGAAGACCCCCAGATAAGGCTCGACAGCCTCTCAGGCGTCATCCACATTCCACCAGGCAGGGCTGTCCACCGGCCAGCCCCCACCCTTGCCAGCCAGGGCCAAGCAGGATGGGGGACAGGGAGACACAGGTACCGACCGACCGACCGATGGACCCAGGGAGAGAGCCCAGCTGTCAGCCCCACCGCCCAGCTCCCAAAGCACCTGGTACAGCTCAACATGGGCTCGCTCTCCAAGATTCTCACCAAGAGGGGGTAGGGGCAAGCACCCACCCAGGGCCAGGTGTGTGGCAAGGGGACAGAGGGTCTGAAACACTGTCAGGCCAAGATAACCTTCTAGGGCTCTGGGCTCCACAGACCCTCTCTGCCCGAAGCTCCCCTCCCCCAAGCCTGGTCTCATCAGTGAGGGCAGGGGCCATCTGGGCCTGTCTGAGGGGCTTATGGGCAGCTTGTCTTTCTTCTTCCCACCCTGAGCCATGGTGGCGGATCAGTGTAGAGCCTGGTCCTCCAGGGCTAAATAGTCCGATGCGGGTGGGAAGATGGTCTGATTGGGAGGGGGAGATGCTCTGATGGGGGTGAGTGGATCAGGCTCCCTTGGGAAAGGACACAGGTTTGGGCATCAGCCCCGGCTTGTATCTGGGGTGTGAACAGTGCCCGCCTTGTGAGTGTTGTGAGGGGCCACTGAGGGGACGTGAGTGAAGCCCTGGCACCAGCGAGCCTTCAGCGAGGGCTCTGGCCATTACAGTCGGGGTCCCTGGACCCAGCACACTCAGGAGGAGCGGCACAGTCACAGCTCCCACTTGAAGGGCCCTGGCTGTCGGGTCCTATGCCAACAGGCCCTTCGTTTAATCCCAGCAAGCGCCACCCCTCATCTGTGTGACCCAAGGGACCCCACCCCAGTCTGGAGCTTTGCCCCTGATTCAGAGCAGGCTGAGGAGGCAGCACTTGTGGGGACAGGGGAAGGTGCTTCATCACTGCGGGAGCAGGTGGGCCATGACCCTGTATGACGGAGCCCCAGGAGGCCGAGCCCAGCCCCACTGGAGGAAGGAGTTCCTGCAGGCAGAGAGGGAGGGAGCTGTCTGCCCTAGGAGACCTGCAGTGGTGCCAGAAGCCTGCATGTGAGGCACAGCCGTCTCTCTTGTGCAATCTCTGTCTTCACAGTTACCTTAGGGGGTGGATAGAGCTATCATTCATTTTGTACACTTGAGGAAAGTGAGGCTCAGAGATAAGCGACTTCACAGTTCCCTAGGAGGGGCTGGAATCCAAACCCAGGTCTCACTGCTCCAGAGCCTCCACTCTGGGCGCTCCAGAATCACCCCAGGACCTATATAAAGGATACGGATTCCTGGGCCCCACCCCAGACCCAGAGATGCAGAACACTTGGGCCTGGGGCCCAAGAATCTGCATTGCAGCATGCTCCCTGGGGACTCCTTTGCACGTTGAGGCCTGGGAACAAGCACTGACCTTGGGCTCTCTGCCTCCAGGGAGCGAGCCCAGGGCTGAGGGGAGGAGAGGTGAGCATGGCGGGATGGAGAAGGGGCCTTCCCAGCCTGGCTGGAGGGGCGTGGCCTGTTGCCAGGGTGACGAGGGGCCTGTGCTTATCTTTACAAATCCCTCCTGACCTCTCAGGCTGCCTGGGACGACCTGGCGGGGGAAGGATTAACGGACACCCGCCCCTCCCCTTGGACCTGCTGCCCTGCCCTGGGAAGGCCCAGAACCCACCTCAGGGAAGAGAATTTTCTTCATGGAAAGGACAGGATTATAATAACAGGAACCATTTCGTGAGTGCACGTGTAGCTGTGCTACACATCTTGCATCTATTATTACATTATTGCGTTTGATTCAAACTGGAAAAGGTGGGTGCCGGTAAGAAAACTGTTTCTCTAACTCAGAGAGGTTGATACACTTGCCCAGGATCACTCCTCAAAAAACTAAGAAGCAGATCATTTCCAGACTTCTGTGAAGTCCACATCTCCCGATGCATGTGAAATTCCCACTTTGCAAACTCTAGATTGCCACCCATGTATTGTCATTTTAGAGCATTCTAGCCCAGCCTCCCCCAGGCACTGAAAGAGTCTCGGAAGGCTTGCCTGAGAGTGAAGGTTCCAATATCAGCCTGGGCAGAGCGGGCAGTCTTCCCTGTCTATCCAGATCCAGCTGCTAGCAATCGCACGCTGCTTCAGGCTTCACTCCGTGCCTAGTTACTCCTACTTTATTTGCACTTGTAACAGGCCTAATGAGAACCGCCAACGACTAATGAGAAGTGTTTGCTGAGGGTGGGTTTTGTAAAGCTTCTCATCTTGACAAGGCAAAAAAGAGAATACATCTGAGAAGCCACCCAAGATCCCATAAGATGTGCTTCTGGCATAGGGAAAAAACTGCCCATCTAATAGCACGAGGCCCCAAGGGTAGGACTGAATAACGGTGCAGCACAGCTGAGGCAGAGCCATCGGGAGAGGGCTAAATGCCTCTAATAAGGCAGTAGAGTTTGGAATAGTCTTTTACAAAAATGTTTATCACCTGAGGTTAAAAGACATCATTTTGGTAACCCCCACAATAGCTGTCGCGGATCCACTGCCTACCCTTTGCCTGGCGTTGGCAAATTCCAGTGTTTCCAGACCATGGCCTCAGAGGGCTGGGGCCAAGGAGGCGCTTCCTGGAACGGGCGTGAGACCGGGCAGATGGGTTCCCAGGCCTGCCACCCCAGCAGGCCACTTTTAACTATCAGTGGCTTCCAGCTCCTTTCTAAAATTTCCTTTGAAGCGGGATTCCATGCCAAACCTAAGTTGGAGAACTGCTGCATTTTCTTATCGGATTCTTGTAGCAGCCCTCAGAGTGAGCTGGTTTGCCCCCTTTAGACAGAAGCACAGAGAGGAGATGTGACTTTACATAGACTAGTCCCATAGGCGCCTGTGAAATGCTGGCCCTGCCACACACAAGCTGTGACTCTGGGCAAGTTACTGACCCTCTCTGGGCCTCGCCTTCCTCCTCTGTAAGCTGGGGGTATCAGAGTCGACTTCACAGGGCTGTTGTGAGAATTAAATTCGATCACGTTAGTCCAGGAGCAGCACGTACAGGCTGATGGTGTTGTTCACTGGCCGACAGATCTTGACTTGGGGCAAACACCGACTATCCAACAAACCCTGACGTTAGAGCATTTGTGTGCGGCTCCCTGCTCCCTGCCTCTGTCCTGCAAGCCCCCACCCAGCTCTGGCTGGAGGAGGGGCCGGACTTGGGGGCTGGACTTGCTGCCCCTTTGTCAGCTGGGCTCCCTGGTGTGCAGGCAGCCGGGAAGGATGTGAGAGCCCCGATGTGCCCCATTGTGCTCCAAGATGCTTGGCGCTCTCCTAGCAACCAGCCGGGCCTTTGTGGCAGAGTAGGCCCAGGAGGGAGGGGCCCCGCTCAGGGCCTGGCAGGGGTGGGCGGCAGAGCCAGGGGCCCAGGGCATCCAGAACCCCCATCCCCTCTGGAATGGAAATTACTTTTCAAGTGACATCATCCCTGGCCCATCTCCTCCTGGCAGTCAGGGCTTGGGTCCTGGCATCCAGAAATGTTCATACCCATAGCACCGCACCCCAGCTTTCAGGGATCCCCAGGGAGGGGGCTCCCTGTGCCAAAATTGCAGGGGGAAAGGCTGGTCCTGGGAATCCCAGCAGGGCTGCGTGCGGGTGAGTGTGTATGTCAGCGTCCGCTCCCTTCGGTAGCATCCATCTACTTAGTGTCCACTTTGCCACAAGGTTCACGTGAAGGTACATCTGAGTGTGAGTGCACACCTGTGTGCAGGCACGTGTCACGTACAGCTAGGTGTGTGTGCTCGAGTGCGTGTGTGGCGGGTCTACACGTGCCTCTGTGTGCCCTTGTACGTGCCACACCGCTGTGCTGGTGTGGGGGCAGTGCACGTGTGTGTGTGCAGGTGTATTTGTGCGATCTGTGCGTGCACGTGCCTGGGTGTGTGCACTGTACGGTAGGGGACAGACCAGGATTTCATGCCCCTTGTGCAGAGAGCAGGCCCCCAGCTCCTCTTTGGTTTGCCTCAGGGGCCCAGCTTGTAAGCCCCCATCCTTCCATGAGCCTCAGTTTCCTCCCTTGCAAAACAGGGGCCTTGTCCTCCACAAGGGCCCTGCGGAGAGGAGACGAAGGTTTTGTGAGCCGGGCCGTGCGAGAGGCTGAGGAAGGCCCCAGGGAGGGGCCTGAGAGGTTGGACCCACATCCTGGGACTCTGAGGAGGTGGGGACTCCCCCGCTGCAGCGGAGCCCAGGCCGTCCTCCTGCACAGGACTTCCCAGGCCTGGCCCCGTAGCTATAGTGACCAAGACAAAGCATCCCCCAGACCCCCCAGGAAGAATTCCAGGCCGGCGCACACGTGAATCCACTTGGACAAAAGCAAAAACCTCTTGGTGAACGGGGTCTGGCTTCACGAAGCCCTTTCAGCTTGATCTGGGAACGCTGGGGGGCGGGGAGGGGGCAGCGGTGGACACATGTGTTCCCAGATGCCCAGCCACTCCCCAGGGACGCCAGAGCACCCCCAGCCCTGCAGTGCAGGCAGGGTGATCACCAAACGGAGGGGATGCAGGCAGGAGCCCTGGGTCTCCTTCCCTCTTCTCCACCCCAATCCACTGGGCTGGGGTCTGCTGCCCCCACCCCACGTCCCCGTGTCGAGAGCAAGGACACAGTTCAACCCACTCAGTAAGTTGCACCCCGCAACTCGCGCTGGGATGTAGCCCACCACACGCACAGAGCCTCAGACACAACCGCTGGCTCGCGCGGGACAGCTGCCCAGCCTCACAGCTTAGACGTGCCTGCAGCCCACAGCCCGTAACCTGCGCACAGCTCACATGAGAGCCCCCAGACTCGGGCCTCACAGGCCAGCACAGCCCAGCCCAACACCCCTCCAAGACACACGGCCCACCCGTTACCCGGACCCCGGCCGGTGGCGGTCCCCCCACAAAGTCCCCCGTGACCACGCAAGCTCCAGGGGCCCCCAGATGCGCACCTCCCTGCACCCTGCAGTCGGGCCCGGCACCCACACGGACACCCCACGGCCTGGGGTGCTGCCCTGGGTCCCGCAAGGCTCGGCCCCCAACTCACCGACCGGGAGGGCGAGGGCAGAGCCCCCGAGCAGCAGCAGCAGGAGAGGGGCCGGGGGCCTGGGGTCCCGGGTCCCAGGCCGGGCCAGCGCCATGGCAGCGCTTTGCTCGGCGGCTGTGGGAACGGGCGGCCTGGCTGGCTCCACACCCCCGTCTCCCTCCAACCAGCACTAATGCCGTGGACAGAGGCCCGGCCCCTCCCGCCTGCCCCTCCCCCTCCCCTCCCCCTCCCCACCCCGCCCTCCCAGGCGGCTCCACCTTGAGTAGGGTCTAGAGGAGGGGTCTGACCCAGCCCGCTCCCCAAGCCCAGGGCTCCGGACTCCAGATGAGGCCTTGGGGGCCCCCATGTGTCTGACCTTGTCCAAGGGCCCACCCTTCTCTCCCTCCTGACCTCCCCCCCGCCTTTTCCTCCCACCTCTCAGGTCCTGCTGCCTCAGCCTCCTCATAGACATTTCTGTTCTGGGGGCTGTTCTTCTCACTAGATGATACCAGCTACTCCCAACTCCTCCGTGATCCCACCCTGCCCACCCCCATCTTCTCTTAGCCCAGGCCTCCCTCCCCAGCCCAGCCCGAGCTCCCCTCCCACCTCCTCTCTGCTGGAAGCCCCAGCCCCTCCCACTCAGCTTGTTCCTCCCAGCCTGCTCCCTCCCAGGGCTGCCCACCTGAGAAGGCATCCCGCCTCCCCCCCCACCCCTCCAGCACCCCCTGCAGCTGACGCCTCGCTCCCCACTCCCCACGTTCAATCCACTGCGAGCTCCTGGCCGCTCCTCACCTCCGTGTCCCTCAGTCCCACCCCACCTCTTCACTCCCATGGGCCCCACACTGCCACACACAGCCCCTCTCACCCCCGCCCTCAGGATGAGGCCCCCGGCTCCCCCGACCCTCACCATCCCTTCAACCGCCATACTGAGTCTTTTCTATTTCTCCCCTTTGGCCTAGATCTTCTGCCTTTGCTGTTTACAACTCCAAAAACCGCATAACGATCCAAGGCAGCCCATTCTAGGGAACTGGCAGCTCTAACTAAGCAGCAAGCTTTCCCTCTCCACTGGCTGGGAAGTCCTTCCTGTTGTCTAACCTTACAGTCTCCTGCTGCACTTGATGTTTGCTTGCCCCAGGCTGGAGAGGGAAATGTTGTTTGGGTGGAGAGGAGGAGTTCTTGCGGGGACCTGGACCCAGGAATCTAGGTCATCTCAAAGGCACTACAACATCAAAAAACAGCCCATTCTTCCACTGCCCTCAGCTCCAGTGAAAGGAGAATCCCCTTGCTGAAAGGACTTCCTGAAATGAGCAGCTGGCCCCTGTGCCTGTTTGGCACAATTCAGTGACCATGGACTCAGGCCACCCAGGCCCTATGCTGGGCTCTGGATGTGTCCCTGACACCTCGAGGGCACAGTCTGGAGAGACAGAACTGAGTAAATTGGTGGAGCTCCAGGCTAAGCTTGAGGGATGGGCAATGGCCCGTGGAACTTCCAGGAAGGGAAGAGTGGGCGTCACACAGGGCATAGGCAGTGGCGCTGGTTCTCCAATGCTGGGGAAGTGCTCAGAGAGGACACCAAAGGCCTGGGTGGACCCCTTGTCCACATCCCTGCTCCCTCTCCACCCTCCAGTCTTGGTCCTTCTGGGGTAGGAGTTGCTTCTTGGTTTCTGGAGCTCCCCATACTCCCAAATCACCTTTAATTCCCTGCCTCTCACATATACCAGGAGCCCATCCCCCTCCACATGGCGGCCCCTCGCCACTCTGTTGGGAAAAGCACAGTCTCATCAGCCGAATAGATCCAGGTTTGAGCCCAGCTCCACCACTGACTAGGGAGTGACTCCAGCACGGGAATCCCTTTTCTGGGCCTCACTTTCCTCATCTGTAACATGGGGGTGATGATGAGTTTAAGCAGCAGTGCAAATTCTCTTTATTCTGCTTCTCAGAGATCCAGGCAGCCCCAAGCGGAGAACAGGAGGACCACGAGGCTCCCACAGCCCCCTGGGTCTCTGGATACACAGACACAAACACGCACGTTTTTACAATGAGCTCCGAGGTCAGAACGGCGCCTGAGCTCTCCTTCCAAGCCCCGCCCCCTGCCCCCTGCCCGGGTCCTGCAGCCGCCACGCGCCACCTTGTGGCCAGAACTGGGAGTGTCCTGCGAGGTCTGTGGAGCACCCAGGCGAGCGATGAGGACACCGAGGGAGGGATGCGGGAACTAAACTGCACCCGCAGGAGGAAACAAGTGAGCGGGAAGGAGGGGCCCGGGAGTCAGGTGGGCGGCAGGCAGGACTGAGGTTAGACAGGGCCGATCATCCTGACGCACTTCCCGGCCTGGATCTGGAAAAGAGACAGTAAGAGTGGGCCAGCCCCTCTGAGAAGATGGTCCCTCAGGAGAGTCCACTTCCCCCATCCTCCCGACCTGGGGGTGGGGCTGAGGAAGGGGAAAGGAAGCCAACATAATCTCATCTTACCTCCTCAACGACGCTGCAAGGTCAGCATTGACCGCATTTTACAGATGAGGAAACTGAGGTTGGGGGAGGTGAGATTGGCTGCTCAGGGTCCCACAGCTAATCAGTGCAGGGGTGGGATTCGACCTGGGGGCTGCCCAATGCCACCCCTTTTCCCTCCCCAGCCTCTGACTGTAGGTTGACTAACTGTGCTCCATTCAACTCAGGAATGATTTGCTGCCTGCTCCCTGGTCAAGGGCACCCAGTCCTGGGGCAGGTGCCCACCAGCCTTATGGAGATGTGACAGTAAAGTTTAGTGGTTTGGTAATGCCTGCTTTGGCATCAGGCCCCTTGATTTGAATCCTGATTCTGCTCTGTGCCCTTAGGCAAGGTTTTGTTGGTCTGTTTTTACTTTTCTGAACCTTAGCTTCCCCATCTGTAAATTGGGGTAATACCAGTATCAACCTCAGAGTTCTGTGATGAGTGGGCTGCTGCCCGCAGGGCCCAGGTGGGGGAGGGGATGGTGGGGGAGGGGATGGTGACGCGGGGCTGCTTCCCACTCAGGAGAAGCCTCCAGACTCTTCCAAGGTGACCTCTGCCCTGGATGCCCCCACCAGGGTCCTGCACCTCCCTTCTCAGGGGCTGTGTGATTATTCTGTCTGTCCCCTGCTCCCCAGCCAGATCCACCCTCTTCTCTCTCTGCCCTGCTGATCCTCTGGCCTTCCTCACGGCTCCCTTCCCCGGGAGGGGGAGGCAGCAGGAGCAGGGAGGGCTCCCGCTGCTCTTTCTTCCTGCACTGGGTGCACCGCTGACTACAGCTGCAGCGGAGGCCCCTCTGCTGCTTCCGCTCTCACTGCTCAGGTAATGCTGTTCTCTCTGTGGCCAGCTGCGGGGCCACCTTCAGCCCTGACCTGGCTGGGTCTCTCCGAAGCCTTCCTTCTCCACTGTCATCCACTCCCTCCTTCTGGGAACCCTCTCCCCTGGCTTCCCTCCTACCTGCCTGGCTGTTCCTTGCTCGCTTTCCCCCCAGAATGTTGGGGTGTGTCTGGGTCTGCTCCCAGCCCCCTACCCTTCTCAGACGACCCTCCCCGGGTGAACTTCCTGACCAACCCAGCTCTCTCATGAGCCCTCTACCTGTGGTTCTTAACCCTGTTTCAACTCCCCCTTGGTAACAAATATCTTATATCACTCCTTATTACCCTGAAATGAAATGACGTGCGTATGCATACAATTCCCCAACAGAAAACGATCCCAATGCCCGGACTGAAATATCAGAGCGAGCCATTGTAGGCTAGCGGTGAAGTGCACAGACACTGGTTCAAATCCTGGCTTCTCCACTTCCCAGCTGTGTGACCTTAGGTAAGTTACTTAACTTCTCTGTGCTCAGTTACCTCCCCAGTCAAAAAGTTTTTTGTTTTTTGTTTTCTCTATGCAGCACTTTACTGCATAGAGTTGTTATCAGGATTAAATGAGTAATTATTCACGAAGCATTTAGAACAGTGCCTGGCGTATGTTACAAGCTGAGTGAGTGTTGGTTAAATTTAAGATAATAGGTCTTTCAAGTTGTAAATACTCTTACTGATACACTAGAAGACATGATAAAATAATGAGAAGCTTGCACCTATTCATAGAACCCCCCTGAATGCAACAGCCCCAAATGCAGACCTATGCACGGTGAGGTATTGGCAACTCAAATACCACAAGCACTGTTGAAATTAAGTAGGTAATTTTCCCAAATGGTGGCAACCCTGGGTAAGGTTCTGAACAAAATAAAGAGCAATCTTCCTTCAATTTACATGGACGCTGTATTTCTGGCAAATTCAGTGTATGTTAAAGCTCAGAGTATTCATGCAAAAGTGCTCTTATTTCTGTGCAAGCCAGACCTGGGTTCTGGGCTCAGACACAAGTGTTTTTCCTTCACGTAAACGTCTGGCAGGACATTCAAAAGTCAAAAGGCACGTGGAACTTTCTCCATGGTGTGGAATGTCCTGCACGTTGCAGGGCAGCCAGCATCCAGGGCCCACCCACTAAATGCCAGTGGGGCCCCCAGTCATGAAAACTGAATGCACCCCCACAAATTCCCCAAATGGCGCCCAGGAGGCTCCTGGGTTCTACGCCAGCTGCCAGAGGGACTTTTCCAAATCCCAGACTGTCGACTCCCAGTTACCCTCAGGCCAAGTCCAAATTCCTGAACCCGATGCCCAAATCCTCGTCATGCAGCTGCCGGCTTACCTCCACAGATGCGGACCCATACCACCAGCATACCACCCATACCACCCTACACCCAGCTGTGCCACGTCCCCAACCCCAACTGAACACACACACACGCGCATGCGCACATGCACACGCACACATGCGCACGCACACGCACGCACACACACACTCCCTGGCTGGCTTTTGGCTGACTAGTCTTTGCTCTTGGGCTCTGCTCCCTGGAAAGCCCACCCTGGTTGAATGCTGTGCTGACCTCTGGCTGATCCTTTAAGACCTGGCATCACTTCCTCAGAGCAGGCTTGGTTACCCCCAGGCTTGGTTAGGGCCTCTTCTGTGCTCCCACAGACCCCATGGCTTTGATCGAAGCCCCGAGGACTGATTGACCATGCCCTGTTCTAGTTGCCAGTATAGATGGCTGTACCCTCCTGAGCAAGGGCACGTAGTAGGTGATTAATACACAAGCAAGGTCCATTGAGCCCTTGCCCTTGGGGAGCTCACATCTAGTAGAAAGACAGACGCACAGACAGTGCTGGGAGGCGGTTGCTCAGAGCCTGGTGAGAGCCCTAAGGACAGAGAGGCCAGCTGTCGGAGGGCAACTTCCCAGAGGAGGTAGGAGTTTTCCAGGTAGAGGGGAGGCAGAAGACATATCTGGCTGGAGACCCAGCATGGGCAAAGGTCAGGTGTGGGAGAAGGCATTGTGCCATCGTACCTTCAGGACGGCAGACGGGTGAGTATTGCCCGAGGTCAGATGTGGAGGGGCTGTGATCCGAGGTGAGGCTGGGGAGTCAGCAGAGGACAGCTCGTGAAGAGCTTGTAAGGTACCAAGGAGGTTGGGCTTTGTGCCGGGGGTACTGGGGAGCCATAGAAGGGGTTAAAGAAGGGGGGTGACATGATCAGGTTTGCATGTGGCAGAGTGTCCTCTGGGAGGAGTGTGGCAGATGCACTGCAGGAGGGCAAGAGTAGAAATATTCCAGGGAAAGGTCATGGGGTCTGAATTAGGACAGGGAGGAAAGTAGAGGACAGGGATGAGAGTGGGCATTTGAGTGGCAGAAAAAACAGAATATGGTGTCTTCTGGGGCTGAGAAAGAGGGAGAAGGCTGGAGTGTGCAGGATGCCTCGGGGAGGGGGATCCAGAGCCCCGTCCTCTCCACTCTAAAGGACAGCCTGCAGGCCCCTCTGGAGACACTAGAGGGAGCTCCAGGATAGGCCAGGCCCCTCTCCCACCAGCCGCCAGCCTCCACCCGCTTCTCAGAGGGGGACTGGACCCGCCCCACGGCTCAGATGTAGGCTCTGAGGTTCCTGCCAGGGCCTGGATCAAGCCCAGTGGCTCACAGTCTCGGGCCTGCCTCGTCCTCCAGCCACTGGCTTGCAGGGGTGGGGGGCCATCTTGCAAGGGTGGGCAGGTGGAGACAGAGGTTGGGGATTGCAGGCAAGAAGGACTGACAGCCCGTCCCGTCGCACTCTGTGCCCCATCTCCTTCTCCCCGTGGGAGTAGGGGAGCGACCCATCCAAGGTCACACCACTGTCACAGCAGTTAGGGGATGGGAATGGACCAGAGCTCCCCAGGTCAGAGCAGCTCGGGAACTGGAAGAGTACAAGCCACTTGTCTACCCCCCACCCTTCCTACAAAATCCTGGGGTTGGAGAAGGGTCCCGTGAGCCACCTCCCACATCACCTGGGACCCCCAGAGGCAGGGGAGATAGCATTCCAGGCAGAGGGGGTCCATGGGGAGAGGCATGGAGGCAGGGGGAGGCTGCAGTTTCCAGGAGTAGGGCAGAAGGCAATGTGGCAGAATTGCAGGGAGCAGGGGTGGCCCAGAGGCGACCGGGAGGATGGGGCACCATTAGGGAGGCTGGGTGCCGCCAGGGAGAAGGGGGGAGCCTCGGTGGCAATGCCAGGACAGCTGGGCATTTGCGATGGGTGGAAGGATCGCTCCAGCTGCAGGCAAGGGAGTGGCAGAATTACAATTTTTGGAAAAGTTCTCGGCCTCCCCAGTTGAGTCTAAATAGTACAACCTTTTAAACTTTTATGAAAACAAAGAATGAATAACAAATGGAGACACTGAAACAGGAAATCCATTTACTTTTGAATCTGATGGAAAGGGCAAATCGAAACCCAAAATAATGCTAACAGGATTTTAATAACCTGTAACAAAACCTGCCCACAACACCATCAGAGCTCACTTCCAGCTGCCTCGTGGGCTGAGCCAGGAGCCTGGAATCCGGAATCCGAGGCCTCGTGAGCAACAAAGCTTCCCAAGGGGAGACTGGGGCTGAGATGGGGCGGGGTCTATATGAGGTCACACAGCAGAGCTGCACCTGGAGCAAAGACTCCTGACTCCCAAGCTCGGGTCTCTCTCTGTACACTCCTGTGTGTCTGCACACATCACACACCAAACACACCCCACAGGAAATGCTCTACAAACTCAGATACGCAAACACCTGGACGGATGCAAGATTCCACAAGCTCACAGATTCACTCACATAGACCTACACCTGCCTGGATAGAAGCGTGCAGACGTCCCCATAGTGCGCCCCGAGAGCACCCCAATATATACAGGAACATGCTCACCTTCATACACAGGTGCTCACGCATGTACATCTGATCATCCCAAGTCTAAAGCTCAGATAGGTATAGACACCCACGCGGAACCCACACCGCCCCCTGCAGACAGCCGCAGATAGACACAGGATTCAGAACTACGCCTCAACGCACGTCTACAAACACACCACTCACACATAACAGACGCACAGACTCCCATTCGTTCACAGACACACACAGTCCTATGGCCACAGGCCGACACTCTGGGCTAAACAGCCAGATCCCATGCTCACATCAGGGTCAACGTGGAGTGTCCAGAGACCACACCTTGCCTCGGCAAGGGCCTGGGAAACTGAGATGGGCAAACTGCCGCCCGCTGTGGGAGCCCAAGGACCACACCCTTCGGAAGAGCCAGGGTGGTTCATTGCAAGTGCGCAGGCAGCTCTGTCCCCCAGCCCCGGCTCCGCCCCCACCCCCTCCTCACCCCAAAGGAGTGCGTGAGCGGGTGTGTTCCAGTGTGTGCTATGGGGGCGGGGCAGGGCAGTGGAACAGTGGAAGGAGAGAGCTCATCTACCACACCTGGGTTTAGGATTCCTTCCCTCCCTCCCTCCATCTGATATTTAATGAGGACCTTCTGTGAATCAGGCAAAAACAAGATGTAGCCTCTGCACCCAGGAGTGCTGTCCAGGGGTGAGCAGGCACCCCCAGAGCTGAGCTGTTGTTACATTACAGTTGTGACGATGGCTGTGAGGCCCCAGACAGACCTGGGTTCCATCTGGGGCTGTGGGACACTGAGCGATTCACGTCCTTCTCTGAGCCTCAGATTCCTCACCTGAGAAATGGGAACCACAATCTCCCTGACTACCTGTTGGATTTGTTATTAGAACCAAATTCAATAGTGGATGTGGGGAGAAAGGGGAAGTTTCAGTAAAATAAGAGTGGGATGTTTATCAGACACCAGCTGTGTGCCAGGCCCGTGATATGGGAATGTGGATAAGTGCACAGGCCCTGGAGTCAGAGAGGCCTGGCTGGGTTCAAATCCCTGCTTTTCCAGGACTAGCTCTGTGAGCTTGAGCAGGTTACTTAACCTCTCTGAGCTCCTACTTTCTCACCTGTAACATAGGTATAATAAGGATGCCCACTTTATGTGAGTGCTGTGGGATAGCGCCTGTAAAATTTTTGGCCTGAGGCCTGGCACAAAACAGGTGTATCAGCTCTCCTTTATTTGGTCACCTACTAGCACCTACTGTGAGCCAGACATGATTTGAAGCACTCTCCAAATTCTGCCTCATTTAATCCTTCTAACAGCTCTATTATCCCTGTTTTACAACTGAGGAAACTGAGGCACAGAGAGGTCAAGTCACTTATTCAAGGTCACACAGCCGGTAGGAGGCAGAACTGGAATTGGAAGCCAGGTCTGTAGGCCTCTCTAAATCTATCTACAAGGCATGCACTTTCCTCTTGTAGTTCAAAGTCCTCCTCCCCTCTCCCCAGCAGCAGCCCCTGGTAAATAAATCATCCAGTAACAGTTTCTAATTCCCAGACTTGGTTGCAAATGAATTATTCACATGGTAAGGCCTTCAAACCGCTGGCTGGGCCTCATTACCCAAGAAGGGCCACCCGCCCAAAAGATGCCACTCCCTCCTCTGGGCATGGGTCCTGGTGGGCCAGCCAGAGGTCGCCAGAGTTGGCAAACGCCGGGGCCCTGCACCAAGAACTGGGCAGAGCGTCTTTCCTCCTCCCATCCCCAGCCTTTGCTTTCTAATAAGCTCATAGCCTGGTGTTGTCAAGAGAACAGAAACTCTGGACTCAGGCAGTCCTGGATTCCAGGCCTGGCTCTGCCCTAAGCAGCTGTGTGACCTCAGGCAGGTGGCCTACCCTCTCTGAGCCTCTGGGGAAGGCTGACCAGCTGGCCCCACTTCACACTTTCTCTTCTCCCTGCTTCTGTGAGCTGAGGCCTGTGCTGGAGGCTGGGGACAGAAATCCTGTCCTGTGGGGACGTCCAATCTCCACGTGTCATTCTTCTACTCTCAGTATCCGGCTAAGACCCTGGTCTGACCCAGAGCCCTGAGGCGGGTTGTAGGGGATCCTGGAGGCTCCAGAGTCCCCTTCAGGGCCGATTACCCACCCCAGCTGCTGATGGCTCACGGGGTTACGCCCCCTGCCCGGGGCAGCTGGAGGCCAGTGCCTGACTGATGTGAGGATACAAAGGCCCAGCTACCAGTTGAGACTGGGACAACTGTGAAGGGTTGTCACAGCTCCAGGGAACCCTGCAGGGGCCTCTGTTGTAACCTCATCACCGGTCAGCCTCTCTCTCCCTGCCCGGCCCTGCCTTCCCGTTTCCTTCCAGGTGGACACGCCCCAGTAAACCTGCACACAGTCCTCCAGCTCGGAGTCGCTTTCCAGGAACCCAGCCTAAGGTACTTGTCACAGACAGAGCCCAACCTCAGCATTGAATGAGACCCAATCCAGGTCACCAATACTCAGTACTGCTTACAGGCCGAGCCTATGTCCTGCCCCGGTCCACGCTCTGATCCTGGTCCCAGACTGAGCCCTGCTGTCGGTCGCAGTCTGCGCCCTGACTTTAACCTTAGACCTGGTCCCAGGCTGAGCCCTGATCCTGGTTCCAGATTCAACCCTGAGCCTGAACGGAGGCTGAGCCCAAGTAGCCCATGGAAGTCAGAGGACACTTAAGACAGAACTACGGGACAGTAAGTGGGAGGTAGGAAGGGACTGGAGTCTGGCTGAGACCGAGGGTAGGACCAGAGTAAACCTCACCGGAGGAGACCGACTGACAACCCCGTCAGCCATGACGGCGGAGTCACAGAATCTCACTTCCCAGAGAGGTATTTTCAGAAACAACTAACCAGGATCTTCTTCGTGAAACAAAAATATGAACCAGGAATGATAAGAATCATCACAATCACTGCCCTTTCTCAAGCAGGGAGTGTCCTGGGCACCACGGAATCATACATCATGACCCTGCTGTCCCCTCAGGACAACCACGTGGGGTTCTCTCGTCACCCATTTGACAGATGAGGAAGCCTCAGCTGTGGCAGAACCAGCATTCAAACCCTGGACCATTCTTTGCTTCTGTGGGATCTAGGCTCAGGCAGGAACTGGTCTCCCAAAGAAAGGCCCCCATATCCCCGAGCCTGCCCAGGGCAGCAGGGCAGTGAGGAACAGAGTGGTGGGCAGTCTGTGAATCTGTGTAACTGCAATCAACCCCAACTTCAGGCAGGCCCCCGCTCCTCTCAGGGCCCTCCGATTCATCTGCTCTGGTTCCCACACCCATCTCCTTGAGACAGGCACGACGGTTATAGGCACAGATGAGGAAACAGGCCCAGGGAGGGGACACGGCCTGCCCAGGTTTGCAGAGCTGGGATTCGCTTTGAGAATTCCTGATACTCAGTCTTCCATCCTCTGTTCATCTATATGGAAGAATGAAGGCCACAGGCAACAGAGTGAATGTGTGGATCCTCCAAAATTCATAAGCTGAAACCTAACCCCCAATGTGAGGGTACTTAGAGGTGGGACTTCTGGGAGGTGATGAGGTCTTAAGAGTGGAGCCCTCAAGAATGGGATTAGCGCTCTTATAAAAGGAGCCCCAGAGAGATCCCTGGCTCCTTCCACCTGTGAGGTTATAGCGAAAAGATGGCTGAACCAGGAAGTGAGCTCTTACCACACACTGAATCTGGTACCACCTTGATCCTGGACTTCTCAGCTTCCAGAACTATGAGAAAAAGTTCTGCTGTTTAAAGGCACTCAATCTGTGGGATTTTTTTATAGCTGCCTGAATGGACTAAGTGGCTAAGGCAGCCACTTTCCCCATCTGTTCCACACTGTTGATTCTTCCATCCATCTATCCACCCATCCATGCATCCCTCCATGCCTCCGTCCATGCGTTTATCCATGCATCCCCCATCCATCCACAGCTGTGCAGTGAGCATCCTCTAGGTACCAGGTCTGGGCTGGGTGTGGGGACAGGGTGGGCAGGGCCTACCCTTTGTGGCACGTACAGGCTGGCAAAGGAGCCACGTATTAAACAAACACACTCACAAAAAACGAATGCATCACCCTTGTGCTAAGCGCTGGGAAGAAGCAGCCCAGGACGCTGTGAGTGGGTGTAACAGGGACCGTCTCTCCTGGGAGTGTTCCCTGGGCCTCAGGGAGCTGGTAGGCAGGAAACCTGCTGAGATGGCCCTGTAGGCTTGGCCTCAGGGGACAGAAGCTCCCAGAAAAGCGTGAATAATGCCCCAGCTGAGCCAGCTGGCTTGGTGGGGCTGTAGCCAGCCCACTGGCTCCTCCAGCAGGTGGGGTCCTGGGGGCTTGGCTGCAGCAGGAAGTAGGTCAGGAGGTGAATGGTGGGTGGGGGCCTTTGGAAAATCTCCCCCCCAGATTTGCTTTGCAAACCGTGCCAGCTGGGTCCTGAAGCCTCCAAGAACTGTATCAGAGCTTTAGGAGACAGGAGAAAGGTTATTTCAGGAAGAAGGAACGGCATGAACATCGGCATGGAGGTGGGAAACAGTAGGCAGACCTGGGACAGTGGAGCAAGGAGAGGAGAGGGGGTGGGAAACTGGGTCTCGGCCCTCGGGGGTTTCATAGCACCCTGGGGAGCCTCGGGTCCCACCAGACACCAGTAACAGTAACTGCTGCTGTTGTTGAAAGCTGACTACTGTGTGCCCAAGGAGGGTCACGCTGGATCTCATTTCCTCCTCACTAGATCCAGTAAGGTGGTTACTGCTCGGTCCCTTTTTACAGATGGAAAAACTGAGGTCATGGTGAATTCCCTGGAGGTCCAGTGGTTAGGACTCTGCACTTTCAATGCAGGGGCGCAGGTTTGATCCCTGGTCGGCAAACTAAGATCCCACATGCCGCACCTCACAGCCAAAAAATAAAGATAAATAATTAAATTAAATTAAATTAAAAAAAGAAAAACTGAGGTCAGGAGGGGTGCAATCTGTCACCTAAGAGCACAGAGTTAGCAAGTAAAGGATTAGCCCATGCCCTTAACCCTCACCTGTCGTGCCCTGGAAACAAAGGGAGGAAATCCAGACACAGGGTGGGCAAGGCCCACACTGGCTCCACCTGTGGTCTTGTCCATCTCTTGCCCTAAACAGAGAGCTTCTTTACCTCTGTCACCACATGACACGAGGAACAGAATTGGTGCTTAGAAAACACTGTGAATGAATAATCAGCCTAAGAGCAGACACTCCTAAAGTGCTCACCATGTGACCACGAGCCTTTGAGGTAGGTACTATCATTACCCCCATTTCACAGATAGGAAAACTGAGACACAGCTGGGAAATGGTGAAGCCGTGATTCACCAGGCAGCAAGTACGTGCATAAATTAATGAACTAATTGATGAATAAATGAGCGTGAGCCAGGATGAGGGAATAAAGGAGAGAAAAGGTGAGTAAGCATGTGAGGTTTTGAAGGAGTGACGGAGCAGCCAGGGTGAGAGGTTGGTCTTGCAGAGTGGAGCAGAAGTGGAGGCCATCACCGCTGTTCCACCTCCAGCTTCCAGGAAAAGGCCCCATTCCCCTCCTCTCAGGGAGGCTTGAAGCCTTTCCACGCTGTTGCCCGGCAACGGTGCCCTTGTTACCGCCCACCCCCCCCACCGCCCCCGGCCCCACCCCACTTCAGTCAACCAGAGCTGTGGGGCTGGGGCCCCTGGCAGGTGGGGTCCCGGGCTGGGGAAAGGAAGCTCAGAGGCCGGAGAGGTGGGCCTGGATGGGCTTCAAGACTGGGAGAAGAGCCCTGAGTCCCGTGGGGAAGGGCTGTTTAGACCAACCTTTATTCTGAGGGCATCTGCCTGGCACAGGGCAGGTGGAGATGCCCAAGACTGCTCATGGCAATGACCACGGGCCTTGAGTTGGAAGTCCTGATTGGAGGAGATCTTGGATGACTCACTTTCCCTCCTGAATCCACTTCCTCATCTGCAGAATGGGGATACGGTGCCTGCTTCCCAGAGGGATGGTACGAGGATAGGACCGGCACGGGAAGGCTTTGCACTGGGAGGGGACGGGCTATTTTTATAAGCAAGGAGTGTGTAAACTAGCTCTAGAGGACAAAGAATACTGGGGCAAAGAACTCTGAGAGTTCCTCTCCAAGAGAGGATGGGTTGCCCTGCGGGAACCCTGGGGGGCTCCCTGAAGAGGTGGGCCCTGAAAGACTTTTCCAAGTGGAGATGGGGGTCAGAAGGAGGAGAGAATTCCTGGCAGGGAGCGGGGCGGGGGAACAGCCCGTGCAAAGGCCTGGAGGCACGAGACTGGAGCCCATTCAACGACAGCCACTGTTCATTCACATTTGCCTTTAACCTTCACAGCAACTCCATGAGGCTGGGAGTACTGCTCCCATTTCACAGGACAGGAAACTTGGCTCAGAGAGGGTAAGGCACTTGCTCCAGGTGGCACAGCCGGTGAATGGCAGAGCTAAGTCCAGCGCACTTTCTCCTGCATTGTGCACTTCCAGGGAAGCAAGCGGCTCAGAGGAGTGGAGCTAAGAGGGCAAGGGGAGAGAAATGCCGTGGGGCCCGGGGGCCTCCTCACGCCACAGGGAAGGGGCTGACTCTGTGCAGAGGGTGCTGGGGAGCCATTGATGGTTTCTAAGCTGGAGAGAAATGACCCAGGCTAGGTCCTCAGGTGCCCAGGTGCTGTCCAGGCCATCTGTCTCCACCTCCTACACCTCCACCCTGTGTATCCATCCACCCACACTGTTTCTCAGCCACGTTGAGAAACCATGTGTGACGGAGGAGAATGTAAAAATATATATGCAACCGAAAAACAACGAGCTGACAGAACACAGCTATAAATACTCTGACGGGTGCGGAAACGTTCCTGCAATCCTGCTTCCTGCTGCCTGAGGAGCGGGGGCATGGAGTTTGACAGGTGGGGTGGGAACTCAGGGGAGGGAACGGGAAAGCGGACAACCACGTGTGGACCTACTTTGTGCCAAGCGCTTCAAAAGCGGCACATCTCTGGGTCTTCACAAAAACCGTCTCAGAGAATCACCACTGTCATCCCGCTTCACAGATAAGGAAACTGAAGCGCAGAGAGGTACGTCATCTGGCCAAGGTCACACAGCAGTGGACCTTGGGAAGCAGTGGAGCTGGGATTCCAACAAGCCCTGCAAAAGGGCCAACTTTCTGAAGAAGAGAGAGCCAGCTTCAGGCTCCGCCTCCCTTGATCCTTGCCCGGGGCCAGAGAAAGCTTCAGGCTTCCAGGAACTCCCCTGCTTACATACCTTCCATGGCTCCCCAGAGCCCTCCAGATAAAGACCAAATTCAAGGCCTTTAAGGCCCTGTGATCTGGCCTCTGCCCACTCCCAGAGCCCACCTCCTGCCACTGCCCCGGATCTCGGAGCCACAGTCAGGCCACGCTGACCTGCTCTCAGGACCCCTTCAGGGCCCAGCACTCTCAGCCTCGGCACCTACTGCTCCCAGAAGTTCCATCCACCTACACCGGGGCCTCAGCTCAAGTGCTGCCTCCTCCTGGCCTCCTCCACTGGTCAGATCCTCCTGTGCTTTCCCTGCAAGGCCTGAAGTTCAACTGTAATCAGGTGGGTCATTACAGGTGCTGGGCCGCAGCTGTGAGGACAGGGCCAGGCCCGGGCGCAGGCGCTGTGGCCACAGAGGGTTTTCCCCCCAAGGGCTCAGCCGCTCAGGAGGGCCTGTGAGAGGTGAAGTAGGTGACTACGACGTAGGTACTCCTCTCTGATGGCCTTGCAGCTGCTGGAGAGCCTGGATGTGGTGACGTGAAATGGGACTGAAGGGGAGCTGGCCTCAGGCTCTGGCGGGAGAAGGAAAAAAAGGAGGCAGAAAGATGAAAGGGACTCCTGGGGCCCCCAGGAGAAGAAGAACTGGAGATAAGTTGGCCCCACCTCTCGGACCTTCAGCGTGTCCCGGGTCAGCTTTCCACGAGTGGTCTGAGCCTGTTTGCACCTCTGGCCAGTGTGAGCATAAAGGTAAGGCTGCCAATGGGGTTATTTGTTCCTTTTCAGACTTTCCCTATAGGCCAGCGCTGCCCAATAGGAACATAATATGACCAGTTACGTAATTTTTAATTTGAATTTTCTAGTAGCCACTTAGAAAAAAAGAAGCAGCTGAAGTTAATTTTAATGTTTTATTTCACCCAAAATATCCCAAATATCATTTGTGCATGTAATCAAGATAATCACTGATATTGTTTTTTATTTTTATTTATTTATCTTTGCGGTACGCGGGCCTCTCACTGCTGTGGCCTCTCCCGTTGTGGAGCACAGGCTCCGGACGCGCAGGCTCAGCGGCCATGGCTCACGGGCCCAGCCACTCCGCGGTATGTGGGATCCTCCCAGACCGGGGCACGAACCCGTGTCCCCTGCGTCGGCAGGCGGACCCTCAACCACTGCGCCACCAGGGAAGCCCTGATATTGTTTTTTAAACTTTTTTTTTTTCTACTAAATCTTCAAAATCCAGTGTGTCTTTTACACTTACATTTTGGACGGGCTGCATTTCAAGTGCCGAAGAGCCACATGTGGCTACTGTGGTCAGAGAGCTCGGCTCTAGACTGTAAACTCCATGAGAGTCGGGACGATGATTGTACCCGTCGCTATTATTTCCAGGGTATGGCATGTAATGGAGACTAAGGGAATGTTTGTTGAATGACTGGCTGACTGACTAGCTGAATGAATGAATGAATAAATGTCTGAGGCCTTGTTAGATCAAAAGGCAATTCCCCTCATGGGCCATGGAAGAGCCTAGAAATAAGTTCTAGTCCCACCTCTGCGTCCAGTGCTCTGCATGACTGTAAATGAGTCCCTTGCCTCTTGGGCCTCAGTTTCCCCATCTGTACAATGGGTTGGGGGATTGGACTGTATGATATTTTTTTCCCCCCAGGCTCTCAGTAGAGTTTCTCCAAGGGAGCCCACTCTTCTCTCTGCAGCTCCCTTCCCTGAGTCAGGTCCCCAGAGAAGTTCCCTGCTCCCTCAACCCCCCTCACCCTCCCCTCCCTCCTCCTGTGGGTGACAGGAGGTGTCGTGACAGGCCTCCAGGTGACCTTCTGTGCAGAGCCGAGCCGAGCCCTAGGGGGGAAACCAAGGTACGGCTCCTGCCACAGGGCAGCCACACAGGGAGCAAAGCCAAGGTGGGTGCTCAGGCCTGGCCCTGCTCCAGCTGCCCCTGTCACTGCCGTGCCTCACATCTGTTCAGAGCGGGGAAGAAACCGGGGCAGGCTTAACCCTTTGATTCTGCAGAGAAGAAAAAGGGAAGCCAAGAGATGTGCCAAGACACAGTGAGCGGGGCAGAGCTGGGCCTTTGTTTTCCTCATCTGAAATATGGACACAAAGCCTGCCTGCATCCCATCAAACATCAATGCCTCAAATCCAGGCTCTGCTACTTAACAGCCCTGTGACCTTGGGCAAGCCGCTTTACCTCACTGTACCCCAGAGTCCTTATTTGTAAACAGGGATGAGAAGGATGCCAGCTTCACCGGTTGTTGTGCCCATGAAGTGTGTCAACAGACGTAAAGCTTTCATACGGCTGCCGGGCACACTCTAAGTGCTGTACAAGGGGTAGATGTTATTAGCCTTCACCATGGTGCTAATTCTGCAGTTCAGATGAGGCGATGGGTGTGACCAGGGTTTGCAAACTATAAAGGTCTCTCCGGAGAGGCAGGCATTTTTGGGTTGCAAAGGACGATGCAAACTATAGAACACGTTGTGACTTGCAAAGTGTTTTGTAAATGTTGCCGCATTAAGGAGGCGACTGTGGATTAGCTTTTTATAATCCAAAAAGCACTTCAGAATCATAAACCACTTTAGAGGCCGTGGAGCTCTTTGTAAGGGCTTTCTAGACTGTTGAGTGCTGTGAAGTCTGAAACAAGTGGCCTTTCAAAAGCATGGGCAAGTCGCAGGGTGGGAGTGGGTAGAGAGAGCAACCAGAGCTAGAGAACAGCAGCCCGTTTCCCCTTGTTCTCGGCACCGTCACCACCCCTGCCCTTGCTGGCCATGCAGAGAAACTCCAGCTTATCTGCAGGTCCCTGCGATTCTGTTCTGAGGCCAGAGAGGCCTCTCGGCATTGCTGACTCAGCCAAACAGGAGGAGTTCGGCAGGAATCAGCCCCATCTTCCTTGCGTTCCTGCCTTGTCTTTTTTCTTTTTTCTACCACAAAGGCAATGAACCCGATGCCCTGGGGTGACTGGGAAGGTGGCAGGCTCCCAGGCTGCCCGATAACCTTGCTCTGAGGCCCGGGCTTGGGCCTGCTCCGGAGACCCAGGCCGAGTACCTGCTGCCCCATCGCTGGCAGAGCAGCAGGGGTTCACGGGCTGAGGACGGGTGAGGGCTGCCACCTTCCGACAGCTGTGGGGGCAGAGCGAAGGCCTGGCCTGTGACGTTCCTGGGTTCCCATCCCAGCTCTGCCACTTTCTCATGGGTGACCATGGGCAAGTTCTCTCACTTCTCTGAGCCAGAGTTCCTCAGCCATAACGTGGCTCCTTGTGTGTATGTCACCCCTCTTTGTGTGTATGTCACCTGTGCATACGCGTTCTGTCCCTTCTTTTGTCCATAGGCCTGCGGGCCTTCTAATGAAAGAGAAATAGAAGGTGAGGCAGCTTCAACGGGGTAGGGGTGATGAGCATGGGTTTTCAAATCACAAAGACCTGGATTCAGGGAATTCCCTGGTGGTCCAGTGGTTAGGACTCTGCACTTTCACTGCGGAGGGCCCAGGTTCAATTCCCAGTCGGGGAACTAAGATCCCACAAGCCACGTGGTGCAGCCAAAACAAACAAGCAAATAAAAAAGACCCGGATTCAAATCCTGACCCTGCCACGTGCCAGCTGTGTGCCTTTAGGCCTGTCACATCACCTCTCTGAGCCTCCATTTCCTCATCTATAAAATGGGCATAATGATAGTTGCTACCTCATAAAAAGTTGGTGAGGATTCAAAGACGTGGTGTGGATGGCATGCAATGTACCAGATCCAGAGCACAAGACCTGCTCAGTCAGTGGTGACTGTGATCTCCCCTCCCCAGATTATTCTGTACTCCATAACGCCACACGCTGCTCCTTCACGGGCCTCCTCACGTTGGCAATTACTTGAATAAAAAGCCCACCTTCCCCTGTCACCCTGATGGCAGCTGGGGCCCTGGGCACTCTGGATGCAGCTAAAGGCTTCCATTCCTGGACTTTCTTCAGAGAAACTTCTTTTTCCCAGCCCCTCTCCTTCTTGTCCCTCGGCTGGGTGGTATTGACCCCAAAGTGCAACTCAGCTCTCTGAGACCCTCACACAAACCATGTGAGAGCAACGTGCCCTTTGCCCTAGATTTCCTAGACCAGAGAGGGTCTGCGCTGCAGCTACGTGGGCGAGTTGAACAGATGCTGTCGGAACCCTGCTCTTGCAGCGACCTGGCTCTGATCACCCTGCCCCTGAGCCCAACTCAGGCTCTCTCCCTCCTGCCCTACCTTCTTCTCTTCCTCTCCTTCAGAAGCAAGATATCAACATTGCCCTCCTGCCTCCTGCAGTATAATCCATTTTTCTGAACAAAGCCAGAAAATTCCTAGCAGTGGTGAATATAGGTTTCTTCCTCTGGTTGCATGCACTGGTCTGTACATTTCTCGAGGGCCAGTACTGTGCACCATGGTCACCAGTTGTACCCCAGCACTCAACCCAGTGTTTGACCCTATGAACATGTGCTGAGTAAATGAATAAATGAGTGCGGTGGGCTACCGAGTCAGGAGGAGAATGGAAGCTGCCCTGTATGCTTGTCCAGCCCCTCTTCCCCCTCTCTGTCACCCCCGGTGCCCCTCTTCCGAGGGGCACCGGTGGTGACAGAGAAACAGGGCTGTGGTTCCCAGGACCAGCTGCATGTCAGAATCCCCTGGAAAGCTTTTAAACACCAAGGCCACTTGGTTCTCGTTCCTCTTCCGGGAGATTCTGATTCAAATGATCCAACAGGGGTCCTGATGATTGAGTTGTGGTTTGTTTGTTTTTTTTTGGTACGCGGGCCTCTCACTGTTGTGGCCTCTCCCTTTGCGGAGCACAGGCTCCGGACGCGCAGGCTCAGTGGCCATGGCTCACGGGCCTAGCTGCTCCGCGGCATGTGGGATCTTCGCGGACCCGGGCACGAACCCGTGTCCCCTGCATTGGCAGGCGGACTCTCAACCACTGCGCCACCAGGGAAGCCCCGATTGAGTTCTTTAAAATCCTAGTTGATCCAAATCTACACCACTGAGACAGAGCAAGAGGGTGAGTTCTGGAAACAAATGGGTCTATGAATGCCCATGGAGTTTCCACATGGATCCCTCCATGGATCAGGCTGGTGTGGCTGGGGGCTGGTGTCCAGGGGGAGGGTCTGGCCAGATGGTGGAGAGGAAGTTACGTGGGCTTTAGAGTCATTGGAGGCCGGGGTTCAAATTCCCAATTCTACTTCGTTCCAGCGCTGTTGCCTTGGACAAGACACTTCACCCATCTAAGCTCGTTTCCCTCCTCCATTAATTGGCAATCAGAATTCCTGCCTCACAGGCTGTTGGCATCAATCAGTAAGAGAATGTCCTCTTTAATTACCTGGCACAGAGCGCAGCTTGGAGCCGGCGTTCCGTGAAGTGTGGTTCTCTTGGCTTCCTGAACAAGCTTTGGCGTGGAAGGGGGCAACAAGGTGGCCCCAACGCTGTCCTGAGTACCTGGTGGGAAGAGCACTGGACTGGGAGAAAGGAGGTGTGGACTGTCCTGGTTCTGGCCCATCATGATGTGTGACCTGGGCCAAGTCATTCAACCTCTCTGAGCCTCAGTTTCCTCATCTGTAAATAGAGACCCAGCAGTGCCTGCTTCTCACTGTAACTGTACAGTGACATCATGCTGGCAGCTGGCCATGGTGGGAGTGTCTACATTAGGAAAATTGGCAAACATTACAAATCAGGACTCCCCTGCCCCACTCCCCCCAGTCAGTTTACCAGCATGCCACTGGGACTCAGATAATAATACCCTTCACCACAGCTATTGGTAGATTCTGAGAGCTAGTGCCTGTTAAGCCCTTAGCATAGTACCTGGGACTTAGCGCAGCACCTGGGCACTAATACATGATAGTTAAACACACTTAACACTTATCAGCCTTCCCTTTGTCTCTGGCCTGGTATAAGGTGATCACATCTGTCATCTCATTTACCTTTAACAACCCTAGGAAATTTCTAGAGGAGGAAATTCAGTTTCAGAGAGGCTTGCCGATTTTATTTATTGTATTTTATTTTATTTTTATAAATTTATTTATTTTATGTATTTATTTTTGGCTGCGTTGGGTCTTCGTTGCTGTGCGCGGGCTTTCTCTAGTTGCGGTGAGCGGGGGCTACTCTTCATTGCAGTGCGCAGGCTTCTCATTGCGGTGGCTTCTCTTGTTGCGGAGCATGGGCTCTAGGCACGCGGGCTTCAGTAGTTGTGGCACATGGGCTTAGTAGTTGTGGCTCTCGGGCTCTAGAGTGCAGGCTCAGTAGTTGTGGTGCACAGGCTTAGTTGCTCTGCGGCACGTGGGATCTTCCCGGACCAGGGCTCGAACCCGTGTCCCTTGAATTGGCAGGTGGATTCTTTTTTTTTTTATTTTTTATTTTTTATTTTTTTTGGCAGGTGGATTCTTAACCACTGTGCCAGGAAAGCTCAGAGGCTTGCTGACTTTAAATGCAGTTAAATTTTGCAGGCCTACGATGTGCTACGTTTATTCTTCTATATCCGTTTCATTTCAGCCTCACAACCCCCTTTTTCTCATTACGGTTGAGGAATCAAAGGCCCAGAATGGGCAAGTGACCTGCCCAAGGTCACACAGTGAGCCCAGAGGCCTTGGTATCTGTCTTGAATGCTCATGTGCTGGCCTCCCTTCCCACCACACCCAGCTGCATCCCCTTCCGGATGAGGGCGAGCTTTGCTGATATGATCTCTCTGGCTCTTTCCAGCTTTGACATCCTCGGTATTTAAATCAGTACATGAATATTTCATGAGCATCCCCGGCACAAATAACCCCCTGCCTGGTTATGTCAGGCTACAGCCCCAGTCGCTAGGCCAGGGTGCACCTGCTCTTTGCGAGACAGGCAATTCCGTGAGGCCTCCCAGCGGCGGCCAAGGAATCGATAGCCTTTAAATAAGTAATTAGAGGAGCTGAAGACGTCGGCACATCCAGGAGCAAGCGGGGGAGTATAAACTCCTAACTCTCCCAGGCTCACTGGGAAGGGCCTGGTTCTGTTTCTTGGTCAAGAAATGTGACAGGGCCTGGGACGGGTGAGGATGCGGAGGTGCAGGGAAGAAGAAGAAGGTGGAGACAACCAGCACTTCCTATGTGTCAGGCTTTGTCTCATTAAATACACTACCCAACATTCTCCTAAAGACACTGAGGCTCAGAGAGCGTGAGCCGGTTTCCCAGGGCCAGACAGCTAGGAAGTGGCACAGGTCTCAGGCCTGCCTGACCTCAGAGCAGGGTTTCTCAACTTAGGTGCTGTTGACATTTGGGGCTGGAAAATTCTTTGTTGGGTGCTGGGGCTGTCCGGGGCATTGTAGGATGTTTAGCAGCCCTGGTCTCTACCCTCTAGATGTCAGCAGTCCATCCTTCCCACTTGTGACAATCAAAAATGTCTCCAGACATTGCCAAATGTCCCCTGGGGGCAAAATTGCCCCCAGCAGAGAATCTGTGTTGACTTTACTACTCCTTTCCTCTGCTTCTGGTGGCTTTTATGATAAGGATCAGAACCTTTCTCCCAACCTAGAGAGGCAGCTCTGGAGCCAGAGCTGGCTAGGTGAGAATATCAACTTGTTTACTCACTGGCTGTGTGACCTCGGACAAGTTCACAACCTCTCTGTGCCTCAGTTTCCCTATCTGTAAAATGCCCCGCCCCCGGCGAAAGTAATATATCATGAGGTTTAAATGAGTTCCTACTATATGCAAAGCACAGAGAGCAGTGCGTGGCCGATAAGTGTGAGCCATTGTTGCCATCCAAGGACCTTTGTGACTACGTGCCAGCCCAAGACCGCAGCCTCACTGGTACCGCTCTCTCCGTGAGAAAAGGGAGAAGGGCCATAGCCGGAGCCTGGGAAGAAATCATCTTCGACAGCATCTGCTCTTCTTCCCTTCCTGCCGCACCCCTCCTCCCACCAGCCCTGGAGGAGTCAGAGAAAACAGCCAACAAGGATGGCCATTTAGTCCCCACAGAATCACGAGGTTATAAGAACAAAAGCTGCCACTTCCTCTCTCCCTGCAATGCTGTCTGTGCATGGACACCATCTGATGAGAATGTAATTCCTTTTATGATCCAGGAAGGTACAAAAATACATATAAACAAACACATTTTATCCCTGGAGTTGGTCATCGCATTTTATTGGTCTACAGCATGTGTTTTTGTTATACTGATATCTGGTAGAAATGAGGTTCCGGAATGCTGTCCTCATTTGGGTGCTTTAGAGAAATAGTATCGAGAAGCCATTCCGGGGCCTATCCTTACAGACACAGCCCCCAGTGCAAGGAGTGTGTGTGTGTGTGTGTGTGTGTGTGTGTGTGTGTGTGCGCGCGCGCGCGCGCGCAAGTGTGTGGCTAAAATTCTCCCTTGCCCCAGAAGGGAGGGTCCCTAGAGGCTACCTGGTCCAGGCTCTCATATAGTCAAAGAATCTTTGTGTGTGTGTGTGTGTGTGACTTTTTTTTTAATTGGAGTATAGCTGATTTACAATGTTGTGTTAGTTTCAGGTGTACAGCATAGTGCTTCAGTTATACATATACATGTATTCATCCTTTTTCAGATTCTTTTCCCATATAGGTTATTATAGAATATTGAGTGGAGTCCCCTGTGCTATACAGTAGGTCCTTGTTGGTAGCCAAGGGTTCTGAGGCCCAGGGCAGGGCAGTGCTTTGTCCAGGATCACAGAGCAGCTTGGTTCAGCAGCCATGTTCAGAGGGTATCAGTGATCCCCAGCTGCTGCTCTAGCCAGGCCCCCAGTCTCTGTGGTACAGTGGAGCTGCTGCTCTAGCCAGGCCCCCAGTCTCTGTGGTACAGTGGAGCTGTCTTTCTGGCTCACATGGCAGGTATTGTGGTGGATGGTGGGTGGATGGGCCTTCCATGTGGTGATTCAGGGACCCAGGCTCCCTCCTTCTTGTGGCTACACCCTCCCCTAGAGCCTCAGAACCACCTGCTTTTGGCTGGATGGGGGAAGAATTCGGAGGCTTGCAGGGTTTTATGGGTTTTTACGGAGACATTTTTTTTTTCCCTCCCTCCCACCCTCCCTACCCCACCCCTCCAGGCGGTCACAAAGCACAGAGCTGATCTCCCTGTGCCATGCGGCTGCTTCCCACTAGCTATCTACCTTACGTTTGGTAGTGTATATATGTCCATGCCACTCTCTCGCTTTGTCACAGCTCACCCTTCCCCCTCCCCATATCCTCAAGTCCGTTCTCTAGTAGGTCTGTGTCTTTACTCCTGTCTTTACGGAGACTTTTATGTTGGGCCTGGAAGTGTCTCAGGCCATTTCTGTCCATGTTCCATCAGCCGACCCAAGGTCACATTCGATACCTAACTGCAAGGAAGGTTGGGAAGTATAGCCTAGCTGTGCGCCCGGCAGGAAGAGGAGACGGACGGGTGAGCAGCTGGCCGAGTCTCGGTGCCGGGCCCTGGGCTGCAAGCTGCCTGGGCAGAGACGGCTGACGTGGAGACACAGGTGACCCCCAGTGTGAGGTTCCGAGTAAGGGCTCATCTTCTTGAGCCCGGTCTATTGATCACTGGAAGCCCATGACTTCTCTCTAGAGAGACCCCACCCCATGATAAGTCTAAGACTCCCAGGGTCCTTGCTAACTCATTCCAAATGGTGTCAGCAACCCTTGTCCCAAGATGGTGAAAGAACCCCACCACCACCACAGACGCTGACCGGGGCACGTACTCTGCACCCCCAGCAGCTAGAATATGGCCTAAAGTGTGGCGAACTGACACACCCTCCCGGGACTTTGAATCGTTCGAGCGACACAGAGGCCCAGCGTCCGGCAGAACTTTAAAGGCCACTGCGGCAGAATGGCACTGTCTCCAGGTGCCAGCAGGAGCCATGGTGACCAGCTGGCAGGCATGGCCTTCAGCGTGGCACCTTGGCTGGGCCTTCACTCTGCGTTCCCGTCAAGCCTGTTTGTCCAGTCCCGCACCCCCCGCCCCACCCCCATCAGTTGCACATGCCACCTGACACTTTCCCAAACACCTCCTTTAGGTTAACCAGAATCAGTCTCCACTGACAGCTGCAAAGAACTCTGCCTGCTGTAGCCTCAGCGCTGCATCTGGTCACCGACCCACTCCCTGCAAGGATCTCCTTTGCTGGCAGCTTCCTCCAGGGCCATCCCAGGCCCCAGGCAGGTCTAACAGCTTCCACCCTCAAGGGAAAGGCCAAGGTTCCCATCTCTTCCCTCCAGGAGATTTCAGAGCAAATTTCTAATGTCTTTTTACACTCCTTCCGCAGTTAAGGTCCTCAAGAGGGCTGTGGACAGAACCAGCATAATTGGTGTTCTTTGTAATCCCATGTATTTTATTTTATGCATCTAAAACCATTATTCTGAGAAGAGGCCTACAGTCTTCACTTGATGCCAGCGGGGTCCAGGGCCCCAAGAAGGTGAGGATCTCTCTGGGCTGTTGACCCCAAACTGCTGGTACCAGGATTCCTTCCTCCACAACATGGGACTCCTTTGCCTTATGAGACCCCTACTGGTTTGAGGACCAACCCATCCTCCCTGCATAGTTCCTACTGGAAAAAGATCCCTACTTTTTTGGGGGGGCCAGCTGCTCTCCCCACCCTAAAGAGCTTGGTGGGCCCAGCAGGAGTTGCCACACTGTCACATGACCTCACTCTCTAGCTTTGACTGATTGGTTAAGGAGGGGTGGGCTCCTGACCCAAACCTGGCCAACCAGCTCCTTCTCTGCAGTTGTCTTTTTAAAACCGGAACTGGGGGAAATAGTTATTCCCTCCCTGGTGGGGATCCGGGAGCTAAGAGCAGTTCTGTTTTCCACAAAGTAGGGGAAGCCAATTTGAGTAGGAAGGGAAGCTGAAGAGAGATAGACAGAGACAGAGAGACAGAGGAGAGAAGAAAAAGAAAGAAAAGAGAAGAGAAGAGAAGGGGAGGGGAGGGGGCTGGCAGCACCCTAGCCCCTGGTCCAGCTGTGACCCTGCCCCCCTGGCAATCTGGTTATTCATTGCCTCCTTGAGTTGCCCCCTTTTTGCCTTGGCTAGTTGGAAATGGAGTATGTCACTCTTTGTCTTGTTTCCACTGAATCCCCAGGGTCCTCACAGAGCCTGGCACATAGTAGATGTACAGTCAACACCTATCAATGAATGAATGAACAAATGAACACGTGCAAAAGAAGAAAGGATGTCCAAGGTACAGAGGGGAGAGGAATTAACTCTATGTGGGCAGATGTCAGGAACTGTCTGGGGTGGGAGGTGATATTTGAAGCGGGATTTGAAGGGCGAATAGGAGTTTTCTGGATGACGATTGTTGGGGGGAAGAGGCTAGAGAAGACAACACGGACTAGGTTGGAAAGGGATTAAGTATCAGACAAGAAATTAGGACTTCTACAAGTAGGGGCTGATCTAGGTCTAAATCCTAAGTGGTCCTAATGATGCCAGAGCTCCCTCCGGGTATCACCCACGTGAGTGCCTGGGCACCCTTAAGCTCCCCCTGTGGCCCTGTTTATATCAGGAAATCGGGCCCGCCCCCAACAACTCTCCTACAGCTACCCTCACAGGGGGACCTCATAAGCCCCCTAGATCCGGAAGACAGACCCCTCTCAGTCTTGATCTTCCCTGACCTCCGAGCAGCTTTCCACGTTCCGACCTTGCCCCACTCTGCTCCTCCCCGGCAGCTCCTTCTCTGTCCCCCTGGGGTCTCCTCTCCCTGGGTCCACCGCTGTTCCTTAAATGTCAGTGGCCTCCCAGTCGCCTTGCTCTCCACTCACCCTGGACACTCTCATCCACTCCTGTGGCTTTGGGAACCACTTAGAGGTGGGGACTCCTGAAGTTCCACCTCCCATCAGCTCCAGACCCAATTACCCAGTGACTGGACCTTCTGTGCCCGGCTGTGTGGCGGGCACCTCAGACTCAAACCCCTCCCAGACCAGACTCTTCACCCTCCCCCTCCCACCAGCTCTTTGTATCCGCATTCTGATTACGGGCACTCTCCCGCTCTACCTGCCAGTGAGGAGCAGATGCCTGGTCCCCCAGAAGAGAAGGAAACAGGCTGGCAGAAGGGCAGGACTGAGCGCACAGACGGGTCTGTCTGACTCCATCCACATTGCCTGGTTAAGACTCAGGACGGGTCAGTTTCTCACCTCTGACCCCCAGGCCTCCCGGGGCTGGGGCAGTAAATGTCGACCTGATTGATTTCCACCATGCTTGGAAGTAGCGGTCAGCTGCTGACCACACTGTCAATTATTCAGGCTCCCTGGGACTCTAGCAAGAGCGACGGTTTAACTAAAACACAGCTCTGTTGTCCTCACACCCCCCACTTGCCCTCAGAGGCCTGGGCAGGGATGGCCAGCCAGCCCAGGGCACCTCCCCAGGCCCTTGCTCCACTCCCCAGCACGCACCTCTGTCCAGGATTTGCAAGCTTCTCTGTCCTCAAATCTCTTGCAGGTATTCTCAGGCCAAGGCCTAAAGGACAGAACTGGGACCAGGGGCAGGAAGTGACCTGAGGCACATTTCAGTTCAGTTCCATGGGACACAGACTTTTCTTGTAACCAGCAACAGATGCTCTGGGAGGGAGGGAGGCCCCAGTGCCAGTGGGCGCCTGCTGGTCTATAGCAGACTATGATTGGGAGGTATGGTCATCCGTGAGGAGACAGCAGGGCTGGCGAAGAGAAATAAGTAACATCTTAAGCTTGTTTTAAAATTTGCAAAACTCTCAATAACATGCGTCATCGTGTGGCCTTAAGTCTTTTTTGGAACCAGGTGGGACATAAACAAAAACGCGTTCGCTTGCTGAACAAGCCAGGCACTTTACTAGGGGCTACAGGGTGAGGCAAGAAGATCAATTCAGCCCTGCCCTCAAGTAATTGTAGTACTGAATGCTAATAACAAGGGGACTTACAATGTGTCCGGGAAGGTTCTAGACTTGCGACGTGCTTCAAAGCACACTACCGTCATGACCACCCAGCAAGGTGGCTGCTGGAACTGTCTCCATTTTACAGGCGAGGAAAGATTTTACAGATGAGGCACAGAGCGATGCAGCCCAAGGCCACACAGCTGGAATTGGAGCCCAGGTGCCTGACTTCAAGCCGTCTGACCAACGTTGTACGAGGGGCTTTGGTCAAGGTTAGTCGGACGATCACATAAGTAACGATCTAAGGACAGAGCCATGGAGGAGAGATCAGAACCAATCTATCCAGGTAGGGGGAAGGGGCGATGGGTCAGAGAAGGCTTTCTAGAAGTGTCCTTGGAGCTGAGAACTTCCAGAAGGGGAGTTGGATAGGGAAAGAGTCCAGGGAAGGAAGGACCTTCCGAGCTGGGAGCACTACCAGAGTGAAGACCCTGGGGCACCAGTGCCCCCGCCAGGACACCCTCAGGGCAACAGGCAGTGCAGAACAATAGCTGTGCCGTCCCGCGCTGCACCCACTTCCTCTCTGTCTGCCGGCTGTATTTTTAGATCTCTTACTTTCCCTGGGCCAGCTTCTTATAGTCTCCCACCGTGGTGTCTCTATCTCTGCCTCTCCCCCCAAGAACCTGAGTTGTGGGGCTGATGGGAAGGCTCGGCTTCCTCTGAGGCAGGTACTGACTGGTTCTCTGGGGTCCCAGGGCCCCCACTCCAACGCCAATCGACACCGGCTCTCTCCATCTCTCACCCTGCAGTGTGCTTTCTCTCTTTCTTCCTGCCAGTTCACTTCCGCTCCAGTCCAAGACCCCTCTCTGGGCACTGGCAAGACAGACCTAAAAATGACACAGGCGCCTTTAACATCATATGCGCTAGAGTCAGGGTGAGCATACTCGATTCATAGTGCAGCCTGGGACATGCATGAGAGTAAAGGGATTCTGCTAATAATTACGATGGGGCCGCAGCACAGACCTGGGCAAACCAAGATGCAAGGTCACCCCAGTTAAATAGAAAGAAGGAAAAGTGAGGGGCGACTTGACAGATGGAGGACAGGTAGAGGGGAGTCTCGCCAGGGGTAATGGCGTGTGCAAGGGCGGGGACAACGGGCGAGTTTACGGTGGCAATAACGCAGTATGTGCGCTGCGGAGAGTCCAGGGTGGACTGCAGGTGGGAAAAGGTGCACAGTTTGGAACAACTAGAACAGGGTGGCAGAAACCCTGCAGCTCTGCCAACCCTGGGCCCATGGCAGGCATCACTAATTGACCACAGCACTCTCCTCGCAGCCCTCGACACAGCTCCGGGGGCCGGTCACTACCAGTCGTCAAGCTGTGCACGAGATGAAGCCACCAGGGGCTAAGCAGTGGGTACGCGTGTGGATTTAGCTGGAGCTGAGGCTGGACTTCAAATTGAGAGAGGCCTAGAATATTCTCTAGGTATTAGGAACCATCAGAGGATGTTAGGGAGAGGCATATAGCTAGACTAGCATTTTAAGAGTTTTAAGGTCACTGCCACTGATGGAAGGAACTGGGGCAGGGGAAGCACCGAGGGGCCTGTCCAGGTGAGAATGGGTGGGGCCCCGATTGAATGGGGAGCAGAGAAGTGGGTCTGATGGCTGAGGAGCGTTTGTCATGGAGCAGCAAAAAGAAGAGGAAGGTGGTTAGGATGACTCCTGGGCCTCTGGGGTCCCAGCCCAGCGTGGGCAGATGCTGTCAGCCAGGCAGGTATAACAGCACAGCAGGACGTCCTGATAGGAATCTGCGTCCCGGAGATCGCCCTGAGGTTCTGAGCCTCCCGTGGGAGACAGGCCAACAGATGTGGTGGGTTTGCTGTGGAGAGCATCAGAGCGTGGAGAAATGGGAGCCCAAGGGTACTGCCTGTAAGGTCTGGGGGTGACTTCGAGAGGGGACCTTGACGCGTCATTCCCCTGTTGGACGTCTGCTTAGCCATCGGCTGCCACCTGCCCCAGGGCCACCAGAGGGGGCTGTGGTGGCACAATGCCAGGGTCAAGTCGTCTGGGTTCTGGCTCCTGGGAGGCAGAGAGGTTGAGCAGAGCACAGGAGTGGAGGTTGAAGGGGCCGGAGGGGCAGGCTCCCTGGAACCTTCTCAGCTTGGGGCTGGAGTCTTGGCACTGGAGGGATGTGGCTGAGGGGTCCCTGGAAGGTGTAGTTTGTCTGGGGAGGGACCACCAGTGCCTGGGGGAGGGGCTGGGAATTAAGTCCCTGGTCAGTGGGACCCTGAGGGCCTCCACCTACTACCAGCAGACCTGCAGGCATTGAACTAATTCCACCACAGACACGACTCACAAAAGGGGAACCGCAGCCTGGCCAGGTGCCACTGGAGGGACAGCCATTTCCCTCCTTCTTCTCCCCTAACCCCAGCTCTGGGGGTGAGCCCAGAGGAAGGGTGTGTGAGTGTGTGTGTGTGTGTGTGTGTGTGTGTGTGTGTGTGTGTATGACAGACCACACATTCACATGCACACACACTCACACCTCAAGCCCCCGGAGCTACCAGCTTACCTTACCTTGTGGAGGAAGAAGCAAGTTTAGAATAAAATCTGAGCCCAAAGTTTTTTTTTTTTTTTTTTTTTTGCGGTACGCGGGCCTCTCACTGTTGTGGCCTCTCCCGTCGCGGAGCACAGGCTCCGGACGCGCAGGCTCAGCGGCCATGGCTCACGGGCCCAGCCGCTCTGCGGCATGTGGGATCCTCCTGGACCGGGGCACGAACCCGCGTCCCCTGCATCAGCAGGCAGACTCTCAACCACTGCGCCACCAGGGAAGCCATAGCCAAAAGTTTTAAAACAACCCGATCTTAACCAGAATGAGCTTGCTTTTATAACCAAAAGTGTCTGAATGTTAGAAACTGGATCAAAATACTGTCAAAGGTGCATAGCTCCCCACTGGTGGAGGGGTTCACAGAGTCCAGCTGGCAGCCATTATTAGAAAAATAAAACTGTGCCATAGCTGTAACCCAATGACCTAAAAGTCCTTAATAAACCGTTTACGAGGGGAACACAAAAAGGGCATCAGATTTGAAGGGGAAAGACTGTTAGAAATCAGGATGGAATGAGGCGTTACTGAATGTATCAGACAGAGGGACCCAGGAAGGACACCTGTCTCTCCTCCACTCACCCGTTGGCACACGGCCTGGGGCAGCTGTATCACAGGAAACGCGGGGTCACTGTGTTATTGGTTGGGCTTCTGCCCTCAACCCAGTGCCAAGCACCCTCACCCAGGTCAGTTTAAGGCCCAAGGAGGCCTCTCCCTCCAAGGCCAAGCCCGAAGTGGGACAGGCCTGAAGCAGCAAGGTCATGCAAATGACCTTCCAGAGAGGAAGGAGCCTGCAGCAGCGAGCTTGGGCCACGCTTAGCCAACCACCTCTGCAGCAGGGATGGGAAGGCAGCAGAGGGAGAGCACAGATGCTAAGGCACAGGAAGAGGAACGCTTCAGCCAAGTGGGGGGCACGGCCAAGTGTGGGATTGGATTCCCCCAGCGCCCACCCACTGAAAAACGTGGCTCCGTCGGGGGACCTGACCCCGAGGTCTAGCTCTCTCCTGGCGGGGTGGGGGGTGGGGGGCGGGGTAAGGAAAGGAAGGGGCTGAAGCAAGGAGTGCTGCTCCCAACACCTAGAGCTGCAGAGAGGAGTGCGGATCGGGGCCTCTGGTGTGAGGGGTGTGTGGTAGTCCGGGGGAGGGGGTGGACACGAGGTCGGGGAATCTCCGGAGGTGGACACCTGGGCATCATCAGGTAGAGGGGATGCTGCAGCCTTGGAGGGAAAGCAGAGGACGGGAAGAGGCAGCGAGGAGAAGGGAGCCTCGGAGAAGCCAACATAACATTTAGAAGAGGGAGGAAGAGCTGCAGGAACTCGCCTAAGAGCCCTGCAGCGGCCAGATCCTGGCCGTCCTCCGGGCCCCTCTGGCAGCTGACAGGATGCGTCTCTCAGCTGCTCTGGGAAACCTAATGGCCTTGAGTCTGCCCAGGTGGGCAGCGGGACAAGTTTACCTCCCTGCTTCCTGCATCGCTGTCCTCGGGCTCTGGCTGCTGCTGAGGGCTGCCTCTGAGACAGCCCCTGCCCCGGCCAGCGGTGCCCTCCCCCGGGGGGCCCAGTGTTCCAGAGTGTCTTCTCATCAGAGTTTACCAGGCAGGTCTGAATCTCTCTCCTGAGTCCCCGGCCAGGTTCAGCCTGGCTCCCTGGCCCTCTCTCTCCTCTCCTTATAGCAGGAGCCATTTGAGGCCTGTCTACAGGTATAGCCACATGCCAGGCCCTGGGACCCTTCCCACCTAAGGCAGCAAAGCCAGCCCGCTCCCCCTTAGAAGCTCCTCTCTGTGTCAGTTCCGACAAGAGGGCTTATGCTCTGGGTCAGACACACAGACCCAAGGACTCCAATCATCTCCCTGGTCCCTTTCTCACATATATCATTGGCCCACCCCATGCCAGACGTAAACTGGAGTCTCCAAGGCTGGAGGCTCAGGGATGCAAAGGGGGAGCTGATATTCTCAGGGTTTGGGGGCCTCTCTAAGCCTCAGTTTGCCATCTGTATGGAACCCATTTGTCAGCTGGAGCCTCCCATCCCTTATGATTTCAAAAATATCAGTTCAAATCTGGGACTTCCCTGGTGGTCCCGTGGTTAAGACTCTGCACTTCCAATGTAGGGGACATGGGTTTCATCCCTGGTCAGGGAACTAGGATCCCACACGCGGTACAGCCAAAAAAAAAAAAAAAAAAAATCAGCTCGAATCTATATTCCATACCCTGTGGAAATGCAAAGATATCCCCAATGCTTTGGAACGTTCTGGAATGATTTACATTTTGTTACACTCCCCTCTGCATCAGAGTGGCAACTTCTGCTAAATTCGTTTAGTGTCTGGATTAGGCCTCTGACCCAGGTCTGCTGTTTTGTTTCCACACAGCTCTGACTGAGATGTGGAATGTGGCCGTCGCCTCCCGCTATTTCCACCAGAAACCCACCACAGAAGGTATTTGTGTGTAAGGCCGGCAGAGGGAGATTCAGGGAAGTCAGAGGGATGGTTTCAAGTGCTACGATAAAAACAACTTCAAATGGACATTGGACAGTCCTGTTCTTAAAAGTTCTTTGGTCAACCTACCCCTGAGAAGCTTTCATGGGCCCCTTTACCTCACCCAGTTCCCCAGTCTCGTCCTGGCTCTTGTCGTTTTGTTTTTTTTTTAATCTAAGTATAGTTGATGTATAATATTATATAAGTTACAGGTGTACAATATAGTGATTCACAATTTTTAAAGGTTATACTTCATTTATAGTTACTATAAAATACTGGCTGTATTCCCTGTGTTGTACAACAGTCCTGGCTCTTTTCTTCATCTTCCTTTTCACATCTCTCTTCCTTGAGAGTCAAAATAGTCCAGTAGTTAAACACAAGAGTTCTGTTCCCAGATGGCCTGGCTCTGTGAGCCTGGCTTTGCGTCTTATCAGCTGTGTGATAAGATGGGAGTTACCTAACCTCTTTGAACCTCAATTTCATCTGTTAATGAGGATAATAAAAGCTGAATAGGCTTAGTGGTGAGGATTTCATAAAGCCATCCACGGGAAGCCCTTAGAAGAGTGTTAATAATGTCAGCTGCTATTATTATTATTATTATTATTATTTACCCCTCCAAATTCTTCTACTCTCCTAGGCAGAACAATTCAACCTCCTCAGGCCCTGTCCCAAACCCAGCCCATCTTTGCATATTCAAGCCCAGGAAGTCTCAGGCACAGGAAGGAGCGTTCTTTGAACAGGATAGGTCCTCCTCCAGTCAGTCAGCTGTGAATGGACTCCATCACAGGTAAATGAGCTGAACAGTGACCCCCCCCACACTTTGGTATATACTAAACAAACGCTATGCCCTTTCTTCCTCTTTCTCTCCTCCTCCCCTCCCCCAGCCCCATTAGGCTGAAAGTAAACAGCAGGGACAGCAGTGGCAGATCCAGGGCCTAATGGGAATCTGTCTCCAACCTTGCTGAACTACTAGGAAAGAGCTGCTGTCTTTCAGGGTTCTCTACACAGCCTGGAGTTGCTGGGGCCATTTTGTCTACCTCATTGGAAAACCTACCTAACAAGGTAGGAGAGACAGCTTCTTGGTGTATCATTTGAGAATTTGAGGTCCTAAATTTCACCATACCTGGATTTATCCCTTGAGTTTTCTAATTTTGTGAGCCCGGAAATCCCCTTTTTCTTGTTTAAACTAATTTGATTTGAGCTTCTGTTGTGTAAAATTGAATAAATCTTGACTAATCAAGAATTTCAACTAGGGGCTTCCCTGGTGGTGCAGTGGTTAAGAATCCACCTGCCAATGTAGGGGACATGGGTTTGAGCCCTGGTCCAGGAAGATCCCACATGCCACGGAGCAACTAAGCCCGTGCACCACAACTACTGAGCCTGTGCTCTAGAGCCCGAGAGCCACAACTACTGAGCACGCGTGACACAACTACTGAAGCCCACGTGCCTAGAGCCTGTGCTCTGCAACAAGAGAAGCCACCACAATGAGAAGCCTGTGCACCGCAGCAGAGCGTAGCCCCAATCACCGCAACTAGAGAAAGCCCACGCACAGCAACTAAGATCCAACGCAGCCAAAAATAAATAAATTTATTTAAAAAAAAAATTCAACTAAAAATAGGGTGTATTATAAAATGGTGGGGGGAGCTTCCCTGGTGGCGCAGTGGTTAAGAATCCACCTGCCAGTGCAGGAGACATGGGTTTGAGCCCTGGTCCAGGAAGATCCCACATGCCGCTGAGCAACAAAGCCTGTGTGCCACAACTACTGAGCCTGCGCTTTAGAGTCCGCGAGCCACAACTACCGAGCCCATGTGCCACAACTACTGAAGCCCACGCGCCTAGAGCCCGTGCTCCCAACAAAAGAAGCCACCGCAATTAGAAGCCCGCGCACCGTAATGAAGAGTAGCCCCTGCTCGCCACAACCAGAGAAAAGCCCGCATGCAGCAACAAAGACCCAACGCAGCCAAAAATAAAATAAATAAAATAAAATAAATAAATTTCTAAAAAAGGGGGGGGAATGTCATAGAATCCACTGCAGAAAGCATAACCAGAAACCACAGGAATGAAAGGCTGCCTCCGACTCCGTGTCTCTCTATGGATCTCTTTCCCTGAGCCCACACAGTCTCCCATTTCTGCTTTTTCTCTGCAAATCCCCTTCTTTTTTTTTCCTCTGCAGACCAATGTTTCTGCTGACTCATTTGCTCATCTAGAAGAGGTCCCAGGGCTGATTATCACTGGCCCAGATTGCGTCATGTGACCACCCTGAACCATTCATTGAGATTGGCCAAACAGGGGCCATTACCTCTGGATGGGTCCAGGCCCACTGAAACCAAGTAGACTAAGAGAGGGTGAAGATTGGATTTTCTTTAAAAAAAATCAAAGTGCTGTTTTTGGAACAATGGGGAATGAGTGCCAAATACCACGCCCCCACCCCCCAAAAGTCTCTAACGTGGTACTGAGTGAATTTCTGTTTTACAAACCAATCCAGCCCTGAGTAAGCTCAGGCCCAGCCCCCAGTCCCAGAGGAACAGCTCTAATGGAAGCTTTCACCTGTGACAGCAGCTTCTGGAGAGCTGGTTTGCTTGGGCTTTCTCTAATCTCTGTTCCAATCATACCACATGCCAGAGGGGAACTGGTTCTGACTGTGGCCCCAGCATGAGGCCCTTCCATGGCATCATTGGAGTTTTATAAAGGCCCCATTACATGGAATCATAAGGAGGTGGGGGAGTTCCGAGGCAAGAAGCCAGGGAGTAAGCAGGGGATCGTGGAAGAGGTGGCCTCAGAACGAGGCCTTCAAGGATGGACAGTAAGAACTTCTCAAGGCTGCATCAAGAAGACAAATAATGGCAAGCGTTGGTGAGGATGTGGGAACTTGGATCCCTCACACACTGCTGGTGGGGATGCAAAATGACACATCTGCTTTGGAAAACAGTCTGGCAGGTCGTCAGAAAGTTGAACGTAGAGCTACTGCATGACCTAGTCATTCCACTCCTAGCTATATACCCAAGAGAAATGAAAACGTGTCCACACAAAAACTTGTCCATGCATCTTCACAGCAGCATTATTCATAACTGCCAAAATGTAGAAACAACCCAAATGTCTACCAGCTGATGAATGGGTAAATAAAATGCGGTTTGTCCATACAATGGGATATTATTCCACCATAAGAAGAAATCAAGTACTGATATCTGCTACAATGTGGATGAACCTTGAAAATCTTAAGTGAAAGAAGCCAGCCACAAAAGACCATATATTGTATTATTCCATTTATCTGAAATATTAGGCATAGGCAAATACATAGAGATAGAATGTAGGGACTTCCCTGGTGGTCCAGTGGTAAAGAATCCGCCTTCCAATGCAGGGGACATGGGTTCAATCCCTGGTCGGGGAACTAAGATCCCACATGCTGCAGGGGCAACTAAGCCCGCGTGACTCAGCTACTGAGCTCGTGTGCCTCAACTAGAGAGCCCATGTGCCACAAACTACAGAGCCCATGTGCCCTGGAGCCCGTGCACCACAACTAGAGAGAGAAAACGCTCACGCCACAACTAGAGAGAAGCCCGCTCACCGCAACTAGAGAGAAGCCCGAGCACTGCAACGAAGACCCAATGCAGCCAAAAAAAAACTGGAAAAAAAAAAAAAAGAGAGAGACAGAATGTAGATTAGGGATTGTCTATAGCTGTGGGGGAAGGAATCGGAGTGAATAAAGGGAATGCTAATGGAGATTCGGAGGGAGATGCTGCAAATTGACTGTAGTGATGGTTTCATAATTTTGAATACAAATTATGCAACAAAACATTGAATTGTATACTTTAAACAGGTGAATTGTATTGTATGTGAATTATATCTCAGGATAACTATTACCAAAAAAGAAGAAAAAAGAATATACTGGAGGTAGGAGAAGGGGGCCTAAGCCACATAGCAGCCTGGGAGCCCTGGGATGTCAGGGCCAACTGTCTGATAAACTGGCCGCCCTTCCTGCCCCTCACCCCTTGGATTCCATAACACGTGAAGGGAATTTGGGGCCTGAGAGTCCAGCCCTGGAGTGTAAAGAATAGCCCTCAAACGAAAAAGGGGAGAAGAAAGTCTGTCTCCAAGGCCCGAGGTGGGCAGGACGCTCCAGGAGGAAACAGAGGATCCAGGTGACTGATGCCAGCTTGGGTCACTGGCTCAAGCGCCGGGGAGAGATCAGAGACCTGATGGCACAGGGCAGCATGGTGACGTGTGCCGGGTTCCTTGGTGTGAAGGCTTGGCCCTGGATGACCCCCTCCACTCTTCCCCATTCCCTGTCTTTGGAGATGGTTCTGACACGCTGTAGCTGATTGTGCAGGTATGGACCTCTGACCCCAGCTGAACCAGTCATGGTCCTTCCTCTGGAATTTGGGATCTTGACAGAGGACGAGGCCTTCTCTCCAAAGGGCTAGAATATATGAGCTAGAAGGTTGTGAACAGCCATAGCCTCCCCGACCAACTCCCCGTGGGCAGGGCTCAAAAGAAGAGGAAGCTGTTTCCCCAGCTGATGGGAATATTCCGAGTTCCCAGTGGCAGGAGCTCTAAAGTGAAAGCACCTGGGAGCACTTAGGCAGTGTGGGGATCTGCGAGCCTCCTCCGGAGAGCCCTGAGCAACCAGAGCGGCAGCAGAGAAGCAGGTAAGGAAGGTTCTTGGTGAAGCAGCACTAAGGGGAGGAGGTGGAGGGAGGCTGGGTGTCCCAGCAACTTCCCTGGAGAGGGGTTTGGAAATCAAAGACCAGGGCCACTGAAAACCACTGCCCTTGGCCAGCAAGTTCTAGGGAAGGAAAACATCCATGCGTAGTGACATGATGGCCTTGTTAATGTTGTAAATAATACATATATTGTGCCAGCAGGCCCGTTATACTTTTCAATGCACGTTCACCTCCGCACTCTCATTTGCTCCTTCCCCATGTATATTGGAGAAAGATGTATCGTGCTCTGGGAGCTGCCAGGCCCACAGCCCCTTCTGGAATAAAGCTACCTGGGTGACCTACCCTTGCATACTGGATTGAGGTGTGTACCCGACACAAAGGCAGCCAGTGGCCTGGGAGCCCGGTACCCAGCACGGGTAACAGTGACCAAATGAGCCAACATGCCTCTCTCGGGGCTTGGGAGGGAGCCTATGGAGAGAGGCAGAGCTCTGTTTTTGCAAGGCAAGAAGCCAAGAGACACAGAAAGAAAGCAGAGAACAGAAGCCGAGAATGAATAAGAAGTGGTGGTGGCAGCCAGGAGGTGGGATGGAGGTAGGAGAGAGACTTCAGTGGGGCGGGGCAGGGAACAGGACGGCTGAGAGGAGGAGCCAGCGCAGGGGCCCTAGAACAGACCAGCTTTGGCTGGCGGCAACCCATGGCCTGGCACCAGAACCGCACTGGACCCTCAAGGGTGTTCCTGGCCCCGTCTGCACAAAATGGAGTCAGGAGGCTGCGATTCCGGTCTTCCTTGCTGTCCTGGGCATCCTCACCAGGAACCCTCAACAGGTACCACCTGAGTCATCGCTAGTCCTTAAGGCAGCCACACACACCCTGGTTAATCTCTGGCCTAGCGGGAGGAGGCCATTCCTGGCCAATGTCAGCACATCTCGGCAGGGTCCTTCCTCTTGTCTGCCCCTGAACCCTCTCTTCCTCACAGGGGTCCCTGTCAGGGGCAGACCATAGGAAAGACCCTCTGTGATGTGGTGACATCAGTCAGGCCTTCAGCCTGGACAGTTCAGGGATAAGTCTCAGGAGAGGTACCCAAAGCCTGGTAGCTGATCAAATTAGTAGCTGATCAAATTAAATCAAGGTATTAACGAATCTTCCATTCCTTCCTTCCTACCTTCCTTCCTTCCTCCCATTCTCCCTCATTCTCTCCCTTTCTCCCTCCCTTCCTTCGTTTCCTCAAGCAAACTTGACTCTCAAACGTGTCACTTGCTGGCTCAAGCATCCAGCAGAGTCTGACTGGTGTCTCTTGCCCCAATTCCAAATTCAATCTGATTGGCCCAGTTTGGGTTAGGTGACCCCCTTGGTCCAATCAGCTATGACCAAGGGAACAGGGTTATGTAATATTCATATGACTGCTGGGGTTCAACCCTGGTACTAGGGCTTCTCAGAGGAAAAGGGAACATGGTGCAGATTAAGACCTAAAATATGTGCACTAAACAGAGAGAAACAAAATCAGGGGATGGGAATTAACGTTTTCAAAAACTGACATAGGTTGAGTGCCCTACATACAGTCTTTAGTTTACCTAAATCCTCACGACAACTCTATGAGATAAGCGTTAATAACCTTGTTGTGCGGTGAGGGAAATTAGACTTGGGAAGTTAAGGCACTTGCCCAAGACATTGGGTCTAGGAAGGGGTGTGTCTGCATGAGGGTCCAGGATGGTGTGAGTCCTGGGATTATGCGCTCTTCCTCTTTCCTCTGTACCGCACTGCCTGGCACGAATTTGAAATGATGTTTCTGCCCCTATTTTGCTGAGTCTCAAGACTCCACCAACTCAGTTTCCCTGAAGGGCCTTTGAAACTTTCAAGCTCATCATACAGACAAGGAAGTCGAGTCCAGAGAGGGTTAGTGTCTAGAGCAGAGTTACACAGGGATTCAAATGCAGAAAAGGAACAAGCACCCAGGTGTCCCAAGTCCCAGGCCAGGGCCCTCCCCAGACAGCAGGCCACCTTGAAGGTGTCCTATTTCATGGCTTCTTTCTGCCTGCAGAGCTAAGGGGTGAGGCTACCTCAGCGTGGTTCCTGCCTATCTCTCTAATTCCACTTTCTCCTCCAGTTCCTCCTTCTCTGTCTGTCCCCTAAATGTAACCATTGGTTCCTCCCCTGGGAAGTACCCTAGCAGCACGGTTGGTTCCTCCCCTGGGAAGTACCCTAGCAGCAAGAGTACTGTGGCTCCACAACTGACCCTCTGCTCTGCACTTAGGACTGCAAACTCCCCAGGGGGCATGCTGTGTCTTTCATCTTTGACGTTCCCTAAGTTCCTGACCCAAACATCAAGGGTGTGCTCCATAAAGACTGAGATAAGTGTTGGATAAGATAAGATAATGAGGTTATGTGTGCCTATGTTGCCACTGCATCCAGACACCCGCCATCCATCCATCCACCATCTATTCACCCATCCATCCACCCATCAGTTCATCCATCTGTCCGTTCATCTGTCTAACAATCATCTATCAAGCCCTGGACCCAGGCAGACCGGGCCCAGGAGGGGAGCTCTGGGGATGCCATGCTTATTCATACCTCCGTATCTTTATTCACGCTGTTCCCTCTGCCTGGAATACCCTTTCCATCTTCCTTCATTTGACATTTAACTCATCTTTCAGCCATGACCATAGCATCATCTGGACAGCCTTTCCCAAAGCCCAGACCTGACTAAGAGACTTCTTCTGTGTCTCAAAACACCTTTTACACTTATCACATTTTAAAACATAACAGCCTTATTGAGATATAATTCACATACAGTTTACCAAGTCCAAGTTCATACTGCTGGTTGCACGAGAGGCCGATAAATCTAGGGACTAGTTGTTGGGGCAGGGAATAGCGACTTTATTTGGAAAGCCAGCAGACCGAGAAGATGCTGGACCAGTGTCCCAAAGAATCATCTTCTCTGAGTTAGAATTCAGGCTTCTAAAAGGGGAAGAGGTAAAGTCCTGGTTCCAGTCAGACTACGAAGGGGATATGTTGATTTCTTCCTTCCTGCAGCCATTCACATGTGGGCCTGGTAAGGGGGTTTCCTATGAGCTAAACAAAGGTATTTTATCTTAATGCTCATTACATGGGTGGCAGGGTTCCCAGAGATGGGCATTATGTATAATTTAAGCTTATAGGCAACATCCCTTTGGTGATTAACTTGTAGCAAAAGCAATAGAATACAAAAATTAAAGTAAAAGAAACATCCAATATGGAGTCAGATTTGTTCTTCCCTATTACAGTACCATAAAACTCATCCTTTTAAAGTGTCTAGTCCAGTGGTATATTCAAAGTTGTGCACTAATTTCAGAATACTTTCCTCACTCCATGAAGAAACCCTGTACCTACTAGCAGTCATTCACCATTTCCCCTCAACTCCTCCAAACCTTGGCAGTCAGGAATCTACTTTCTGTCTCTATAGATTTGCCTACTCTGGAGATTTCATATAAATGGAATCATACATCATGTGGCCTTTCATTCAGCATAATGTTTTCAAGGTTCACCCATGTTGTAGCATGTGTCAAGACACTTCCACATTTTTAATAAGGGTTGAGAACCTAGATCCCCTTTTGGTAGCTTTGGCCCTTTCTGGTCCTCAGGGGAGCTAAATAAAAAAAAAAAAAGTCCATATGGTTGCAGAGCCTTAAGACTCCTAGAAAAATTATTGGAAAACCAAAGACAGAAAGAAGCCATTTCTGGCTTTGAAGACGGAGGAAGGGGCCACGAGCAAAGGAACACAGGCAGCCTGCAGAGACTGGAGATGAGAAAATGGATTCTCTCACCGAGCCTCCAGAAAGAATGCAGCCCTGCCCAGCTCACATTCTTCATTTTAGCCTTGTAAGACCCTCTGGAGACTCTGACCTCCAGAACCATAAGATAATTAGTTTGTGCTGTTTTAAGTTTGTGTGTAACTAAGTTTGCGTTAATTTGTTACAGCACCAATAGGAAACTAATACAGATTTTGGTACCTGGAAATGGAGAGCAGGACTGCACCTAATTCATCTCTGAAGCATGAGAAGGCGCCGTATACCAAGTAAGCACTTAGATTCTGCCTCAGATGATCAGCGTTTATAGCACAGTGTTGCATGTGTGTGTCCTTGAGCAAGTGATTTGTCCTCTCAACAGGATTTCCTCATTGGTGAGATGGAAATGATAACCATATTCCTTCATAAGATTGTTGTAAAGATTAATAAATAGCATATGTGTCAGTGCTGAGCACCATGCCAGGCCCATGGGGAGCACTGAACAAATAAATGTTAACCAGTATTACCACTATCACCATGCATCATTAACTGTTTCTTGAACTGACCTTAATCAGGGCTAACTCCTCCTCCCCTTGCAGTATCTAAAGGGACAGGATACTTGGGCTTAATGTGGGCTGGACTCTGTAGCCAAGAACATTGGCTCCTAACACCTGAGGCTCAGACAACAGCCATATTCCTCAGGCAGTTGGCCATACTTGGTTCTAGATGTTTGTCTAGTTTGGAGTGGGACCGCCACCAAGGGCACGGAGACAAGGGTGTCTCAGTGCATAAGAAGGTGAGGGTTGGAGCCAGGAGGAGGATGAGGGATGCTATGTGGAAGCAGAGTTGGCTGAGATGGGGCAATATGGTGAAGGATGGGCGACAGGGAGGCTGGGTGGACTCCTGAGTACCCAACATTTACCCCAGACACCACAATGAATATTACGTGCTACCTCTACTAGGATGGCTAAAACAAAAAGACAGACAATAACAAGTATTGGTGAGGATGTGGAGAAATTAGAGCCCTCCTACATTGCTGGTGGGAATGTAAAATACTGCAACCACTTTTTTTTTTGGCCACACTGCGTGGCTTGTGGGATCTTAGTTCCCAACTGGGGATTGAACCCGAGCCCTCGGCAGTGAAAGCTCAGAGTCCTAACCACTGGGCAACCAGGGAATTCCCAACTAAAACCACTTTTGAAAACAGTTTGGCATTTCCTCAGCTAGTAAAATATACAGTTACCATATGACCCAGCAATTCCACTACTATTATATGCCCACATCCACACATTTGTACACACAAAAGCTTGTACATGAGTGTTCACAGAAGCATTTTTCATAACAGCCAAAAGCAGAAACAACCCAATGTCCATCAAATGAGGAATGGATGGAAACAGAATGTGATATGTCCATATCCAATACAATATATGTATATATTATCCAATACAATAGAGTATTATTGGCAATAGAAAGGAATGAATTACTGAGACATGCTACAACATGGATGAACCTTGAAAACATGTTGCTAAATTAAAGAACACAGACACAAAAGACCCTATGTTGTATGATTATTTATTTATTTATTTATTTATTTATGGCTGTGTTGGGTCTTCGTTTCTGTGCGAGGGCTTTCTCTAGTTGTGGCAAGTGGGGGCCACTCTTCATCGCGGTGCGCGGGCCTCTCGCTATCGCGGCCTCTCTTGTTGCGGAGCACAGGCTCCAGACGCGCAGGCTCAGTAATTGTGGCTCACGGGCCCAGTTGCTCCGCGGCACGTGGGATCTTCCCAGACCAGGGCTCAAACCCGTGTCCTCTGCATTGGCAGGCAGATTCTCAACCACTGCGCCACCAGGGAAGCCCTGTATGATTTTTTTTTAATATGAAATGTCCAGAATAGGCAAATCTGTAGAGACAGAAAGCAGATTCGTGGTTACCAGGGACTGGAGAGACGGCAGAAAGGAGAGGGGACTGCTAATGCCTACAGGGCTTCTTTTGGGGTGATAAAAATGTTCTGCAAAACAGGTAATGGTAATTGTTGCACAACTCAATATATCACTGAATTGCACACTTTAAAGGGGTGAATTTTGTGGTGTGTGAATTATAATCTCAATAAAAGTGTTATTAAATAAGTGCTAGCCATCTTTGAGCACTTCCAGTGCGCCAGCAAGTGAGCTGAGTACACGTTTGATCCCATTTCATTACCAGGTTTTGGGGACAGGGCTGACCTATTGATGAGCCTGAGCTGGACCCAGGTGAATCCTACCTTCTTGGAGGGAGGTGAGGAGGAAAGAGGGAGAGAGGCCCAGTTTGGCTGACAGGTGCTCCCGGATGGATAAGGGATCACTCACCCAAGGGAGTGACGCTGAAATCGTGGGGATGAGCATCCCTGAGACATGAGGCCACCTGGAGAAAAGTCAAAGAGCGGGTCAGATGTCTCCATCTGTGGCTGCCTAAAGTCAGGTCTCCAGAACAGGGAGCCTGGCCGGCTCTCACTCTATGGCCCTCTCTACCCCAGAGGAAGCCCTGATATCTTTAAGCAGGAGAATGACACACCCAATTGGTGGAAAATGGACCGGGGAGGAGGCAAAAGGAGAACCGGAGGGATGAATTAGGAGGCTGGAGCCATCACCTGAAGTGAGGTGAGGTAGCTTACACTCCAGTAGGGGAGATGGGCAATATAGTAGGTTTCCCCAGAGAAACAGAACCAATGGGATATGTACCTATATATATATATGCCTATATCTACACCTCTATCTCTGTCTCTATCATCTGTATTTATATCTCTATCTATATCAAGAGATCTAGTATAAGGAATTGGCTCATGCAATTTATGGAGGCTTAGAACTCCCCAAATCTGCATTTGTCAAGCTGGAGACCCAGGAAAGCCCGTGATATAATTCCAGTCTGAGTCCAGAGTCCTGAAATTCAGGAACGTCCATCGTATAAGTTCCAGTCTGAGGGCAGAAAAAAAGCAATGTCCCAGCTCAAACAATCAAGAAGGCAAAGTTCCCACTTCCTTGGTCCTTTTCTTCTACTCGGCTCTTTATTGACTGGATAAGGGCCACCCACATTAGGGAGAACAACCTGCTGTACTCAGTCCATTGATTCAAATGTTCATCTCATCCGAAAACACTCTTACAGACACCCCCAGAACAATGTTTGACCAAATGTCTGGGCACTCTGTGGCCCAGTCATGTTGACTCATAAAATGAACCGTCACAGGTAAACGTATAATGTGTGCTCGGGGAGCAATGAGAAAGTAAGAAAACAATAAAGCAGGGTGAGGAACTCGAGAACAGTGGGGACAGAATGACAGGCAGAGAGAGTGTCAAAAATAAATATTTGTTAAATGAAAGGCTGAATCTTGCACTCCTCCAGATGCTACTTTTTTCTTTATGCCCCAAATCACTTTGCCTTCTGTTAGGTTTTAACTGTAGTGAATGCTATTGTCACTGGGAAATAAGGTATTTTCTATTTTTTTTTTTAAAGAATCAGCGGCTTGAAAGATACCACGTTCAAACATTCTGGAGGAATGTCACATTTGATATGGCCACTGGACACGCTTGACTTCTTCTTTATTTATGATTTCTGGTGCTTTTCCTTTGAGGCCGCTCAGAATAGCTTCTGATCCTGTTCGCTCACAGAAACGGTGAAATCAAATCTTCCTGCGCTCGCCCCATCGGAGGCCAGTTTGCTTATGTAAGCTGTTCCCGCCCTCACTGAGTAACTGGATGGTGAGAGCAGAGCCCCGTACAGATTTCAAATGCGGCTCTCTTCACATAAACGTCTTTGACTTGCATACTATTCTTCTGGTAAATTACATTTGGTCGCAATCGATAGAAGTTGTGTGCGCCCTACGGGAGACCACATTCGAGCCATTTGCTCTTCACTAACCTCTTTATACCCCTTTAAATGTTTTTGGTCTTTCCCTCAGTGATATTCAAATCAATGTCCTGACTTATTTATCCTTTGGAAGTCTCAGTACCTGCCTCAGTATCGCACCACTTCTGTTTGATTGCTTTTGTTGAACTTCTGCACCCTGGGCAAAACAACAGGCTCAAAGAACTATCTGTCATGTGGGTGTGACGTGTGTAAGTGTGAACGAGTTTGCATGAATGTGGGTGTGTATAGCCTAATAGAGTTGAAAGACATTTGAGTTTGAAATCAAACAGTTCTAAGTTGGAGGGACAGTTCTTCCATGCTCTAGCTGGTAACCTTGGGCAAGTCGTCTCATTGGGGCTCAGGTTCTGCAGCTGGAAAAGAGAAATATAGGTCTATACCCAAGAGAAATGAAAACATACGTCCACATAAAAACTTGTACATGAATGTTCATAGCAGCATTTTTCATAATAGCAAATAAGACCCAAATTACATCGATGGATGAATGGATAAATAAAGTGTGGTATATATCCATACAATAAAATCCATACAATAGAATATGATTTGGTTTTCAAAAGAATAAAGTACTGATACATGCTACAACATGGATGAACCTTGAAAACATGATGCTACCTGAAAGAAGCTAGCCACTAAAGACCCTGTGTATTAGAGCGCCAGGGCTGCCATAACAAAGTACCAGAGACTAGGTGGCTTAACTAACAGAAATTTATTGTCTCCTAGTTCTGGAGGCTAGAAGCCCAAGACGAAGGTGTCGGCAGCATTGCTTGCTTCTGAGGAAATCTGTTCATGCCTCTTGTAGCTTTTGGTGGTTTGCTGGCAATCTTCGGTGTTCCTGGGCTTGTAGAAACATCACCTCAATCTCTGCATTCATCTTCACGTTGCGTTCTCCCTGTGTCCAAATTTCCCCTTTTTATAAGGACACAAGTCATTGGATTACGGTCCACCCTAAAGACCTGATTTTAACTAATTACATCTGCAACACAACCCTATTTCCAAACAGGGTCACATTCTGAGGTACTGAGGGTTAGGACTTCAACATATGAATTTTGTGGGGAGGAGACACAATTCAGCCCGTTAATACCACATATTATATGATTCCATTAATATGAAATGTCTGGAATAGGTAAGTCCATAGAGACAGAAAGTAGATTAGTGGTTGCCAGGGGCTGAGAGAAAGAAGGAATTTTGAATGACCGCTAATGGATACAGGGTTTATTTTTGAAAGTGTTCTGAAATTAGATAGCGGTGGTGATTGCACAACTCTGTGAATATACTAAAAACTAATGAACTGTACCCTTTAAATGGGTGAACTGTATGGCATGTGGATTATATCTCAAAAAAGCTGTTTTTGTTTTGTTTTGTTTTGTTTAAAGAATGCGTGCAATGCTGGCCGCTCTTTCCTGCCCTGTTAGGGTTCTGCAGATCATGTGACTTAATGCAAGTGAGAATGTTTGGGAAACTCTCCAAAGATAAAATACAACTGTAACCTTTGGTCTTCAATTTTTAAATGCCTTTGGTATTTGTTAAGTGCATTCCACCCTGCATGGTGGATTCCCTATTAATTCCAAACCTTTCTAATGTAATAAGGAGAATTCCAGCTCTCCTTAACAGCCAACTTGAACAGTTGCTGCAAGCTCACTGTCATATTACTGAGAAAAACATCTTTCCTAAACCTGTGATTCCCACGAAATGGTCATCCTTTCCAAACGGATGTCTCTTTTACCACTGAATTTATCTCAGTGCAATCTCTGGAAAGCACCTTCAAGCCTTTGCATTTTAAGAGACTAGTTTTTTTCCTGCAGCTGCATTTTTTTTTTTTTTTTTTTTTACGGTACGCGAGCCTCTCACCGCTGCGGCCTCTCCTGCTGCGGAGCACAGGCTCCGGATGCACAGGCCCAGCGGCCACAGCCCACGGGCCTAGCCGCTCTGCGGCATGTGGGATCCTCCCGGACCGGGGCACGAACCCGCGTCCCCTGCTTCGGCAGGCGGACTCTTGACCACTGCGCCACCAGGGAAGCCCCTGCAGCTGCAATTTTGCCCTTGTTGGATCACAGCTAGTTCTTTCACCAGAGGCCAAATAAAATTTCATGAAACAGTTGGGATTTCAGCGGCTAGCAAAGTCCTTTCTTGTTGTCTGAGACGCTTTCATGCGTCTGCCCCTCCCTAACCCCCAGGGGTTGCTGCACAGAGCCTAGCACCTCTTAAGGTCAAGCCTTAGGGACCACTATGTAGGCAGCCAGCCTGTTCAGCTGCCTCTGGCCACAGGAGCGGCGGGTATCCTATTCTTACTCATGACCTTGGCTGTATGCTTCATGCCTGCTGTAAGGTGAATTGTCTGAGCTGCAGGTCTCTCAGGCAGCCTGTCTCCGGTTCTCTGGAATGAACTGCGTATAGATTAATAGGTTGTAGGTAAACAGTGCAGTTGCCGAATTCAATTTGGCAAAACTTAATTTTCAGTCCCTCCAATGTCCTCTTCTCCTATCTACCTGCTAGATTTTATGCTTTGGGGCCATTTCAAACTGGCCCCCCTCCTAGCTCTCCGCTCCCATGCTGTGTGACTTTGGCTGAGCTGCTTAACCTCTCTGGGCCTCAGTTTCTTCAGCTTTCAAAGAGGGTAATGATCTTTGTCTCATAAGGCTGTGAAGAGAATGGAATGAGGTTTTTCTGGTACGTACTGAGAGCCTGACTTAACGTTGGCTGTCTCTCTCTCTCTCTCTCTCTCTCCCCAGCCCTGAGGGAAAGCAAGGTTGCTCTGCACCCTGTACTGAGGACTGAGACACAGTGGAAAGAGCACTGCCCTCAGGGTCACACACACCTAATTTGAAGTCCCAGCTCTGTTGTGACCCTGGGCAGACCCGTCTCTTCCCATGTCACTGGGGTTGGGGAAGGGACCATGAGGGGCACATGGGATCACGGATAAGAAGCTGCTTAGAAGCCTGTAAGGAGCTGTCTGGCTGGGAGAGTCTGTTGTCACAACTGCCCTTCCAGAAATCATGTGACCTGACACCCTTCACACCCACCCAGGCTGCTCCTCACAGGACCCCACACTCAGCTCCACTTACCTAAGACCTGGGCAGGTTTCCCGGCTCGCAGGAGGGCAGCCTCCAGGTCCCTCTCTGCAGCCTCCTCTGTTTTCCTTTCTCACCACCCTCCCAGCAGATGGCTTCCTAGCCCAAGGTGGCTTGGAGGAGCCCTGGGCCAGCTGAGCCTCCATTTTCGCCTGGTTTATGGGGGCGTGGCACTACTGAGGGACCAGGGAAGCTCCTCCCAGTCATTCCCCGCTCAGCCACTTAGAGCAGTGAGGCCCTGGGCACGTTCCTGAAGTCCTCTCTGCTTTGGATGTCTCCTCTGTATGTTGCAGATAATGATAGCTCCTCCCTTGTGGGTGGCCGTGTAGATGAAATGTCATCACGCATAAAGAATTTAGATCAGAGTCAGGCACGTAGGAAGCAGTCAACAAATATTTGAGATTACTGTTGCTTATTCACTCAATTATTCATTCACTGGACACCTTCACTCTGCTGGGTGCTAGGCACACAGATGAATCAGATGGAGACCCCGCCTTCACGGGGCTCCCAGGCCAGAGGGGCAGGCAGACAAAACTCCGGGGTCACTAGTGGACGCAGCGATAGCACAGGGTCGGTACAGTGGGAACTCCTGCACAAGTGATAAGGAGAGTGGGTGGTATGGGGCCGCTGGGAGAGGCACGGACTCCTCTGGGGTGGGTCAGGAGAAGCCTCTGGAGAGAGACCATGTGGCTGGGCCATGTAGGGGCGTAGGAAGTCACCTGCTGGAGGGAAAGGCCCGGAAGAGGGCGGTCCAGGCATGGGAACAGCACAGGCAAAGATGCAGAGGCTAGGAGAGCAGGGCCCGCATTTGGAGGTGAAGCCTGTGAAGGTGAAGCCGCACACCCTCACCCCTCCTACTCATCTGGAATCTGCCCGTGGGGTCCTGCTGTGAGCAGCTGTGTGGCCAGGAGCAAAACCCCCAGAACTGCCCTCAGCCAGGACGAAAGGGCGATGACAGGGAAATACCCTAGAGCCCTTGCCCCTTGCTGTGGCAGCAGCTCTAACTGGTGTTTCATCCCACTTCCCAGAAGTCCCCAGTGCTAGGAATGCGACCTGCTTATGAAAGCACGCTAGACTGACGCTCACCTCCAAAATGCACTGTTTGGACCCCAGTCCTTTTCTCAGAGGCTGCTTCCCGGGAACCCCACCCTAAGACATCCAGCTACGAAAGAGCTGACCAGACAGGTGGATTGTCCAGAACCCTCTCCACCGTTCTGGTGACTTGATTAATTCTTCTGGCAATTACTGAGGATTTGGTGTATGGCCAGCACCAGACTAGACACCGAGGGAGAGTTAAGCAGTGGAGAAAAGAGTCCCTCGAGGTGCTTTTTGAGGAGGTAAGACATAGCTGTGAAGAAGAAAAAACACAAAGGCTGGGAAAGGTAGAGATCATTCAGGGAAGAGCATGCAGTTGGGTGCATTAGATCCCAGCGTGGTGCCACAGAGGGAGGGGGCAACAAAAAGCTGAAAGGACACGCAGGGCTGGGGCCAGTGTGTGGACACAGAAGCCTGGAACGCTTCATCTGGGTGGTTCTCTGAATGATAAGCAATAGGGAGCCCCGGAAGGATTTTGAGCAGTGGGGGGATGGGGCAATCTCTCTGTTAGAAGGAACCCTTGGGACCCAGTGCAGGATGACAAGGAGTGGGCAGCTTGGGAGGCGGCTGCTGGAGCAGGGTGGGCTCGGTGCTGTCTCCGAGCTGTCTCGGCTCCAGCTGTCCGTTTGGAGCTGTCTCGGCTCCAAACGGATCTCCCCCCAGACTCAGAAGGGCCATCCTTTCATAAAAGCTCGGAAAGCTTCCTGCTTTCCCACCCTTCCTTTCAGACCTGTTTCCTGCTTGGCCTCCAAACCTATTCCCACTCCTCCTACCTTCTCCCATTATCTCTGACTTCAGAATGTTTGCTTTGGCTCCCACTGTCTCCCGCCCGCTCTCTCCTGCGGTTCGTGGTGGATACTCAGCAAAAAAACGCTCCTTCCTGCAAGCCGGCTCAGACTCACTGGGGCGGGATTGTCTTCTTTCTACTTTAAGTAAACGGAATTGGAGCAACCTTGGCCTTGGAAGACAGACTTTTTCTTCTAACGACTTTCCTTCGAAACCACAAATGCATTTTGTCTCGATTTGAGGTGGTTCTTGCCTATCGGCTCAGCAACCTCAGGGCGAGTGCAAAGCGGCAACCGGCAGCCTTAAGGTTTCGCGGCGGATGCTGTGCTTTTGGGAGAAGTCGATTTCTCTGTGAAGAAGCCGAGAGGGCAAAGATAGCACAATTCTCTGTCCATTCAATAAACGTCTAAGAACCAGGCCTTGGGCTGGGTCTCCGAGGATGAGACATCTCCTCCCCAGGTGCCCATGGCCTTGTGGGGGAGATGGACAGAGAGACTGGTCACAGGAAAAGGTATAAAGTACCGCAGGGTCCACACTGACCTTGCACCTGCACCGCAAGGATCTGTGCAACCTCGGGCAAATTATTGAACTTCCCTCTGCCTCAGTTTCCTCATCTACCGAAAAGCAATAATGAGAGTCCTTCCTTTAGAGGGCTGTTGGGAGGATTAAGGTAAGATGCAGGAAGGGCTTAGCACAGAGCTGGGAGGAGTAAGCACCAAGTCAGTGCCACTTCTTCTTCCTCTTCTTTTTAATTCTCATACCATAACATTCTCCCTTTTAAAGTGTACAGTGGTTTTTAGTATACTCTCAAGGTTGTGTACCCTTCACCACTATTTCCAGAACATTCTCATTATCCCAAAGAAACCCTGTACCCACTAGCAATCACTCCACCCAATTTCCCCTGCCCCAGGCAACCACTAGTCTACTTTCTGTCTCTGCGGACTTGCCTATTCTGGATACATATATACTTTTTAATATTTATTTATTTATTTGGTTGCACTGGGTCTTAGTTGTGGCAGGCGGGCCCCTTAGTTGCGGCACACGAGCTCCTTAGTTGTGGCATGCGAACTCTTAGTTGTGGCACGCACGTGGGCTCTAGTTCCCTGACCAGGGATCGAACCTGGCCCCCTGCATTGGGAGCACAGAGTCCCAACCACTGCGCCACCTGGGAAGTCCCTATTCTGGATATTTTATGTAAATGGAATCACATATATATGTGGCCTTTTGTGCCTGACTTCTTTCACTTATAATGTTTTCCAGTTTCATCCATTTTTATAGCATGTAGGCAGCACTTGATTCTTTTTTATGGCTGAATAATATTCTACTGTTTTAAGGATATCTTGTGTATTCGTTCATCAGCTGATGGTCATTTGGGTTATTTCCACTTTGAGGCTGAGTAATGCTGCTATGAACGTTTGTGTACCCGTTTTTGTGTGGATATCTGTTTTTGTTTCTTTTGGGTGTGTACCTAGGGGTGTGATTGCTGGGTCATATGGCAACTGTATGTTTAACTTTTTGAGGAACTGCCAGGCTGTTTTCCAGAACGGCTGCACCAGCTGTTCTTGACTCCACATCTCAAAACACTTTCCCACACACCATCATGCCGCAGCCCAGAGGGGAGCTGTTACAGCACCGGCGGGGAAAGTAGGAAGCTCAAAGCCCCAGGGAAAGTTAGTGACAGAGCCAGGAGCTGAACCAAGAACCTTGGGGCCCAGATTTACCGTGTCACCCTTGGCACCCAGGATCCATCCCTTGGATTTTTTGTTATGCCCCCAGTGGGTGAGAAGCGGTATGAGGCATGGCCTCTGCTCGTGGCAGCTCGCTTTCTAGAAGGTCAACAGTGACAGCCCTAGCTTATCTGAGCTCCCCCAGATGCCAGAAGGCCCTGAGCACCCCACCTCCATCCCTCTCAGCAGATCCCTCAGCCCAAGGCCAAGGAGAACAGTGGCACGTATGATCTAAGAATAGCTGTGCTGTACCAGACAGGTAGGTGGTGTTTCTGGGGTGGAGGGGAGCCCTGGGAAGCTCCCCTTCCCAGCTGTTACTTCTCTTGCCAAGATTGGAGCCCAGCAGTGAATCTCAGACTTCCTGGTGGGGACCTTAGCCCCATTCCTCACCCCCACCAGACTCTCCCCTTTTGTGACCTTCCTATTCATCCAGTGCCTCACCAAGACCAGACCTGGGCTAAACTCCCAGGCCCCTCTGATGCTTTGCTGAAATGACCTTGAACCATAACTTAACCTTGTCAAAACTCAGTTTGCTCATCTCTCACACCTATCTCAGAGGGTAGTTGTAGGAGCAGCAAAGGGTACCAGTTAAGGGGATGAATTTGGTGCTCAGACAAGGATTGCTTTGAGATGGGGCACAGCCTCTTCCGTACTAGCTCTGTGACCTTGGGTAACTCATCCTACCTCTCTGAGACTCTCTTTCATGCTTGGGAGAATGGGGTGCCTGTGAAGAGTTGAGCAAGGACTCAGTAAAGGACAGCTATGGTTATTATTATTATGCAGATTAAAGGAGATTGGCCAGTGAAGCACCTGGCAGAGTGCCTGGCACATAGTCGGTATTTGGTACATGAAAGCTATGGTCATTATCCCCCCCTGACTTCGTGCAAGTGATTGGTGAAGGGCTGGAGGACCAGAAGGAAGGTGGCCTTGCTTATTACCCAGACATCACTGCAACCAGAAGATGAACTCCAAAGCATGGGCAGACCAGTGGTCAGAGCAAGGCAAGCCCACAAGGTGCTGGGAGTTTGGGGACAGAACCAAGAGATTAGTGAGCTGAGCATGAAGAACAGAGTGAGACTGGTTGAGTGGGAGAGCCGCCGATGAAAGCCTGTGGAGGGACTTCGAGGGCTGCTGGGCTTTAAGGTACCCAAATGCCTGCTGTGTAAGCAGCCAGGTCTATTTAAAGGACCGGGGACTGAGTGCTTGCTTTGGAGATGCCTTAAGCTTCCTGGCTGATGAGCCACTTCCCAGCGTACTTTGGCGGTGTCACATGACACTTGTGTCTCATGCAAGAAGAACAGAAAGCTGAGTGTGAGCTAGGGAGCCCAGAAGCCAGCAGAGACCATGGCAGCCTTCCTGGAGGAGCTGGCCTTGCAGAATGAGCAGTGTTTGCCAGGAGTAGAGAGGGCAGGGGTCTGGGAGGGAGGAAGGCACAGAAGTTGCTGCACGGGGAAGAGCAAGGAGATGAATCTCCTTTAAAAAATGTGATACAATTCAAAATGATACACTTTCATTGTAGGACATTTAGCAAGGGGGAGTTATAAAAATACAATTAAGAAAAGGAGTCAAGTAAAAAATCTTCAGTAATCTCACTTCCCAGAGGTAACTAGTACTAACATTTTGGTGTGCTTTTCTCTATGTGTGTATATTACTTATGTTCCTTTTTTCTTTCTTTTTTTAAAAGCAAAAATAGACTCATGGAATACATACTGTTCGTGACCCACTTTTAAAAATGCATCATGAACTGTGTTCCCTGTCATTAAATATTCTTCTTCACCACTATTTAATGAACTTATAATATTCTCTCATATGAATGGAACATAATTTATTCAAGTAATTTTCTATTCTTGGGTATTTCAGTGGTTTCTAATTTTTCAGTATCATAAGCATCTTCTAAATGAACATCCTTGTGGCTGAAACTCTGTGCATGTCCTTAATTATATCCTTGGGATAAATTTCTAGAAAAGGAATTGCTAGGATAAAGGGATGTAGGTTTTAAAGAATTTTAATACATATTGTCAAATTGCTCCCCGGAAAGCTTGTACTGACTTACACTCCTGCTAGCAGAGTACAGGGAGCCCATTCTGTCATTTCCACTAGCATTGTATAATTCTTTTTCTTTGTGAATTTGATAAATTCAAGACACTCATGAATCCAAGTTTCCTGAGATGTAAGATGATGGTGATAATAAAGACGTCTATCATGGGTTTGTTGTGACAATCAAAACGCATAGCAGCAGGTAGGATACGCTTGAAAAGAAAACATAACTGACAGTTGTTAGTGATTATTCTAACTCGATTATCCCTGGAATGAGGAAGCCCTGTGAGTTAAGATTGAGAAGATACTTGGAAGCCAGCTTTGTAAAGGGCTTTATCTTCCCTTTAACTACAAAATTAATATATGCTTGTAAAAATGGAAACCACCCACAGCTGGGATGGTAAAAAAGTGAGCGTACTCCTTCCCTCCCCCACAATTCTCTCCCCAGAGATTAGATGTGTAGCCTGCTACATCTTCTCTAATACCTTTACAAACTCTGTATGTGTGTGTGTACACCCATGTATATAATTTACTGTTGTTGTTGTTTTGCAAAATGGAACCCTATATAGGATTTCACTCCCATCTCATGACAGACAGATCTACCTTACTCTTTTAAACATTTGTTTGGATTCTACGGCTGGATAAGGCATGATTTGCTTATCTTTCCTCCTAACAACGCAGCAAGAGCTCATCCTCACATGCGTGTCCTTGCGCAACGAGCTGGTATCTCTCTAGTTTGGGTTCCTAGCAGTGGGATGCGAGGTCAAAGTGGTTAGACATTGTCATACTGTCAAATTGCTCTTTTAACTCTAAAAGTTCTGAAAGAAACTTGAAGCGAAGCTGGGATCTGTCTCCAGCACCAGCTTCTGGCTGTCCTCCGCCTTGAAGCAAACCACAAAGGAATCTTTTTCTTGTTAATTAACTGGGGTTTTTATTAAACACCTTAGCAGCTAGCCAACCGCTCTGACCCAGCCATTCCTGGGAGACATCTTGATGAGAAGTTTTGTGTTTTAATTTATACATCTTTGATGACAGCTTTTGTGTCAGAGTGCGTCCTCTATAATCAAATATTAAATTATCAGAGAGACACTGTTCTTCAACAGAAAACATGTATGAAGCCCTTACTCTCTGCCAGGGGAGGGAAATGTAGGCACTAAGTTTCTGCCCCCAAGGATGCAGAGTGCAGTGGAGGAGCTGGGGACTCATGCAAAGAATGATGACAAGGCGTGATCATTGTATTACGGGGGCACGGGGACGGGACCAAAGCTGTCTCTCTTTGGGGAGTCAGGAAAGTGGATATTCAGCTGGATCGCAAAGGCTCAGGAGGCCTTTGCCAGGTGAGGAAGGGAGAAGGGATTCCGGGCAAGGAGAACAGTGTGGGTGAAGGCCCTCCGTTTGAATGGGAAGCAGCAAGTTGGAGTCTCGTGTGGCTGAGAGATTAGCTGTAGGGTCGGGGAGGTACGGTCTGGGGGAAGTCCGTAGGAGATGAGGCTAGAAAGGGAGGTTGAGGTAAAACCATAAGGGGCCACAAATGTCAGGTCGAGGAGCTTACGCTTTATCCAGTAGGGGATAGTGAGCCATTGAAGGTTTTGGAAAGAGGTGACACCATCAGACCTATGTTTTAGAAAGATCACTCTGATGCTACTCGGAGAGTGACTCAAAAGAGGGTAAAACTAGAGAAGAAAAGACCCATAATTCTTTTTTTTTAATCTATTTATTTTATTTATTTATTTTTGCCTGTGTTGGGTCTGTTGCTGTGCGTGGGCGTCTATTCTTCTTTGCGGTGCACGGGTTTCTCAATGCTGTGGCTTCTCTCATTGTGGAGCATGGGCTCCAGGCACGCGGGCTTCAGTAGTTGCGGCACATGAGCTCAGTAGTTGTGGCTCATGGGCTCCAGAGCGCAGGCTCAGTAGTTGTAGCGCACAGGCTTAGTTGCTCCGCGGCATGTGGGATCTTGCCGGACCAGGGATCAAACCCGTGTCCCCAGCATTGGCAGGAGGATTCTCAACCACTGCGCCACCAGGGAAGCCCTGACCTATACATTTTTAACTAAAGCTATTAATGTTACTAAAATTATATAAAAATGCGAATTAAACAACAAAGACTGTTTAAAAATCTGTGCCTAGTTCTATGATAAAAGGTGGAGGAGACCCCAAGCCTAGAGAGCACACTTCCTCCAGCCCCCATCACCGCCAGCTGGACTGGAAAAATAAGACACACCATCAGTTCATGATGCAGGCTCATTTGTAGTCAAAGAAACAAAACTGAAAGTAACAATGAGATGCCTTATTTCACTGAGTATTTCAATACCCAGTTTGGCAAGAGTGTCAAGAAACAGGCACTTTTTTATATGGTAATGGCAGTGTTCGTTGAAACAGAGTTTAAGTTATGGGAAACCTTAAAAAAAATTATTTGTGGGAATTCCCTGGTGGTCCAGTGGTTAGGACTCTGCACTCTCACTGCCAAGGGTTTTTTTTGTTTGTTTTATTTTATCTTTTGGACACACCGTGCAGCATGTGAGATCTTAGTTCCCTGACCAAGGATCGAACCTGTGCCCCCTGCATTGAAAGCACAGAGTCTTAACTACTGGACCACCAGGGAAGTCCCCTGCCAAGGGGTTTGATCCTTAGTCAGGCAACTAAAATCCCACAAGCCGTGCAGTGCAGTCAAAACAAAAAACCAACAACAACAACAACAAAAAAATTATTTGTGCCTTTTTATCTAGAAATTTTGCCTCCAGGAATTTATGCTAAAGATAATAATAAAAAAATGAAAAAAAACTTGAGGATAAAGATGTTTATTACTCTGTTATTTATGACAGCAAAAGATTGGAAGGACTTAAATGTCTCAATTAGGGCAATTATTAAGTAAATTATGGTATAACTACATTTTTGCACATATTAAAATCATGTTTTTAAAACAATACCTAATAGCATAGGGAAATGACTGCTCTGTAATGCGTTTAAAAGCAGTATATAAAGCTATATAGAGCATGATCCTATTTTGGTTTTCTAAATATGTGATCTGTTTCTAACCCTCTCTATCTGGAAAAAATCCACAATATGGTTAATTGTGGGTATCTGACTAAATTTTATTTTCTTCTTTATAGTTATTATTTTCTAAATTTTCTGTAGTCAGAATGTAGTGCTTTAATAATTAGAAAAAGCAATGAAATTTTTTTATATATTAAAAAAAGGCAAAGGAGGGCTTCCCTGGTGGCGCAGTGGTTGAGAGTCCGCCTGCCGATGCAGGGGACACGGGTTTGTGCCCCGGTCCGGGAAGATCCCATGTGCCGCAGAGCGACTGGGCCCGTGAGCCATGGCCGCTGAGCCTGCGTGTCCGGAGCCTGTGCTCCGCAACGGGAGAGGCCGCAACAGTGAGAGGCCCGCGTACCGGAAAAAAAAAAAAAAAAAAAAAGGCAAAGGAAGTCCATGCAAGTAGAAACGATACAAGTGACTAATAAACATGAAAAATGCTCAATCTTGCTAGCTATTAAAAAATGCACATTAAAGCAGCTTTGTGATACCATGTTTTAACTGACCAACTTTAGAGGAAAAACTTGCTAGTATACAATATGCATTGGCAACAGTTTGGCAAGAGAAACACTCATATACTGAAAATTTGAGTCAGGCTTTCTGAAGAGCAGTTTGGCGATATATATCAAAATCATTAAAAATGTGTAATTTTTCAATAAAGTTGATTTTAAAGATGTATAACTGTGTTCCTTGGATATCTTAAGGAAATAATTAAGGAATTGTGTACAGTTGTTATAAGCAAGAAAGCTTATCACAGCACTTTTTAAAAATACAATAATAAAGAGTTGTTTGTTCTAGAACTGTATTTATAGACATGGAAATGTGTATAACATATCATTAAATTTTAAAATATGGATAAAAACCTGCCCTTGGTGTTATCCATTAAAAAATTATATCTATACAAAATACATACATATATATATATATATATATATATATATATATATATATATATATATAATAATTAGGTATGGAAAAGGGTCTGGAAGAATATATGCCTAAATGCTAATATTGGTCATATTTGGGTAGGCGAGATTATGGCTATTTTTAAATATCTTCAAAATAAGAACTTCAAAACCAATTTAAAAACCTTTACAGATTTTGAAATACAGATTAAAAATTCAAAAACCTACCAGTTAACACGCAGGCTGAGTGCTGAGTGCTCAGAGCTAAGTGTTACCATGGGTTCTGCAGGGTTAGCCTCTAGAAATAGGCCACAGGAGCCTCCCTGGCTGAGTGAGAGCCCTGCTCTCTTGGTCCATGGAGAAAACGTTTCCAATTTGCCTTCCTCCTTGGGACCAAACCTACCTGTAGCAGGATGACGAGGCTGGGAGAGGCCTAGACCACAGGGCGGGGCCAGTGCAGGCGCTTGTAATCTGACCCCTTGGAACTGCTTCTGCCCCCTTTTCTCTGCTCCCTACCCCCCAACACTGCACTCCAGCAATTCGGAGTTTCTCAGCTGAAACTTGCTCTTTCTTTCCAAAGGACCTTAGCTGGTAGAGTCCCTTCTCCCTGAAATATTCTTCCCTCCTCCTTCCCACTCCTCCATCACCTGGGCAACTTCTGCTTCCTCTTTCATCTTAAAAGTTATCTCGGGCTTCCCTGGTGGCGCAGTGGTTAAGAATCCGCCTGCCAATGCAGGGGACACAGGTTGGAGCCCTGGCCTGGGAAGATCCCACATGCCTCGGAGCAACTAAGCCTGTGCGCCACAACTACTGAGCCTGTGCTCTAGAGCCCGAGAGCCACAACTACTGAGCCCGTGTGCCACAACTACTGAAGCCCTCGCGCCTAGAGCCCGTGCTCCGCAACAAGAGAAGCCACCACTATGAGAAGCCCACGCACCACAACGAAGGGTAGCCCCTGCTCGCCGCAACTAGAGAAAGCCGGCGCACAGCAACAAAGACCCAACCAACACAGCCAAAAATAAATAAATAAATTTATATTAAAAAAAAATTTATCTCCTACTTTTGGTGATGAAGGTTGTTTATTATCTTGAGTGTGGTGATGGTTTATGGGCATTGATATATGTCAAAACACACCAAATTTTACACCTTCAATATATGTGTAGTTTATTGCATATGAATGATACTTTAACAAAGCTGGAAAAAAAGGTCACTTCCCCAGTAAGGCAGGTCTTGAGCTCCCTCTGTCCCCATGTGCAGTCCCCCAAACCACATTAACCTTCTTTAGTCTGTACCGTGAACAGGAGTAAATGGCTCATGTTTTGCACGGCGATGAATGAATGAATGAGGGCAAAGGAGGTCCAGCCTGTGTTTAGAGGGCAGTGGAGCAGCGGAGACTCCAGGAGGAAGGAGGGGGCGTAGTAGGAAATCCGGAAATGGCAAGTCCAGAGAGGTGCTCAGAAGTTGGAGGTCAAGCCAGAATCTGGGTCTCCCATCATTTGTGGGGTCAGGTAGGCAGGTAGTCTGCTCCAATCTGAAAATTGAGGAGAATAATAATATTAGTAACGATCATATTAATGTTAAGCATTATTTTTGTTGAAAATTAAATGAGTTAATCCACGTACAGGGCTGAGAACAGTGCCTGAACTATTGGAGATGCTAAGTGTTCATATTGAGCCTTGTTTGGCTGTGAATAGCCCTGGTGATCGGTAAGTCTGGGAGATCCTGGTTATAAACCTTTGGTCAATTTGGATTCAGGTTGATGGTGGGTGACTTCAGGGGTCATCTCCTCTCCCTAAGAGACCCGTCTCATCCTCTGTCCTCTTTCACCCAGCTGCTGGACAACCCCCATCCCTTCAACCCTCTCTGCAGTGCTTGGAACCCCTGCCAGTTTCCCTACATTATTTTGCAAAGCTGTCTTTCTAAAGCCTCCTCTCTCCTATCGACAGGGAAGCACATATGTTGCAGCTTATGCTTCTATTTAGAGTTGGGAATTTGAAAAGAGAGTGCACGCGCACATGGACAAGCATTTGTGTGCATTCTCGTGTGGGCTTATGGTTGTGAACACGCGTGTGCCTGCGCACGCACATGTGCTTGCCTATAGCCACGTGGTTGTGGGTTTACCCGTGTTCATGGGAACATGAGCTTCTGAATGACCGCATGAGCACGCGGATGAGCATGTGTTTGGAGTACGTACACACATACGTGTGAGCAAACAAAGGTACCCACGACCATGTGCTTTTTTGTGTGTGGTGTGGTAGGGTGTATCCCATGTGCGTCTGGGTTTGTGTGCATGTTTGCACATATGTGGTTTTGTGTATCTGTGTGCATATGGTGTGAGTTTGCCTCTCCTTACGCCCCAGGAGGCACGGTGGCAAGTGCAAACTACAAGAAACAAAGGAATAATCTGCATAATTTAGCCTTTGATCTCTGCCACCCCCAATCCTCCTTTGCTCTCGCTAGGCTGCCAAGCTGTTTCCCCAGCCCTGCGGCTCCATCTTTGAGCTTTGTCTTCTAGCAGCCTTAGCCTCTCCTTGCCACCCCATGAGAGGAACAGGGCTAGAGAAAGGTAATGAGCATTCATTGAGCGCCTATAGTGCACCAGGCACCTGTACCAGATGCTTGACATACATTCTCAAATCTCTGCAGCAATCCCGCAAAGTATAACCATTTTCCCCACTTGACGTTTGAGGAAGCTGAGAATCAGGGGAATGAAGCCATTTCTCTATGTGCTGGAGCTACAATTTGAACTCAGGACTGCAAAGCCTACACTCTTTCCGCTCCACCAAGTTGTCTCCCTGGAGCATGCCTAGCGGCCAGGTACTGAGAAGTCAAAGCTGCAGCCAGAGCGCCTGAGGGAGGAGATGTCCTGGGAGACACAGTCTGATGCGGAGGGAAAGGGAGCATAAGCCGGGAATCAGTAGGGGCCCCAAAGGCTGGCACTTACTCAGTTTTCATAAGGAGGGCAGAGTGGAGAAATCCCAGGTGTCTGAGTGGTCCACGGATGGGGTGGGGAGAGCAAGGGATGGACCAATAACAGAAAGAGCAAAGATGAAAAGCATCACCTTTTCCACCTCTATCTTCAGGACCCTGGATAGGTTACATCAAATTTCTCCATTTTCTCAGCTGGAAAATGTGCGTGGGAGATGGACTTTAGGTATTTACAAGCTCTTGTTAAAACTAGTATTTGTTGATCTCTTATTGGGCTAACTCATGCAATCTCACAATCATTTTATAAGATAGTTACTATTATTGTTCCCATTTTACGGATGAGAATATTGAGGCTCAAAGGGGTTACATTGCTTGCCCAAGTGGCAAGGCAGGACACAAACCTGGGGGCTGTCTGACCCCAAAACCCCCACTAGGCTTCCCTGTTTTAACGTTCACAGGTATAAAATACCAGTGACATAGCAGGTACTCAACAAATAGTAGCTAAAAATAATCACAGTGATGATGATGATGATGAAAGTGTGTTTTGCTGAGAGTTGAAGCGGCATTAAATTCCTCAGGTGTCAAATTTTCTGAAAAATCCCACACTATTGTGATCTTTTTTAGAACAAAGACTTCTTTCCTTTCTGTTCCTGTGACAGCCAGACCAGACTCAAAGCCCAGCCACCACTTTTAAGCCTTGTAGCTCTGAGTGCCCTAACCAATCTGGGCACCATTTTCTTATCTATAATGTGAGGATAATAATAGCCCTGGACAGTTCCTCAAAAGTTTAACCATAGAGTTAGCACATAACTCAGTAATTCCATTCCTAGGCGTTTACCCAAGACAAATGAAAATAGATGTCCACACAAAAACTTGTACATGAATCTTCCCAGCAGTGTTATTCATAATTGCCAAAAAGTGCAAACAGCTCAAATCTTCATCAGCTGATGACTAGATAAACAAAATGCAGTCTATCCATACAATGGACTATTATTCAGCAATAAAAGGGAGTGAAATATTAATATGTGCTGCAGCGTGTATGAACCTTGAAGACATTATGCTAAGTGAAGGAAGCCAGTCATAAGAGATCGCATATCGTATGATTCCACTGATATGAGATGTCCAGAATAGGCAAATCCTTAGAGGCAGAAAGTAGATTAGTGGTTGCCAGAGAGAAGAATGGAGAATGACTGCTAATGGGTACGGGATTTCCTTTTTGGGTGACGAAAATGTTCTGGAATGAGATCGTGGCGATAGGTATACCACTTTGTGAATATACTAAAAACCACTGAATTATACACTTTAAAAGAAGGAATTTTGTGTCATGTGAATTATATCTCAATTTAAAAACCCAGCTTGACCTCATAGGGGGGTTGTGAAGTTTAAATGAGATAATTTATGTAGATCATTTAGCACAGAGCCTGCTTTGTAGCAAGCACTCATTAAATGGTAAATATTTTTTTTAAATGCTAGCTACTGTGACTATTGTTGTTATTACTAAATAATAGGCGTTGCTTTTAATTGCCTAACCTCCTAAGGGCTTCAGACTCCTCACCTACAAGCAGAAGCAATACTCCTTTAATTGGTTAGGGTTTCTTAGTCATATACACCTACTCTGGCTCATGAGTAAAAAGGGAATTTATTGGAAGGCCGCAGTATGGATGACTTTGAGGCAAGGACAAAGAGCCAGGCTCAGAAAGAGAAGGCCCGGGCTTCCCTGGTGGCACAGTGGTTGAGAGTCTGCCTGCCGATGCAGGGGACACGGGTTCGTGCCCCGGTCCGGGAAGATCCCACATGCCGCGGAGCGGCTGGTCCCGTGAGCCATGGCCGCTGAGCCTGCGTGTCTGGAGCCTGTGCTCCGCAACGGGAGAGGTCACAACACTGAGAGGCCCGTGTACCGCAAAAAAAAAAAAAAGAAATATAAGTTTGGGGTGGATTATAAAAGGCCTTGAATGCTGTGTCAAGGCATTTGCCCTTTATTCTAAGAAACAGTCAGGGAGGACCATCTCCTGAAAACCCCACGGCATGCTCAGAGCCCCTGTGGGCTGTGGTCCACATTCCCCAAGCCTTTCAGCTGTGTGACCCCTAAACAACTTACTTAACATCTTCAGCCTTCTGTTTCCCTGTGCATAAAAGGTGGTCACATTTTGGGTCACCGTGGGGCTTAAATGAGATACTAATATTCGCAAAATACTTAGAACAGTGTCTGGCCCAAGGGAGATGCTCAAAAAATCATAGCAGTTATTTATATATAAAACATAATTAAAAACTCTGCCGCACCAGGTTGGTGGGAAAACCAACTGGGATCAAAGAAGTTATAGCACTTTGCACATGCACAGCGCTGTGTCCCGGAAAGATGTTTCCTTGATTGGGATCACCACTGGCAATAAGACATATCTTTAGGGACTTCCCTGGTGGTGTGGTGGTTAAGGATCCTCCTGCCAATGCAGGGGACACAGGTTCGAGCCCTGGTCCGGGAAGATCCCACATACCATGGAGCAACTAAACCTGTGCGCCACAACTACTGAGCCTGTGCTCTAGAGCCTGCGAGCCACAACTACTGAGCCCATGTACCACAACTACTGAGCCCATGCGCCGCAACTACTGAAACCTGCGAGCCTAGAGCCCGTGCTCTGCAACAAGAGAAGCCACCACGATGAGAAGCCCACACACCGCAGTGAAGAGTAGTCCCCACTCGCTGCAACTAGAGAAAGCCCGCATGCAGCAACAAAGGCCCAACACAGCCGAAAGTAAATAAATAAATTTATTCAAAAAAAAGACACACTTTAGTCCAATTACGGTTTTTTGGCGAAATAAAGTAACATTAAATGTACACATTAATGATAAGATGGAGCCTGAATTCAGAAATATTAAACTATGAAAAGGGTGTGTCTTAGAATGCAGGAAATGAAGTAGTGATAATTCAACGTTTCAAATAATTAAAGAATGTTCTCATAGAGTCTATTACCAATTTCCCAAAACTTAGAACACAATATTGCTTACTTAATGCTAAAAGGACACTGAGCATAATTTAATCTTTCCTTGAAGCTTCTGAATTTCCTTGAAGGCAAGATCAGCAATTTTAAAATACACTTTTAGATCCTCTAGCTCAATGGTTCTCAACTCTGACTGCACATTAGTATCCCCCTGGGAGCTTTTAAAAAATACTGTTGCCTGGGTCCCATTTCAGACCAATTAAATCTGAGTCTCTGGGGGAGGAGCCTGAGCCCTGGAATTTTTTGAAGCTCCCCGAGTAATTCTGAGGCATAGAGAATCTGAGCACTGCTCTTCCCAGCAGAGGTTGCCATTGTGTTTGGAGATGAGGCTGAAGAGGTCTGTGGAGGCTGGATCACAGAGTGTTTCACACACTGCAACACAGAGGCTTGGGGTTTCCCTGGTGGCGCAGTGGTTAAGAATCTGCCTGCCAATGCAGGGGACACGGGTTCGAGCCCTGGTCTGGGAAGATCCCACATGCTGTGGAGCAACTAAGCCCATGCACCACAACTACTGAGCCTGCGCTCTAGAGCCCACGAGCCACAACTACTGAGCCCAAGTGCCACGACTACTGCAGCCCGCATGGCTAGAGCCCATGCTCTGCAACAAGAGAAGCCACTGCCGTGAGAAGCCCGCGCAACACAATGAAGAGTAGCCCATGCTCGCCGCAACTAGAGAAAGCCCGCGTGCAGCAACAAAGACCCAACACAGCCAAAATAAATAAATAAAATTAAATTAAATTAAAATTAAAAAACAAAAACACAGAGGCTCACTGTTACCCTGTAAGATAGGGAGTTACTGAAGACTTAACAAAATTGTTCATCCAGTGTGAATTCAAGTTAGAATGACCACTCTAGTGACCTGTGGGGCTGAACTGGAGTTGATAAGTTTGGAGGAAGAGAACCTAGAGTAGAGGCCACTGTAACTATCCAGATTGTATCAGTTATCTATTGCTGTGTAACAAAACAGCCCCCAAATCTGGTGGCTTAAAGCAATGATTTATTTCTTATGATTCCGTGGATTGGCTGGGCTGTTCTTCTGCAGGTTTCACCTATGCTCCCTCATGCAGCTGCATTCAACTGGTGGGTTGGTTGGGAGCCAGGCTGGCTGGAGCAGCTGAACCTCTCTCCAAATGGTCTTTCATCCTTGACTTCTTCTCAGCATGGTGATCTCAGGGCAGTGTTTTAAGAGAGCGGAGATAGAAACTGCAAAGTCTCTTAAGGCCTAGCCTTGGCAGTCATACAACAATACTTCTGCTTGATTCCGTCGGCCAAAGCAATTCACAAGGCCAGCCCAGATTCAAGGGGTAGGGAAAGAGGCTCCACCCCTTGATGGGAGGCAGGGCAAAGTCACATTGCAAAGGGGTGTGTGTGTGTGATAAGAGGAATTTGTAGCCATATTTCACAGTCTACCATACAGATGGAAGATGCTGAAGCCTGGCCTATAGCAGGGCAGTAAAAAGAAGTGAATACATTCATTCAGTCAGTCAGGTAGCCGTTCATTCAATAAGTATTTATTGAACACCTCCTGTATATCAGGCTCTTTTCTAGGCACTGAGGGGGATACAGCTGTAGCTGATGATGGTAGAGTACTACTCTTATGGAGCTTACAATCTAGGGGTAGGGGAGACATACAATAATACTATGGTACAATGTGAAACTGAAAAGTGCTGTGAAGAAATATAAAGTGGGATAAAGGATGAGAGAGAACTATTTTAGATGGGGTAGTCCAGGAAAGCCTCGTTAAGTAAGTAAAATCTGAACAGAAGCCTGAATAAAGTGAGGGAGAGAACCACGCAGATGTTTACAGGTTGGGAGGAGACCAGCAAGTGCAAAGACCCTGAGGCAGGAGCATTCTTCATCTGTTTGAGAAATGGCAAGGAGTCCCATGTGGCTGGGACACAGTGAGTGAGGGAGAGATTGAAAGACTGAGGTGGGAGAGGCAGGTAGGGGTCAGAGGGTGTGGGACTCTGTAGGACATGATAAAGACTTTTGGTAAAGGGAGAAGCCATTGGAATTGTATGTAAGACTGAGCATAATCCTTTGTTCCCAGAGGCTGATTCTAGCTACTGGGTTGAAAAGATTGAAATCAGGGTGACCAATTAAGGTGTTATTGCTTGGACAACAGTTGTAGTGGAGAAAGTGGTGAATAAACATCAGTTTCCAGGTATATTCTGAAGACGGAGCCAACAGAATTTTCTGAACTATTGGATATGGGGTGTGGGAGAAGGAGAAATTAAAGAGCAGTCCAAAGATTTTGGCTTGAGCAGCTGGGTGAATTGTGGTGCTATTTACTTTACTGTGATGTGAGGATCCCTGGGGAAGGAATAGATGAGTTGAGGGTAATCACAAGTTTGGCTTTATTTTTTTAATTTTAATTTTTTAAACATTTCTTTGTTTTTATTTTATTATTTTTGTTGTCGTTGCTTGGCCGCACCGCACGGCTTGCGGGATCTTAGTTCCCTGACCAGGGATCGAAGCCGGGGCCCCTGCAGTGCAAGGGCAGAATCCTAACCACTGGCCCGCCAGGGAATTCCCACAAGTTTGGTTTTAGATGTCTGAAGCTTGAGATGCCTTTTAGATGTCCAAGTGAAGTTACTGGGTAGGCAGTTAGCCCCCGAGTCTGGAGTCCAAATTGGGGCTGCAGATGGCAATCTGAGCGTTCTCCAGGGCTACGTCAGACCTTGAGACTGGATGGATCACTTAGAGAGTAGGTTTGCTAGTGAGGAGATCTAAAGACTGAGCCATAGGGCACTCCAACATTTAGAAGTAGGGTTGAGGGGAAGGATGCAGCCCAATGAGATTGTGAAAGAGTGGCCAGTGAGGTGGGAAGATAAGGAAGGCATGTGGAGTCCTGGAAGCCCAGGAAGAAAATGTTTCTAGAAAAGAGCAGGAACAATGGTGTTGAATGCTGCTGAGGCCTGGCAGAGTCACAGTGACAAGATAGGATAGGTGCATTAGATAGGAGGTAAACTGAGGCAGAGAAAAAACTGACCATTGGGATTTGACAACATGGAAGCCACAGATGACCTTTTTTTTAACTTTTTTTTTTTTTGGCTGCACCACGCAGCATGTGGGATCTTAGCTCCCTGACCAGGGATGGAACCTGTGTCCCCTGCAGGGGAAGCGTAGGGTCTTAACCACTGGACCACCAGGGAAGTCCCAAGCCACAGATGACCGTGATAAGATTAAGTGGAACAGAATGCAGTGGAATGAGGAGGGAATAGGATAATTGCAGAGAAAGGCGTCTGTGTGTGTGTGTGTGTGTGTGTGTGTGTGTGTGTGTGTGTGTGTGTGTTTAGCTGAGAAAAAGTGGAGTATTTGTGTGTTGGTGGAATAATTTACCAGAAAGGGAAAGTTATCAATGATGCAGGAGAAAGGGGGTCAATTGCAGAAACAAAGGGCACGTGATCCAGTGGTCACAGGCAGCAGCTGGCCTTAGGTAGCAGCGAGGACAGTTGCTCCTTTGTATCCAGAATGAGGGCAGAGCTCAGAAAGGGCTCAGAGGCAGGTAGATTGAAAGATCTGGCATTAGGAGGGTGTGGAGAGTCAGGAGGCATTTGGAAAGTGGAACGAGGAATGAAAGCAGTGACTTTAGGATTGAAGGCGGCTCCCAGCAAGACCATCTCTTATCAACAACCTCTCCTAACACCCCGTCCGTGCCAGGCCTGGCGCCAGGCAGAGGGGGTCATGGATGACTCACCCAGTGTCCCTGCCGATGAGACATCACAGTCTAAGGGAGACAGACCTGTAAAATGACAACTTCAATACAATGTGCTAATAATAAAGACACGTTCAAAGTGTTTTGAGAACAAAGAAGGAGGGAGTGACTCTGGCTGGAGGGGTCAGAGAAGGCTTCACAGAGGTGAAATTTAAATGAGGCTTCAAGGAGGATGAGAATATTATCGGCCGGCTGGAGAAGGAAGGTCGTTCAAGGTGGAAGGAACTGCACGTGAAAGCCGCTTTCACATGATGAGAAAGATCCTTTTACTGCTTTTCTCCCTGCTCCACCTGTCTGTCTCTTTTCTTCTTGCCTCTCCCCCCACCCCACTCCCAAGCTGTTGTCTCTCAGGCTTTCTCGGTTCAAGAGGAAATTTTTCTTTTTGGAAAGTTTAATAAACTTCAGTTCAGCCTGTACTGAGTCATGACAAAGGTGTGTTTCACACTTAAACAAACGTCTCAGATGTTATTTTTTGCATTGAAGAACAAGCTATTTTTAAAGAAATCCAAACTCACTGGGACTCAGCAAGGACGATTTCTGTGACCTGTTTTTAAGAAGTGAGCTTTGGAAAGGAACATAGTGGCCAGTGGTGGCAGCATCAGAGGACCTCCTGGCAATTCTTTCCTTTAAATGTTTCAGTGAGCCAGTGAGTAGTTTCACCTTACTAAGGTGCTCATTTTATCTTGGCTATCTGGTCTTCTGGAAAAGTCTCAGGGAGTATGCAACAATTATTGAATAACAGAATGAGGGGAGATGAGACCACCACCCTCTTAGAGGTAGTGGTGGGGAGTGATGGAGAGAAGAGGGTGGATTTGAGAGAAGTTTAGATAGAGCCAGGAACAAGGGGCAAGGCCATTTCCCCATGCTTTGGACGTGTCACTGTACTCAGCTCTGTATTGGTAGCCTGTCATGGTCGTCAGTTTCTTCCCTCTTTGAACATGCATATACCCCTCCCCCACCACGGAGTCTATACCTCCACCCCCCCTTGAATCTGGTCAGGCCTGTGACTACTGTGATCCATTGAACACAGGGAAAGTGACGCTGGGCCAGTCCTGGGACTAGCTTTAAAAGCTACTGCTGTGAGAAGCTTAAGACATATGAAGAGGCTACATATAGGTAGCAGTTGAGCTTCCTAGCCAACAGCATGAGTGCACCATCTTGGACTTTGAGCCCCGTTGAACTTTCAGATGAATCCAGCCCCAGCTGACCTCTGACTGCAACTGCATGAGAGACCCCAAGTGAGAACCACCCAGTTAAGCCCAGTCAACCTACAGGGCCATGAGAGATAATAATTACCAATATGTTTTATTCCATGATAGACATATTTTAAAATAGCAACACTAATATCATTACTAACAATAAGATTATTGAGAGGAATTTAAGATTTGTTATTGTTTTTTTCCCTTTATCCTTAGAATATATCTCATTGAAGATGTATGGTTGAAAGTACTTTGTTTCAAGGTCAATTGGGGTAATTCTTTTCGTTATCTGGGCATGTTAGCAACCTCATATAAAGTTATGTTCGTGTTTTGGCTTGTTTTTCATTTTAGGGATTATTTAAAATTTTATATCACTTAATGATTTAAATATTTACATGAATCATTTATGAGATTTCAAAGTCAAAGCTATCTAACAAGGCTCATTCAGAGAAGCCTCACTTCCAATCCTTTCCCCTCTACTCTGTTCTCTTTCGCCCCTGTAAAACTCCATTTATTTTTTATTTTTTAAAATTTATTTATTTATGGCTGCGTTGGATCTTCGTTGCTGCACCCGGGCTTTCTCTAATTGTGGCGACCGGAGGCTACTCTTCGTTGTGGTGCGCGGGCTTCTCATCGTCGTGGCTTCTCTTGTTGCGGAGCATGGGCTCTAGGCGCGCGGGCTTCAGTAGTTGTGGCTCGCGGGCTCTAGAGCACAGGCTCGGTAGTCGCGGCGCACGGGCTTAGTTGCTCCGCGGCATGTGAAATCTTCCCGGATCAGGTCTCGAACCCGTGTCCCCTGAATTGGCAGGCGGATTCTTAACAACTGCGCCACCAGGGAAGTCCCAGAACTCCTTTTAAAGCTTGGTTTCTCACCCTTGGCACCACGACATTTTGGGCTGGATTATCCTTTGTTATGGGGGGCGGGGCCTATCCTGTGTATTGTGGGATATTTAGCATCATTCTTGGATCCTACCCACTAGATGCGAGTTGTTATAACAACCAAAAAAACGTCTCCAGACATTGCTAAATGTCCTAAAGGAGGGGTTGGGGGGATGGGGAGGGAATTACAAATAGCTGAGAATCTCTGTTTTAAGGGAAACGATTTCTTGCTGGCTTGAAAATTTGACCTCTAGTCTAAGATATCTGCATTTAATGTTAAACTCATCATTTTAGGCAATACCTTTGCACCAACATGAGCACTAAATTTGGGGCGTCAGGAATCATTTACAGGATGGCTGTCCCAGTGATCCAGAATATGCTTTTATTATTATTATTTGTAGATTATATTTGAAGCCAAGACTCACATTTAGAAACTTTTGTTAGAACTATTGGACCCTAAAAATGTGTCCATTCAGAGATCCAGACAGCTCAGTGCTTTCCCTGGTTTGCAAAGTACAGGGGTCGGGTGATTTCTTAGGGCCTTCCTGCTGTCTGAAAGTATTCTTGTTCTAAAAGTCTAGAAACTTGCTTTTCAAACTGGGGTGGACAGCACAGTGATTGAGGACACCAAGTTGAATCCCAGGTCTTCATCAGCTCTGTGACATAGTGCAGGTTACTTACCTTCCGGGAGCCTTAAATTAAGATGAAAATTGTGCCTACTTTATAGGATAGTTGCAAGGATTAAAGACATAATGCATGTTAAGTGCTTAATGTACTGGCTGGCATATAATAAGTGCTTAATAAATGTTGGCTGTTAGTATAATTACCGTCAGGGCTAGATGGTGATGTGCCAGGGAATATTCAGAGCCACCTGATAGATAAGGAACATCTTCCTAGAGTGTGAATTTCTTTTTGAAGTGTTGGAAAAATGGGCTTTGAATTTTTCTCCTAAAGGGAAGTAATTTAAAATGTTATTTTCATGTTAAAACAAACATGGGAATAAAAAGTGAAATGTGCATGAATTTAAAAGATAAAATGTGAGACTTCAAAGAAATTTTATGCTTGCGGCTGATGAATTTGGGCTTCATCCTCAAACCTCCAGGGAGGCTGTCTTTCCCTCCTTTGCTGGGAAAGTTTCAGCAGTAGATCTGGGCTGTTTTGCTTCTTTCACTGATACAAGTATCAGGGATATTAGAAGACATTCTGTAAGACGTGGGGACTCTCTGACCAGGAATCCCCGGTATCTTCATGTCTTCTTTGAGGTTTGTTTCCTGAGGAAGGGGACTGGGAAAATTTGCTGGGCACACATTCAGTAAATATTTAAGTGACTACTCTATGCCTGGCACTATTCTAAGGCATACAAAGAGAACAAAGCAAAGAAACATCCTGCCCCCGTGAAACCTTCAGTCTACTGGTCATTCAATATCAATAGCTATCATAGCCTCAACAACAGAGCTGAAATGGGGAACAGTAGGGGCAATAAGTTTGGGGTTTAGGGGAAAGATCCATCATTTATGGACAGTTGAGTAGCATGTGAGACATCCAAATAGAGATCCTGAATAGGCTGTTGAATGAGAGTCTAGAGCCGTAGTTCTCACTTGGAGCTTTTAGACATTTATGGTGGAGTTTGGGTAGGCATAATGGCATTTATTGGGAGGAAGCTCAGAATGCTAGATGCCCTGCAACGTATGGACAATTACACATCATGAATTTTTGTATTAATTTTTTTATTTGGCTGCACTGCGGCATGTGGGATCTTAGATCCCTGACCAGGGATCGAACCCGTGCCCCCTGCAGTGGATGCGCGGAGTCCTAACCACTGGACCGCCAGGGAATTCCCTGCATCATGATTTTTTTTTTTTTTTTTTTTTTTGCGGTACGCAGGCCTCTCAGTGCTGTGGCCCCTCCCGCCGCGGAGCACAGGCTCTGGACGCGCAGGCTCAGCGGCCATGGCTCACGGGCCCAGCCGCTCCGTGGCATGTGGGATCCTCCCAGACCGGGGCACAAACCCATGTCCCCTGCATCGGCAGGCGGACTCCCAACCACTGCGCCACCAGGGAAGCCCCATCATGATTTTTTGAACGTCACACTGGACATTTACATAGGTGAAAGTCCTGTGTACAATTATCTGAGCCTAACAACTAACTCCCATTTTCAAACAGAGTATATTCTAGCATGATTTTAATATTCCAGGGAGGCAAATACTATGCAAAGTGAATGAAGATTACACCTTGTTGTGTTCAGACTCTACCAAGAGTTATTCACCTTTTCAGAAAACCGTGTCAGCAATGGCAATTTTGCTGTGATAGTTGAGTTTCCTCCAACTGACACCTGAAGCTGTTGATTTTGGGTCAGTTGTTCTCAAACTACAAGGTGCATGTGATCACCTGGGGATCTAGTTTCTTTTCTCCTTCTTCTTTTTTTTTAAGAAGAGAAGAGACTGTTTGGATAATAATGGAAGGAATCCAGGAGAGGCTGACCACAGCAGAGAGGGGCACATTAAGGCATGAAGTTCCTTAGAGGGTAGGTAAGGAGGGCGTCCAGATGCAGGCAAAGGACCTGGCCTTGGTTGAAAAGAGCCAGTTTTTGTAAAAGGAGGGAAGGAGGAGAGAATGGCTGGAGATACATGTAGATTTAGAAACATGATGGCACAAAGTTGAGGGATGTCATATCCCCTAGGTCCCACCCCTCTGACCTAGGGCACGACTAGCCACCTTTCTGTCTTCGGCTTCTTTCTATAGAACTGGTCTATGGTGGGGAAATGAAGAAGAGGGAGACCAGACTGACCTGTACCTCCCAGGGCAAGTGCTTTGGAAAATAATATACAAGTTAGATATTACTATTACTACGAATATATTATTATTGTTCCTCTAGGTCAGCCCTGACTGATAGGACTTTCTACAATGATGGAAAAGTTTTATATCAGAGCCATTCAGTATGGGAGCCACTAGCCACATGTAGCTACGGAGCACTTAAAATATATCTAATGCAGAAGAGAAATTGAATATTAAGTTACTGCCTATTGTATCGGATAGTGCAGCTCTGTGTGTTTTCTGCCTCTGTCTCAACGTGGTCCTTCAAATATGAATGCCCTCTCTAGAGGCTGGTGTCCTTTGAGACCAAGAGCACTGGGCTAGGAGTCAGACCAGAGTCTAATTTCAGCTGTGCCCTTCTTTCCTGGCCTGGTGACTTGGGGCAATTCACTTCCTTCTCTGGGCCTCGATGTCCTCTGTTTTCTTCTCTTCTGTGGGGAGATGAGAGGGTCAAATGAGCTAAGAGTGTGAAAGCACCAGGAACTGTGAAGGGCTGCACATCGCTCAGGCAGGGCAGCCAATTCACCTCCCTTTCTTAGGTGCCTTCTGGAAGAATAGCACAGCGCTATGCCAAGTATATACTCCAAAGACGCCTCCTCAGAGGACCCTACTTCTCCCCTCCCCTCCCCATTGCCCGGAGGCTCCCCTCTCTGCGGGCCATTCAGTGTTATTATTTGATTAAAGTACGTCTCTCTCCCACTGGCCTTGAGCCCCATGAGGGTAGGGCTGGGTAGCTGTTTGCTTGCTTTTGTGTCCCTAGGGACTAGCACATAGTAGGTTCCCAGTATATATTTGTGCAGCCAATGGATGAAACAAGAAGTGCTAGTATTTGAACTTAGGTGTGATATCAAAGCTCACTGAGCTCTAGAACTTTACAACGTCTATTACCTTCCCCTGTTTATAACAGTGAAAATACTGGAAAAGACTCAAACACCCAACATAGAGGTTTGGTTTAATTAAATCATTCTTAAGGTACAACATTATGCCAAAGAGTATTCAGTGACACAAAGAGAGGTGTAATTACTTTATATTGTTAAGTGAAAAAAAAACCCAGAAGGTATACTATAATCTCACTTCGTAAAAGTTATATATTTTTATGCCTAGGAAAAGCTTGGAACAACAGATACAAATATATATATATATTTTTTGCGGTACGAGGGCCTCTCACTGTTGTGGCCTCTCCCATTGCGGAGCACAGGCTCTGGACGCGCAGGCTCAGTGGCCATGGCTCACGGGCCCAGCCGCTCCGCGGCATGTGGGATCTTCCCAGACCAGGGCACGAACCCGCGTCCCCTGCATTGGCAGGCGGACTCTCAACCACTGCGCCACCAGGGAAGCCCCAGATACAAATATTAACAGTAATTACTATCACTGGGTGGGCTTAGGAGGTGATACCTTTCTTTATTTCTTTTCCTAAAACTTCTATTTGATTAAAAAATGCACCTAGTATAGCTAGAAAAGCAAAAATAGAGCAAGAGTAGACTAGTCATTGCCTGTGGCTAAGGGTGGGAATGGGGATTAACAGTAAATGGGAATGAAGGGTTTATGGGGAATCTAAAATGATTTGAAACTGATTTATACTGACGTTGCACCACTTGGTAAAGTTACTAAAAATCCCTGATTTGTATACCTGAGATGCATGAATTTTATATGTAAATATACCTCAGTAAAATTTTAAAAATGTGCTTTATGTATAATGTATATGTATTCTTAAAAAATTAAAACAGGGGCTTCCCTGGTGGCGCAGTGGTTGGGAATCCGCCTGCTGATGCAGGGGACGCGGGTTCGTGCCCCGGTCCGGGAAGATCCCACATACCGCGGAGCGGCTGGGCCCGTGAGCCATGGCCGCTGAGCCTGCGCGTCCGGAGCCTGTGCTCTGCAACAGGAGAGGCCACAACACTGAGAGGCCCGCGTACCGGGAAATAAATAAATAAATAAATAAAATAAAATAAAACAGTGCAGAAGTATTTAGTCCCCCAACTCCACGCCCAATTCTACTTTCCAGGCATAACAGTAGTAACTGGTGTTTAATCCTTTCCAACCTTTTTCTATGCAGAATACAAGTATACATACACATTATAAGTACATAATTTTCTGCAATCTTCTTCTTTCTCTGGACATACATTATAGGACATGGAAAACTTAAAAGTAGCTGCCTTGGAAGGTGGGATTAGGGCTAAAGAGAGTGGAGGGGGGACAGGAAGGAAGAGACATACTTGAAAAATTTTACTTTCTTTACTGTGGTTTCATTTGCATGTTTTTGTCAGGAATGTTTGGAATTCTAAATCCAATAAAGATATTGGAATAAGAGAAAACAGAAACAGACTCACAAACACAGAAAACAAACTTTTGGTTACTAAAGAGGAGGGGAGAAGGGAGGGATAAATTGGAGTATAGGATTAACAGATACATACTACCATATATAAAATAGATAAACAACAAGGATTTACTGTATAGCACAGGGAACTATATTCAATATCTTGTAATAAATAACAACAAAAAAGAATCACTTTGCTGTACACCTGAAACTAACACAATATTGTAAATCAGCTATACTTCAACTAAAAAAGATATTGGAGGGGACTTCCCTGGTGGTCCAGTGGCTAAAACTCCACACTCCCAATGCAGGGGCCCGGGTTTGATCCCTGGTCAGGGAGCTAGATCCCACATGCCACAACTAAGACTTCGCATGTTGCAACAAAGATCCTGCACGCGGCAAGGAAGATCCTGCCTGCCACAGCTAAGACCAGGCACAGCCAAATAAATAAATAAATATTTTAAAAAATATTTGAATAAGAGATACCATTAAATGCTTAATGCTGTCCAATCCTCCTATTTAAAAAAAATTAAAAATTTTACCAAGTGCCAAGCACCATACTTAGTTCCTGAGATATATTTCTCATTGGATCCTTAGGACAACCTTTTGCATATTGTTAGGTATGACATATTATTATCTCACTTGACCCCAGACTTTTTTAGTGCAGCTTGTCTCTCCTCCCCCAACAGACTCATGTCCTTCCTGCAAAGCCCAGCTTTAATGATCTCAACTCATGTCCTTCCTACCCCACGAAGGTAGAGAGATGACGCTGTCCTCAAAGTGCTTACAGTCCAGGGAGGTGACAGACAGCAAAAAAACTACAATCTAGTGTTATAAGAATTCATGGTTTCATGGGGCTATGTGCAAAGCAGTGGGAGTTTAGGCAATGTGTTGAAGGCAGCCAAGGAGTTCTGCAGAGAATACATTCTGAGCTGACTGATAAGAACACCAAGGAGTTTTTCAGGAGGATAAAGAAAGGTATGGTGGTTGGAGGTGGGGAGAGGGTATAGAAAAGGATTTGGGGCCTAGCACTTGACTCAGGAGGCTCAGAAGTGCCATATTATGTCAACCACAGTTCTCAAGTTCAGTGTAACTGGAGGGTCAAGTTGGCCTGAGGAGGGGGCAAAGGCAAGGGCGTGTAACTTGAAATTTAAGGCCAGATTATCAAAGCCTTTTTTTAAAAAAATGTATTTAATTAATATATTTATTTATGGCTGCATTGGGTCTTCTTTGCTGTGTGTGGGCTTTCTCTAGTTGCAGTGCACAGGCTTCTCATTGTGGTGGCTTCTTTTGTTGTGGAGCACAGGCTCTAGGCATGTAGGCTTCAGTAGCTGTGGCGTGTGGACTCTAGAGCGCGGGCCCAGTAGTTGTGGCATACGGACTTTGTTGCTCTGCATCATGTGGGATCTTCCCGGACCAGAGCTCTAACCCGTGTCCCTCGTAACCCATGTCCCCCGCATTGGCAGGCAGATTCTTAACCACTGAGCCACCAGGGAAGCCCATCAAAGCCTTTTAAGTTGAGTTAGGGTGTTTACACTTTATCCTGTGAATGAAGCAAAGCTGTTAAAATATTTGAGCCTAGTATGTTAGAAAGATGGAAACGCCCTGAATGGAGCCGCTGTGGGAGATCCCTCCCGTACCCCCAGCTCTCCAAGCCTTGGCTCTGTGTGGTCAGGTCATTTCCACCCTAGGCTGGGAATTCCTTTAGGGCAAGGACCTATCTCATTCACCTGTGCATCCCAGCCCCCAGTACAGCACCTGTCATGCATGAGGTACTCAGTAGTAGGGGCCCACCTCGCTGGCAGAATGCTGGGTACCAAGAAGGTGCCGGGATAGTGAACGTAAAATAAAAAGCAAACCTTCATTTCTTCCCCAGCACAGGCTGGGCAGGAGTTCAGCCAAAGTCTGACCTAACTCTAAGGAGGTCAGAGAGGTCCTGGCCCCAACTCAGTCCCAGGGAGGTCCATGAAGAGTGGGAGAAGGAGAGGAGGTTGCTGACTAAACTGCAATGTGCTAGGAGAATTCGCACCTATTGTCTTTTATCTATCCCTCCAACAGCTCCTAAATCGGAATTATTGTCCCAGCTTGCCGGACCAGGAAACTGAGGATGAGTGGTTCTGTAATTTGGTCAAGGTCACACAGCTGGTTGGTGTAGGAGGTGTGGAAGCTGGGTTCCAACCTTTTAACTAGTCAAAGCTCACTGGGCTCCCCCTCCTCCACCTGGAGAGGCATTATGGCACCTACTCCGTTTGCGTAACTACTTGAGTTGGCGGATACCGAGCACTGGGGCGCTGAGCGGGAAAGGCCGGCTCGCCCCGGCGGCGGCCGGGAGCCGCTCCCAGATTCGGAAGTTACGAAGTTTCCGTGCATTTCGCTCGCCTCCCTGCGCAGCTCGTCCCCGCTCCGCAGCAGTTACGCCGCTAGCGCAGCGGGGCTCAGGTGCTGCAGCAGGAGGGGGCCAGGCGCTGGGAGGAAGGCGGGGACGCAGTTTACGTAAGCGTCCGCTCGCAGGTGCATGCGGCCGCCACCAGCGTGTGCTCCCTGCGCGCTCCCAGGTGCGCAGTTGGCGCAGGCGGTGGCGCGGCACGGCGGCGGCGGGCGCTGGCAGGCGCTCTCAGGTGCGGCAGAGCGCGCGTGGAGGGGGCGCGCGGCGAGCGAGGGGGCGGGCTTTCCGTTTCCCAGCAGCCGCGGGGCCCGCCCCCCGGCCCGGCCAATGGGCGCCCTCGGATGCGTCACGTGCTCGCCGCCGCCGCCGCCGAAACGGAGACCGGAGCCGCGAGCGCCACCAGGGCAGCAACCGCCGCAGCCGCCGCCGCTGGGCTGAGGGGTCGGAGACGCAGGCGGACGAGGTGGCGGCGGCGGCGGAGCGGGAGCGGGGACCGGGAGCGGGCAGAGCGCGGCGGCGCGGGTAGGCTGCGGCGGAGGGGCAGGCGCCTGCGCGGCTGGCCGTCCCGGGCGGGCGGCGGTTAAGGCGGCGGTTGAGGCGGTTGGCGGTGCCGGCCCGGGCCCCGCATTGTTTGTTGTGCGTCCTTAGCAGCGGCGGCGGCGGCGGCAGCGGCGGCCGGGGCGGAGAGCGGGGAGCAATCCCGGCCCCCGTGGCTCCGGCATTGTGGCGGCCGCCGCCGCCGCAGTTGCGGTACCCCGGCCGCTTCGGGCAAGGGCAGCGGGCAGCCTTCCTCACCTTTGGGGGGCACAGCGTCCCGGCCCCGAGCGAAGGGAGGGCGTGGGCAGTGTGGGGGGACCTGGCACCGGGGGCTCTGGGTGGGATAGAGGACGAAGGGTTCTGGGCAGGTGTTGGAGGACGTTGGGGGCAGGGGCTGGGGGAGAGACTGCGCGGGGGCGGGTGGAGGGTGTGGGCAGATTTGGGGGAGAAGGAAGGGTGAGGGATCCGGCCCAGTGGAGGCTGAGGGCCTTCAGGCAGGTTCTGGGGACCCATGGGGGCCGGGGCGAGCGCGGAAGGGCTGGAGGGCGGTCGGGCGAATGGGGGGCAGCCCGTGGGGGTTCGGGAGGGTGTGAGGGAGGCTTGGGGAGGGCAGGGGCGAGTGTGATGGGAATGGAAGGAGAAGACTGGGGACTCAGGGGAGTCATGGAAGAGGCGATGTCCCGGCCGGGGCTGCGTGCGAGGGACAGGGACTGGGGGCAAGATAATCAGGAAGACCGCGGACAAATGTGAAGGGAAATGCGGAGGTGTCCGGCTCGGGGACAGTGTGGCAGGGTGAGCGTGGAAAGGGTTGGCGGGGAAGGAGGGTGTCGGGGGGGGGGGTCTCTGGAGTGATGGTGAGGTGTTCAGGCAGGAGGTGCGGGAGGATAGGCCCAGAGGCTTCAAGAGACCTGTGAGAGGTGTGAGGGCAGTGTCTGGCCAGGAGGGAGGCAGGAGGGTGTTGAGGCTGGATAGAAGGGCCCTGCCAGGGGAAAGCATGTGAGGGCAGAAGGCAGGTATCTCTCTGGTAGCCGTGCTCAGGGGAGATGAGTAGAGGGCAGAAGGGGGAGGGCATTTGGATCAGGGTCTGAGTTTGAGGGGTTTGACAGAGAAGTGGGGACAGTGGGAGAGAGTGATGGGGATGGAGAGGAGATGCCGGGGCATTTAGTGAAGAACAGGACAAGTGAGTGAAATGGAAGGTGTTCTTTTTTTTTGGGGGGGGGGGGCCATGCCACATGGCATATGGGATCTTAGTTCCCCTGCATTGCAAGTGTGGAGTCTTACCCCCTGGACCACCAGGGAAGTCCCTGGAGGGTGTTCTTGAAGTATGGATGAAGGTGGGGGAGCAGTGAGAGAGGGGACTTCGGGGTTGGGGAGACCTTGGAGGGGACAGGTGGAGTGGAGTGTGTGTGAGGTGGAGGGCCAGAGGTGTGGGGGGAGGGAGATGTTCTTCGAGTGGCAGGTGAGGTGGGGAGGGGGAGCAGATGGAAGGAAATGTTTCTGGGGCAGCACGTGTGGAGGGAAGTTGGGGACAAGGAAAGGGGGGTGGAGTGTGTGGGAGGGAAATCAGTAGAGGGGATGCGTAGGGGATAGGTTTGAAGACAAGTATACAATATGTGCAGGGAGGGAAGCATGGGTTTGGGGAGCTAGATTTTGTCTGGTAGAGGGAAGGAGGTAGGTAGGGAATAAAGGGAAGGAAAGGGGGAAGACAGGATATCTTTGGGTAGAGGATGTAGAAGAATGCGTAGTGCCTGTAGTGGGGTAAGGAAAGGGTAAGGTGGGGATGTGTGTGGACATGTCTGTTACTAGAAAGCGGTAGGTTGTGTATTGGATTGGGGCAGTGGTGGGGAAGTAGGAGGCCCAGGTTTAGAGCAGGAAGTGAGTATTCAGGCTGGAGAGAATTAGGAAATCACATTGCTTCATAAGAGTATGGAAAGAGCGGGTCCTGAAGTGTGGAGAGAGATTGGAAAACTTGGGGTCTTGAGAGATTAAAAGGGCCACAGTTTTTTAGGTCACTGTAAGTATACAGAAGAGCGGAGTGTAGAAGTTGGAAAAAAAAGAAACTAAAGAGGAGGGGATTAAATTCTGACCTTCACAGGAACTGGAGAGTGTGTGGGGTTGTGTGTGTGGATCCTGGAATGATGGTACTGGAAAATAGAGAACATTAAGCCCTTTACCATATATGAAAGTTCATCCTTCTAGGATCAGAGAGATCGTGAAGCCTGATTTTAGTTCCAGAACCCAGTGAATGGGGAAGGGCTAAGGGAGACCTGAGTACACACTCCCAAATTTGGAGGAGTTGTGTGGTGGAGTATCGTCCTAGTGCATTGGCCAGATGAGTGGGCAAATAGAAGAGGCATACAGAGTCAAGAGGAGTACACCAAGAGTGAACAGAAACAGAATTGCAGCAGGTGAAGGGCAGATGTCTTTGTGAAGATACTGCAAGAGAGCAGGGCCCAGCGTGTTTGAGGGCTATGTATCAGAGGGAGGAAGGGATACCTTGGTGCAGTGTCTCAGGTACCCTGGTGCTTTCTGGGTAATAGGGCAGTTTTCAGGCATTTGAGTGATGTAATATCTGAGTCCCATGCTAGAGGCAGACAGAGGTAATGTACATTCAGCTTCTGAAAGTGGCAGGAATGGAGTTCTATGGCTCTTCAAGGTGCAGATAACACATCCTTTGTTGTCAGCTTTTATCCCCAAATAGTTCATGTAAAATTTAGTTAGAGGCTTTTGGATTTTCTGGTATTTTAATTTAAGTTGAGGAGTGCAGTGTTAGCTTTATTTAGGAAAGACTTCATGGATTGTGTGGACATATGGAATAACCTTTAGGGGTTTGAGCACAGACATTTCAGCAGGTCTCATTCAGTGTTCTGTGGCTTGTGTTAGATTCTTTGGGATTTGGAAGGATTAAGGAAACTGCTTTGAGATTGCCTCGGTAAGCAGGGTTTTCTACAATCTTGGAAAACGATTTCCCTTTTGACAGTTGAAAATTCAGTCTTGTCAGATTTTGCAAAAAAAATGATTTCATCATGTTGCAGAGATAACTTCAATTATTGCTTTGTGGGCTTCATGTATTGTATAATGTGGTACCTAGTATGATCTCAAATAAAAGGTCCTCTTTGGTACCTTGGGAAGCTTTCTGGGTTGATTAGTTTTCTTCTTTTATCCATTTAGGAAGTATCTAAATTCTAAGTTTGAATAATGCAGCCATTGTAAGTTCAAATAATAAGTTTGAGTGGAAGTGGGAATCTTGCCTAAACATAATGAGAGCTGAGCAGAACACCACATTTTAAGTAATCTGTATCTGTAAATATAAATATTTTAAAAATAAACTGGAAGCTAATCATTTTTAAAATTCAAATTTGAAGTGTATACTGAAGCGTATCATGAAGGCAGCAAAGTAACGCTCTAAAGACATTGCTATAAGATTTTATTTTTGGAGGGCAAAGTTTTTAAAATATAAATGGCTTTGATTGAAACTCTTAGCGGTATTTTGAGATTTTATATATGTGTTGAATATAATTATAAGGATCATGTTTGACCCCTTTGGCTTCCTGGCAGATAATTTGAGCAGTAAGATATAAGATGAATAGAGTGACCTTTGAAAATTCTCTCCCGTATAACTATTGTTTCCTCCTTGTATTTTTAAAGTCCGTTGTGTTGGTTCATTTCATTGATTTGGCGCAAGCAGTACTTTCTTGTTCAGAATACTCAATTCTGGCATAGTGTTCTGATTATATGTATTGTTCCGTGAAGTTCTATGGTTTGGGATAATTTGTAGGCACTTTAAAATATTATCCTAAGTTTATGAACCAAGGAAAGCAGGTTGTTTAGACTTTGTAGGCTAAATAATTGGGTCTGGTTTTATTTTCACTGGTGACTTGCTGGACAAGATACTTAATCCCTTTGTGCTTGTTTCTCCTCCAGAAACCTGACTCTTTATCTATCTCCCATGAGAATTGAGATGGTTTATATAAAACAAGTTTAAACCTTTCACGAAGATTAGGACTATGTAAATAGGGGTAATAGATGTTATTTCTTTGGTTCTTTTTTTCCTTTTAGCCTGGTCAAATAATAATTAGTACTTCAGAGTTTGGCGTTAGGTGGGTTAATTTGTAATGAGAAACTTGGATAGAGATGAAACTTACGTGAATATCAGAGATATCTGCAAATTGAAGTTTGTTCATTCTTTACTGTCTACATATCTTTCCTGGCTCATTTCTGCAGCTGAGTATTGGTGCTGATTTGAATTCTTGAGTCAAGCAGAAACTTGTGAGAGACATTCTGAGTTCTAAGCATGAATTTCCAGACACAGAGTACTTTTCTCACTCAGTGAATTCAATTTTTAAATCAGGAATAATATAATTTCCCTATGTTTTTTGCAGAAAATTGATTAATTCTGAGTGACTTGAACAGAAAAATGGGGCTATCGCTTCTTCTAGTGGCATTGAGCCTCCTTTTTCAGATTTATTGCATACTTTTTCCTTTTTTAAGTTTTAGTTAGCAAATAATTACCTATCCATTTCACATTTCCAAGCCCATTGACAGGTTATGCTCTATTTGAGGGGCAGTGATTTTCATTTTATTTTTATTTATTTATTTTTAAAATTTATTTATTTATGGCTGCATTGGGTCTTCGTTGCTGCGCGCAGGCTTTCTCTAGTTGCGGCTAGCAGGGGCTACTCTTCGCTGCGGTGTGTGGGCTTCTCATTGCGGTGGCTTCTGTTGTTGTGGAGCACGGGCTCTAGGTGAGTGGGCTTCAGTAGTTGTGACACGTGGGCTCAGTAGTTGCGGCTCGTGGGCTCTGGAGCTCAGGCTCAGTAGTTGTGGCGCATGGGCTTAGTTGCTCCGCGGCATGTGGGATCTTCCTGGACCAGGACTCGAAGCCATGTCCCCTGCATTGGCAGGCAGATTCTTAACCACTGCACCACCAGAGAAGTCCCAGGAATGATTTTTAAATGTTTATTTAATGTTGTGTTTGGTTTATTAGTTGTAAAAAGCCTCCAGATCTGGTCCTGATTGACATTGCAAAAATGTAAATAGTAAGTTGCTTTATTAGGCATTAATTTGCTTGAGCTTGGTAATACCCAGCTCTGATAGTCTTTCTATGCTAGCTGATCTATTCTTAATAGTTTACTCTCTTTTATAACATGTTTGGACACCATTACCCATCTTACTGCTCTTCTGCTTTCATTTGTTTTGCATAGACCCTTTTATTGGAAAATTGGTTGTTTTAAAAATTTTGTTCAGCTGTAGAAAAACTTTCTGACAGGTAATTATGAGAGGCTTCATAATTCAGTTTAATTTTAGAAAACTGTTTATTGAGAGATGTAAGTTAAACTTATACGTCAGTTGAAACAGAAAGGAATAAAGTAATGAGACCAGATTAATGGTGAGCTGAATATTTAAATGGTTTGAGCCTGAAAGACCTGCAAATCTTTAACTTTTAGGTCTTGCATTAAATAGTGAGGTGACCAAATGACCTGGTCTCTCACCTTCATGTCTTTCATTTCTTGTCCTGAGGGTCCTTTAAGTGTATCATTTTTGAGAAGTATGGTGTCTGTCTCAACAATATGTGTGTTGTGGAGTGAATGAAGGCAGTCCTAAATTTTAGTTATTTGATATTCAAATTCTCTTAACTTATGACATAACTAACACTGTGTAGAACATCTGCTTTCTTTAGTTAACTTTAGCACAACTCAAAAGGGTGCAGTTGATTATATCAATAATTAAATCACAGCTTTGGGTTGTGTGACTTCATGGTTCATTTCCATTTGAAAAGTGAGAATTCTGCAGCAGGTTGTGTGACAAATTCTAAGGCATTTCTGGGTCATGGATAAGGTGTAGTTTCTTACTGCACCTGCAGAATTTCCTGTTCTTTGCAGTTTTCCAGGTGCCAGGGCTTTTCATGATATCCAGTTGGTTAGATCAGCATTTTGTTTATGAGTTGAATTTAACGATATTAATACCATTGACCTAAAGCAGAAAGTAATTGTCCTAAAGACTCTGTGTAGATTTTTATTTATTTTTTATGATGCTTACCTGTTTTGTCAGTTTACGTCAGCAAACATGTGCTGGCTTTAGGCTCAAAGGCATGTTTTGTGCCAGACCTGAGATTTCTTAGTAGGGCTCAATAATATTGTTTTGAGTAAAGAACACGTCCTTCCCTAGATAGATTGACCCTTAATGTGAAACTGGAGTCCGTAATTTTGGTTACCTGTGTTTAGTCAGCCTACTAAAAATCAGTATATTTTAAGACAGCTGGGTAGTGTTTTGTTTCTAAAAGGTAAGATGAAGGCAGTTCATTATTATTATTTTTTGTTGTTGCGGTACATGGGCCTCTTACTGTTGTGGCCTCTCCCGTTGCGGAGCACAGGCTCCGGACGCACAGGCTCAGCGGCCATGGCTCACGGGCCTAGCCGCTCCACAGCATGCGGCATCCTCCCGGACCGGGGCATGAACCCGTGTCCCCTGCATCAGCAGGCGGACTCTCAACCACTGCGCCACCTGGGAAGCCTGTTCATTCTTTTTTTAAAAATTTATTTATTTGTTTATTTAGTTTTGGCTGGGTTGGGTCTTCGTTGCTGCGCGCAGGCTTTCTCTAGTTGTGGCGAGCAGTAGCTACTCTTCATTGCAGTGTGCAGGCAGTTCATTCTTATGATGTTTATAATTCCAAGTAAGTCTGAAACTCCTCAAACATTGCATCTAATCATGCAGTGATTAGGCTTTTATAGAGCTTAGGCAACCTACATTTTAACCTAATGGAACTACTGGATACTGGGTGGCTCTTGACTTAACTCTGGACAGCTCAGTTTTAGTTAGCAAAGTTAGTGAACTAGAGGGGAAAGGTGTTGCAATTTTGGTAGTGTAGGTTAGCAGCTGGAGAGAATAAACATGTAGTGCCCTTGGTATACATATTTTCGGTTGCTTTTGTTTTTAAAAATGTATTTATTTACTTATTTGGCTGCATTGGGCCTTAGTTGTGACACGTGGGATCTTTGTTGCAGCATGCAGGATCTTTGTTGGGGAATGTGGGATCTTTCATTGTGGCGCGCGGGCTCTTTGTGGCACGGGCTTCTCTCTAGTAGCGTGTGGGCTCTGTAGTTTGCAGCACTCAGGCTCAGTAGTTGCCACACGTGAGCTTAGTTGCCCCATGGCATGTGGCATCTTAGTTCACCAACCAGGGCTCGAACCCACATACCCTGCTTTGGGAGGCGGATTCTTAACCACTGGACCACCAGGGAAGTCCCTTTCGGTTGTTTTTGAAGTAAGCTCTAAATATGCTTATAACGTCAAGTTTAGCATGGGAGGACAGATATCAAAAATAGTAGTGATGAGGCTTTTTAAAAGATGGTATCTTAAAAATAAGTATCAACTGTGATGCTTTCTGATAAGCCAGCTTTGTGGTAAGTGTTGTGGAGTTACACAAAATTGGCTTTTGAAATTGGTCAGTATTGTTTAGTAGTGTTGTTTATTTTTAGAGCTCAGGGTTCACATACCTGGACTTTGGTCCCTATGATAGTTGTGTAGGTGAACAGCAGAGTATTACATTTGAAGAAATGGAGGCAAGAAGAGTTGACCCTGGAGCAGAGATAAGCAGGCTTTCAGAACACCCTTTCAGAAGTTGTATATCAAATTGCTGATAGTTCCCAAATTTGCCAAGGAAGGTTGATGGCTGCAGAAATTTGAAACCTGCCTCCTGCCTCTTTTAGTCAAGCACCTGAGTACAAGGCTTTTTAAGGGCTACCTGGAATAATGCTTCTTTCTTAGGAAACTCAGGGTCCTAGGATTATGCAGTAGCACTGAATCTGAGGGAAAGGGCTAGCACTTGGGTGGACTCTCCTTGTAGGTATGCCCAGAGGTGACCCTAGTGCAACATCGATTGCTCTATTGGGTAGTAGAAGAATGTTTTTGACACAAAAAGACTTGGCTCAGAGGTCTGATCCTGCTGTTTACTAGTCATAGATCTCTTTCCTCGTGTATAAAATTGGAATAAAACCCCTAATTTACAGAATTATAGTGAGGATTAAAGAAGATAAGAAAATTGTTTGTAAGCTGTGAAGCACATAACTTTCTTTGAAAGGAGGTTTGAGTAGAAATTAAGGACAGGCTTTGAAGTAATGAGCAATTTGACTCAGAGGACCTGGATTTTTTTTTTTTTTTATCATGGCATTTTCAGATGTACATAAAAGGGAACAGTACGGTGAACGTCCATGTACCCGTCATCTAGCTTCAACAATTACCAGCATCTTGTTGCTCTTGTTTCATCGGTCTCTCATTAACAATTTTTGTTGTTGTTTTTGCTGGAGTATTTACAGCAGATCTTTTTTTTTTTTCCCTGCAGTACGCGGGCCTCTCACTGTTGTGGCCTCTCCCGTCGCGGAGCACAGGCTCCAGAGGCGCAGGCTCAGCGGCCATGGCTGACGGGCCCAGCCGCTCCGCGGCATGTGGGATCCTCCCAGACCGGGGCACGAACCTGTGTCCCCTGCATCGGCAGGCGGACTCCCAACCACTGCGCCACCAGGGAAGCCCCTACAGCATATCTTAGACATCATACGCTTTCATCCATAAATACTTTAGTGTATATTTCTAACAGATAAGAACCTCAAAAAAAGCCCCACAAGACTATTTTAACCCTCCAAATTAACAATAATTCTTTATCTAATACTTAGAAGGAGCTGAATTTGAAACATAGCTCTACCACTCACCAGCTTTGTGTGTTAATCAAATTACTAGCTCTCTGAGCTTCTGGTTCCTCATCTGTAACATAAAGATAATACCTCATGAAGTTATTTTGAGCTTAAATGAAATAACACATAAAATGCCTAACATGAAGTTTCTCAGTAAATGGCCCAGCCTCCTATGGCATGTGAATTAGAATTATGGGTTGCCCTCCTCCCTTCTTGAATATCCCAAAGAATAACAGTACTCTGAAATTATTGCCCACTAACCTAGTGAAATTTCTCATCATTGAGCTATTTGACTCTTCTGGTGAAATTCTGTTAGCAGTTGAAATCATGTCCGTCTTCCTTCTTTCCTGCAACATCATTATTCTCCTGTCTACAGGCTCATTCCAGTCAGCATATATATGCTATTATTTAATCTATTATTTTTTTAAATGACCTTTTCTTGACCACACTGTCTCTCCTAGCTACAACCCAATTTCTCAACTTCTTGAAAAAGTTGTTTCTACTCATCTACAGTTTTCCTGTCTTCTCCTGAACCTACTGCAGTGAGACTTTAACTCCATCACCATACTGAAACTGCTGTTGTCAAAACTACCAAGTTTAATTTTTACTTGATCTTTTAGCAGCATTTGGCACAGTAGATGCCTCCTTCCTTGAAATACTTTATGCTCTGCTTTCTAGGACACCACACTCTGCTGGTGTTCTTTCTACCTCCTTGGCTTCTTCTCAGTCTCCTTTGTTGGTTCTTCCTCATTACTCCTACCTCTTAATATTGGACTGCCCCATGGGATCTCTGCTCTTTATTCTCATTCTCTTGGTGATCTCATTCAACCTCATGACTTTAAATACCATATATGTGCTGATGACTCCCAAAATTTTTATCTGAAACTCCAGGTTACTGCCTATTTTGATACCTCCACTTACATATTTCATTGACATCTCAGACTGAACTTGTCCTAAATCAGACTCCCTATTTCCTCTGCCCCTCTTGTCGTCTTCCACATCTTAGTAAATAGCAATTTCCTCCGACTTTCCAGTTGCTCAGGCCAAAACTTGGAGTCATCCTTGACTCTCTTCCTCTCACACACATCTGACCCACCAGGCAATCTTGCCAGTCCTTTCTTCAGAATATATCCAGACTCTGACCACTTTTCATCACGTCTACTGAGTTGAGTCTACATCAGCTCCTCTGAATTACTGCAGTAGCTCTTTTTGCTTTTGCCCCCTTATAGTCTGCTTGCAATACTGTAGCAAGAATGATCCTTTTAAAAAGGTAAGTCAGGTTTTTGTCTCCTTCTGGTCAGAACCCTTAGTGATTCCCCATCTTTTTCAGAGTAAAAGGGCAAGTCCTATCAAGGCTGTAAGTGATTGGATCCCTTCTTTCCTCTTTATTTGTTTGTTTGTTTGTTTATTTATGGCTGCATTGGGTCTTTGTTGCTGTGCGTGGGCTTTCTCTAGTTGCGGTGATTGACGGCTTCTCATTGTGGTGGCTTCTCTTGTTGTGGAGCGTGGACTTTAGGCACGCAGTCTTCAGTAGTTGTGGCTCGCAGGCTCTAGAGTGCAGGCTCAGTAGTTGTGGCGCACGGGCTTAGTTGCTTTGCGGCACGTGGGATCTTCCTGGACCAGGGCTCGAACCTGTGTTCCCAGCATTGGCAGGCGGATTCTTAACCATTGTGCTGCCACGGAAGTCCCCCTTCTTTTCTCTCTGACCTCTTTTTTTTTTTGCTTACTCCATTCTGACCACAGTGGCCTTCTTCTTGTTCCTTTAACGTGCCAGGCGTATTCCTGTCTCAGGTCCTTTGCATTTGCTGTTTGCCCTGCCTAGAATGCTGTTTCTCAGATACATGCGTGGCTCCATCCTTTTCAGGTCTTGGTGCGTATCTCCCCTTTCCAGTGAGGCCTTTCCTTCCCACTCTGTTAAAATGGCAGTTCATCCGTTTCTGGCCCTCCCTAGCCTCCTTTTCCCAGCCTCTTTTTCTGCATACCACTGAAACCATTTAACTTATAGTATATTTTCCTTGCTTATTTTGTTTATTGCTTTTTCCCCTTCACTAGTGTTTAAGCTCCATAAAGGCAAGGATTAATGTTGGTTTTGTGTTCTGTAGATTCTAAAGCATCTAGAATAGTGCCTGGCACTAAGGCACTTGAGTATTTGTTCAGTGAACTATTCTTTTATTAGTTGTAGTCTATTACTTTGGTAAAGGATAGTATAGTTGTAGTGTTTAGTTGGAATTTTGGTTTTTCCTATGGAATACTGTGCACCTTGATGTCTTTTTGATGTATTTCTGATTCTTCTGAATATCCTTTCTTCAGACTGCTAATAGGTTTTATTATTTATTTGTTATAATTTTGAGTACTTGTTATGTACTATGCTAGTTGCATTGGGGGATACAAAGATAAAACATAGACCCTGAACTTTAAGAGCTTACGGTCTATGAGGGGAGGTGATGGTATGATTTTGAGATATCTGTAAGATTTTTTTTAAAGTAAGTACTTAAAATGGTCCAGAAATTTAGAAGAGCAAGGAATTATTTCTGCTAAGGGGAATAAGGGAGAGACTTAAGAGAGGATGTGGTATGTGGTACCTGTGCTGAGTCACAGGAAAAAGTGGGATTAGATTATGAGATAATGCAGAAGAGAATTCCATACGGAGGGCACTGTGTAGGCAAAATAAGAATGCTCAACATTTCTATGGAAAAGAACAAGTGGTTCACTTAATTAAAGATAAGGGAATATGAAGGAAATTGGTAGAGTGTAAGTTTGGAGTGGAATATTGGAGTCACTGATAGAGGCCTTGAATGTAAGAATGAGGAATTCAGACTTTTTTCTGTTGACAGTGAGGCTTCAGTGAAAGGTTTTGATTGAGCAAGAGTGGAGGGATGACATTAGAGCTACCTTTATGAATTTGACAACTTTATGTGAAAAGAGGCCAGAACACATACTGATTAAGATGCTGTTGTAACAGTTTGAGGAAAAAAGTGATAAAGGTAGTGCAAGTGGGTATAAAAAGAATGCCTTGGTACTGACGAAACTTGGTAACTGGATGTGAGGACTGAGCTCCAAGTCTACAAGGTTTCAAGCTTAGTTGACAGGCCGGCTGGGGTGTCCTGAAGAGAAGTCGGGAAGCCAGGAGAGGTGGGATCAGGGACAGGTTTAGTTTAGTTTTGGTATTGAGTTTGCAGGTGTGGTGGTGACACCAGGTGATTATTGTTCTGATAGAAAGTAAGTCAAGAATCTTTTTATAAAGGATGTGCATCTGTGGCTCTATGCCTTCATTTATTTTTTATTTTTTTATTTTTTTTTTTTGCCGTAAGTGGGCCTCTCACTGTTGTGGCCTCTCCCATTGCGGAACACAGGCTCCAGACGGGCAGGCTCAGCGGCCATGGCTCACGGGCCCAGCAGCTCCGTGGCATGTGGGATCCTCCCTGACCGGGACACGAACCTGTGTCCCCTGCATCTGCAGGTGGACTCCCAACCACTGCGCCACCAGGGAAGCCCCTATGCCTTCATTTTGATACAACTAATTGGCAGAAAGAGAAGTAAGATTCAATTCTGAATCTATTATTGAGGTCTGAATCTAGATAATTGATTTGGGAAACTTCTGGTAAGTCATCCAAACTTTTCTTTTGATTTGTAAGTGGCTCCACTTGTTTCACTAAGTTTGTTAGATAAGCTGCTTTAAAGCACTTCAGCAGCTTGATACAACCTAAATGTCATCCTTTGAGTGTCCCTTTACTGCTGATTCACTGGCTGTGGATATCTAAGGAGTGTCTGTCTTACCCCTTTGAAAAGAACAGAATGGGAGTTCCGAACTAGTTACCTCGATCACTTTGTTGAGATCACTTTGAGTTAAAAGGTTTAGGTTTGCATGATCATGCCGTAGCCCTCTTTTTTCCCTTAGGACTTAGCGGTGTATTGGAGGAAGACAAGCCCTCTATGCTAATTAATGGCAGTTAAGGTGTTAGTTGCCAAAACATTTCTTTAACAACCTAGACTTAACAAAATACCAGAAGATATCAGAGGATTTAGCTTCTATTCCAGGCAAATTCAAGAACAGAATAAAGTCCTTTTAGATTTATATCCTTTTAAAGAGCCTTGTAGCAGGAGGAGTTTTTGACCCCAAGGTTATTTATAGGAAAAAATTATTTGCAAAATACTTTGATTAATGTATACAATTTTTATTTATAGGCTAGCTAATGATGCATGATATTTATATTTCTATACTTAATGCATTTTTATTTTTTAAATAAATTTATCTGTTTATTTTTGGCTGCGTTGGGTCTTCGTTGCTGCACACGGGCTTTCTCTAGTTGCGGTGAGTGGGGGCTACTCTTCGTTGTGGTGCGCAGGCTTCTCATTGCGATGGCTTCTCTTTGTTGCGGAGCACGGGCTCTAGACATGTGGGCTTCAGTAGTTGTGGCACGTGGGCTCAGTAGTTGTGTCTTGAGGGCTCTAGAGTGCAGGCTCAGTAGTTGTGGTGCACGGGCTTAGTTGCTCCACAGCATGTGGGATCTTCCTGGACCAGGGCTCGAACTCATGTCCCCTGCATTGGCAGGAGGATTCTTAACCACTGTGTCACCAGGGAAGTCCCCTTAATGGATTTTTAAATAGTTGAATAAAAAGACATCATTGAGTTTGTTAGTTGAAAACTTGCAGTTCACCAGCTTGGTTTAGAATGATCTTGAGCTTACCACATTAGTCATCTCTGAATTCTCTTCCTTTGTGCTTAGATCATCATGTCAGTGAATGTGATTTTGGCAATATCCTTATGGAGCCTGTTCTTGTTTTCCAGTAAATAGGAGTCAACAGGACCCAATTACCCTGAAATGAAAAAGTTTTCCTATTTAGGATAACTTACATTTTTCAGTCCAATGGAGGTGTGGTGGCTTTTAGTTTGTATTATATATGTTGTAGTTAATTTTGCAGATGTAGCACATATTGTAATTTTTTTTAATCTAGGCAATTTTATTTCACATAATTTGTTTGCCAGGACTATAACATGTAACATCTTAATCTTGTGAGGAACCTGTGAGATTCTTTTAGTCTTGCTTTGTTCTTTGACAGATGTAGAACTCAAGATACATCGAGTGGCTAAGGCACTTGTCCAAAATCACACACCTCACTGGTGGCAGAGTTGGGATGAGAAGTGGATTTCTTGACCTCCAGGCTTGGGCTCCTTCCACCGTCTCAGGCTGCTGCATTAGAAATGTAGACCAGAAAACTTTGAATAAACTTAGTTTAACTTGTCACATTGCTGGCACCTAATGACGTTCAGTAGGAACAATTAGGATATTTTTTTCCTTGTTCCTTCTGAAAATTAACAGTTTTAGATCAATCATTTTAAAGTGAACAATTTGGTGGCTAAAATTTAGTACGTTCACAGTGTTGAGCAACCACCACCCTACCTAGTTCAAAACATTTCCATCACTCCAAAGTGAAACTCCTGACCCATTAAGCAATTGGAAAAATTTTTAAGTGATTAAAATAAAAATCTTTAAACAATTAAAATAAAAATCTTTACTATGACCAGGTCAACAATAGCAGGTTTGTATTAGAGGTCACCCATCTCTGATTTGCCAATGAGAAATAAAGAGAATCATCTTTAATGCTATTTAGTAGTAGATGTTATTATACTTAACAAACAACAGCATTACAAAGAAAGTGTCAGGCACATAATGATTAACAGTACTAATAGCAGACAAGCATTATGCATATTATCTCTAATCTTCACACTAGCCTTTCAGAAAGGTTTCTCTATTTCAGATAAGAAAACTAAGGCTTTGTTCAGTAACTCTGAAATCACTTAACTGTTAAGTTGTGGACTTGGGATTTGAATCCATGTCTATTTGGTTCCCAAAAGTTTGCAAAAAGCAGCAAATGGAAGGGATCATCTTCCCTGGTCCTAGGGGACCAAGACTGTTTTAGCAGGACAGCGTATAAGGGAAGGGGAGTTGAGTTTGCTGGTCTTGTTAGTGTCTGCAGTAATAACCACTTTCTCCTGACCAATTGATATCCATATTCCATAGGGGGAAAGCAAAATAGGAAATAACCTTTGGAACTCTTTAATGGACATTATTATAAACAATTAGAAGAAATTGCATTGTAGCTACTGAGATGTGTTCTTAGAAATTCTATATTTCCTTTTTTCCTTTCCATTTATTTTTAGTGAATTGTTATTTGATTTTAAAATTATAAGTTGATTTGCTTGAGTAATTAGTGATTAGTCATAACAGTATTGGAGCTTGATTGACTTTCCATTTTAAGATACTTTAAAAAAGTGGTTGTTCACTTCCAAAGAAGAATAACTCAAATTGTGTGTGTCGAAGGATTTTGTAATTACACTTTTGCCCCTGTTGGAAAAAACCCTAATTGTATCTTTTTTAAAGTTTGAAAGAACTTTAGTAGGCCAATTTTCAGTTATTCCCCTGGAAGTGGCAAGTCACCTCATAAACCTTGTCACTTTTTTTTTTTTTTTGTGGTATGCGGGCCTCTCACTGTTGTGGCCTCTCCTGTTGTGCAGTACAGGCTCCGGACGCGCAGGCTCAGCGGCCATGGCTCACGGGCCCAGCTGCTCCGCGGCATGTGGGATCTTCCTGGCCTGGGGCACGAACCTGTGTCCCCTGCATCGGCAGGCGGACTCTCAACCACTGCGCCACCAGGGAAGCCCACCTTGTCACTTTTTACTGTGTTTTGAATGATGTGACTTCTCCTGAGTAATAGGCACTGGAGTAATTTGCTTCGATATGCTGGATTTCGGGTAAAAAGGATGTAAAAGATAGCTTCCTGGCTACTTTGGACAAAAGAGATTTTTTTTTTACGTTATGTGAGCATAAAAAGAATATAAGCTGTAGCCACAGCAGCCATCTCAGATGTCCTGAGTTTAAGTGTATTGATAGAAGTCCAAAGAAGTATAGATTTTTGACAGTGACCTTGTGACTTTTGCTAATATCTAAACAGTAGGTACTTACATAAATGGATTTTAAGCTTTTAAAAACTTTTTATTTAAACTTTTAAAAATGCCCTTTTAACTTGGCTCAAATATTACACATCATTTTTCTCCTTTGACCAAGGGATGAGTTTTTTTCTCTCTGGAACCAGGAAAAACATGTCATAAAGAGTACAGACTTTGGGATTGGTCAGATTTCAAATCCTTTCTCTGCCACTTACTAGCTGTAAGACCTTCTCTCACCTTTTAAAATGAATATAATACCTCACAACTTTGCAGAGTAGGATTAGAGAGTGATGTCTCTAAAGGGCTCAGCACAGTGTCTGGCACACATTAAACTGTGTTCAAATTGTAGTTTTTGTAGAAAGAAGTCTAAATTTTGCTAGCCTAGACAAATATCAGTGCAATGCAAATACAGTAAAACCTCGTAATGTATACTGTTCTGCAATCAATACATTTCTTCTTGGTTTTTTGGGGTTTTTTTTATGTTGAAGTGCCATGTGTCAGTTTTCACAGCTTCCTGCAGCTTACCCTCCTTTCCTCAGAAATGCTTGGCCAATATCTCCATTGATTATTGTATGATTTACCTCATAGAAGAGATGGTGCTCCCTATACAAGCTAATGATGAGGCATTTGCTCCTCATAGCAATCCTTCACTGAGGTGTTCGTGTGTTGCATGCTAACGGGTTCTTACCACCTTCAGAGATGTCTGCTGGCTGAATGCCCAAGCTTATGTCAGAGAAGGAAGCTCTGGTTGCTTGGAATGAAAGAGGTACACAGTGCCTGCTTAGTGTTTATAGTATATTTTATGATGATTGTTAGTATTAAAGCATGAAAATCTATATCCTAGTCTATTAATGTTACTCATTACTTCCCCCATTACTTGTTTCGCTTCTGTTGTTCAGAAAAGCGTACAAAAGGCCTTTTACTCTAAACTGTAGGCTTGAGGTTGTGATGAATTATAATCTAAGAATATCAGTTATGGAGGGGACTTCGGAGATCAGCTCGACTTACTCTTTTATCTTGTAGATGAGAAAACTGGCTGAGAGAAGTTGCGACTTGCTCAGGGACGCTGAGAGCAGGTGACAGGTCTAATTTCCAGTCTAGTGTTATGAGCTAACCTGGTAGAGTGGGGAGAACACTGGACTTTGAGTTGCACAGTCCTGATGTTGAGTCCTGGTTCCACCATTTATTAACAGTATGACCTTTGTCAAGTGCATCCGAGTCTCTTTCCTGCCCTGTTATACTTTGTTTGCAGGGTTGTGAGGATTATGAAGTAATGTAAGTAAAGCACAGTACCCGGCATAGGCTATGGACTCAATAAGTACTGTGTGCTATGTTGTACTGTTTTTCTTGATTACTTAAAACAGGTCATATGGCTAAGTGATTATTCTTTATGAAATGGGAATCAGTGAGAATGGTTGATGTTTTTGCCAAATCCTTTCACTGAAAATCTAAGTAGTAGTTCATTGTAAGAGGGCTGCTTACTGCAAAATGAGAGCAAAATTCATTTTGTGCTCAAGAGCTGCTCCGAGTCGTACAGTGTTGATGTGGTTCCTTCCTGGGAAATGTCTTCATTTCCCAGGGAAAATGGGCATAGTATGGGGAACACCAAAATCAACCTACATGTAGTTACGCTAGCAGTTCTCAAACTTACTAAACTTAAGATTCCTTTACACCCTTAAAAATTATTGAGGGACCCCAAAGATTTCTTGCTTATATGAGTTACATCTGTTGAAGTTTATATTATTAGAAATTATATCAGCTAAAAATGTATATATTTATTAATTCATTTAAAAGTAACAAATGTTAAATTATATATGTGTAAGTATATTTTTTAAGATTTTAGGTTTTAAATTTTTGTTTCAAATTACAAAAGTAATACATGCAAATTAAAGTAATATAGAATCAAAATAAAAAATGAAATTATTTAATTCCTGTCATATACAGATTGCAACCCCTGTGGTCAAGAGTTTAGCATGTATTCTTCCAGAACTATTACTGTGCAGTTATAAATTCTCTCTCTCATACTACAAATGTTGATTGGTGACTTCGTTTAAAATAAAAATTGTATATATTTAAGGTACACAACATGATGTTTTGATAAACATATACCTATTGAAATGATTATTGTAGTCGAGCTAATTACCATATCCATCTTTGGTATAGTTACCTTTTTTTTCTTTTGGTGGTGCGACCACCTGAAATCTACTGTCTTAGCAAATTTCTAGTATCCAGTACAGTATTATTAACTATAGCCATCAGGCTTGACATTAGATTACTAGGTTTATTCATCCTATATAACGATAACTTTTTACCCTTTGACCAACATCTACCCATTTCCCCCACTTCCTGCAAATGATATATTTTTAATGAAAAATAACTCTTTCCCAAAACACAAAATAATTTAGCAAGAAGAGTGGCATTGCTTTTACATTTTTGCAAATCTCATTAATGTATAGCTTAATAGAAGACAGCTGGGTTCTAATAGCTGCTTCTGCATTTAGTCTGTTGTGGTATGTTGTTCTGGTTGAATTTGGCTTCACACAGATTTGAATTTGAAACAGGGGAGGTGTATTTTAATAGCCTTTTCTGATAATTGTGGATATTCTTCTTTAATACTATACCAGTTCCCCTTCGGACTTCCCTAGTGGCGCAGTGGTTAAGAATCCACATGCCAATGCAGGGGACATGGGTTCAAGCCCTGGTCCGGAAGATCCCACATGCCTTGGAGCAACTAAGCCCATGAGACACAACTACTGAAGCCCACATGCCTAGAGCCCGTGCTCCGCAACAAGAGAAGCCCACGCACCGCAACGAAGACCCAACTCAGCCAAAAATAAATAAATTTATTTAAAAAAAAACCCCAAACTTGACAAATGGTAGTTTCTTAATGGAATTTGAATCCAGATCAGTGAGCTTTTCATATTTTGTCACATTAAAATTTATTGATCTGTTGGAAAAAATTATTTATTTATATTTCTGCTGCGTCTGGTCTTAGTTGCGGCACGCGGGCTCTTAATTAAGCAGTGCACGGCTTCTCTCTAGTTGTGTCGTGCGGGCTTATTTGCCCTGCAGCATGTGGGATCTTAGTTCCCCGACCAGGGGTCGAACCTGCATCCCCTGCATTGCAAGATGGATTCTTAACCACTGGACCACCAGGGAAGTACCTGATCTGCTGCATTTTGAATGGATCTTTATCCATACATAGTTTTGTAACATTGTTACATTGGTCATTTGGAAAATGTTGGTTCACTGAATTATGTTGAGCTTCCAAATGTGATGCATTTCATTTTGTTATATCTCTGTACATTATGTAGCCTCTGGAAAACTCTACATTTGTGAGAGAATGAGAGTTAAAAAGGCATGTAATGCCTTAGTACTACTGTGAAAATACTTTTGGCCTTGTAGACCCCTGAAAGGGTCTTTAAGACCTCCAGAGGTCCCTGGATCACAGTTAAGTTAGACAAATTGGTAAATTAAAGATAGTGACTAGATTTGCAGACTGCTGCTTAATAATGGGTAATCTGGGAATTAAGATGGAATGGATTGTTGTATAAGTCTCAGAAACTATCTTTTTCCTTGAAATAAGAAGTGGCCTAATTTTGAAATGCAGTGAATTGGTCATTGAATATTTAAGTGCTTTTTATAGATAAGACTTTGTGTTAAGGTACTACTATGCATTATGAAAATGGATTCCTTCTCTTCAGTAGTTTATAGTCTAACTAGAGAGGTTAGACATACAATTTCATGACAAGATAACTAATGCAGTGTTCTCTGTAACAAGTGTGACATACAGTGTTGGGTAGAATGAGTTTTAAATAGGTGAGGGAGGGACTTCCCTGACAGTCCAGTGGTTAAGACTTTGCCTTCCAATGCAGGGGGTTGCAGGTTCGATCCCTGGTCGGGGAGCTGGGATCCCACAGGACTCACGGCCAAAAAACCAAGACACAAAAAACAGAAGCAATATTATAATATTGCTACAAATTTAATAAAGACTTAAGAAATGGTCCACATCAAAAAAAAAGAAAATCTAAAAATAAGTGAGAGAAAGAGGAGGCCATTGTCTTTATGGGGGAAAAGTGTAGTGCTTATTCAGATAGTCATAATGTCAGGCTAGACTGGAGAATTCATATAGAATAATTAATCTAGGCTTGCAAAATTAGATTGCATTTATATTTTTATTCTCACGTTGTTACCCTATTTTTTTAGGGTTGTATGTTTTCCAGTATTTTTATAGCTTCTTATTTGTCTTTTTAAAAAATAACTAATTCACTGTGATGTGGGTAGGACTAGTTATCTATCAGACAACTATCGAAAAGTTATAACTATTTGATAAATAAGAAAACAAGATGAAGTAAAATGTGCCAAGAACACTAGATATGAGTAATATGTTATTGACACATATTAGAATATATATATATTTTCAGAATAGAATGAAAAATATTCAGATCCCTTTCTTTGGGGCAAAAGTATGTATGTATGGGTATACACAGTAAATATCTCCACTCAAGACTTTCCAGGAATATTTTAATGTTGCCTAAAGTACCTTGTGTACACCTTGTGCTTGGTTCTTCCCTTATTAGGTGTTACAAAGATTTTAAAAAATTTATAAAATGCCTAGCATGAGAAGGCACTCATATGGCAGCTATTATTATTGTTGTTGTTGTTATTACAGCTTTTTCAATTCAGGGTTATCTCTAATGTACCCCTTAGATAAGACATCAGACTTCTCAATAGTGTGAGTGTTCTGACTAGTCCCTTTGTTTGAATATAGTAATTCAGCTATGTTGGCCTCCATTTATGGAGTGCTCATCACGTTTTCAGGCACTGTGCTAAGCACTTTACATGTGTTGCTTCTTTAGATCTTAACAGTTTCACTGTGAGGTGAGTAGTGGTGTTTCCGTTTTATAAATGAAAAAAGTGAGGCCTGGAATGGTTAATTGAGCAAGGTACTTACTAGCTAAGAAGTTGTGTAGCTGGGATTTGAACCCTCGTCTGTCTCCAAAGTGAATTTTTTTTTTTTTTATATTTTATTTATTTATAGCTGTGTTGGGTCTTCGTTTCTGTGCGAGGGCTTTTTCTAGTTGTGGCAAGTGGGGGCCATTCTTCATCACGGTGCGCGGGCCTCTCACTATCGCGGCCTCTCCCGTTGCGGAGCACAGGCTCCAGACACGCAGGCTCAGTAATTGTGGCTCATGGGCCTAGCTGCTCCGCGGCATGTGGGATCTTCCCAAACCAGGGCTCGAACCCGTGTCCCCTGCATTGGCAGGCAGACTCTCAACCACTGCGCCACCAGGGAAGCCCTCCAAAGTGAATTTTACATTTCTATTTGGGCAGTAACTTTTAAGGAAATATTTTGGGATTGTAGTGGGAATTTTGCTATTTTTCAATGGACAACTATTTTAAGGGGGAGGGTGGTAGTTGGATGGTGGTTATTCTCCTCCTTTAAAGTTATTGATTGGTATTTGGATTCCAAACTTAAAAAATTATTTTTACTTAGTTGTGTGATGAAATTATGGTAAAATAGTAATGAATTGAAAATTTTCAAGGTGACGTTTTGCTGTGTTGGTGAACAGTTTGTTTGTGGATTTTTACAGTTTGTTTTAGGCCAAGAATTAACTTACCTTTACTGTCTAATAATTACTCTTTGATTCAATAATATGGTTATAGTCACATTTGAAAGAGTATTGTGGCTTACAAAGCTGGTTTGAGGGAAAAAATTCATTTGTACTGGCAGTCAGCCAATATTTTATAAGCTACAATTTTCTTTTGAATAGCTGGTGGTTTGTAGCTCCATAATTTGTGGTTCTTCTGAACTTGTAAAAAGATTACACATATTTAAAAATGACCTTATCACTTTAATGTTTTAAGCACCATACAACTGTCGAATTCTGTTATGGGATAGGATTCTTGTGTTTTTACTTAATTTACCTGGGCTGAGAATCTGTTTTAAATTAATAATTTATACAGTGGAGTTCCCCGCCCCCTACCCCCACCCCAAACCTCCAAACAAACCTAAAACCAAAAGCTATTTGGGTAATGTAAGAGGCAGTTAAAGGCAAAGGAAATGTGGATCTCTCTACGTCAGTCTGCCAAATCCTTGCAGTATCCATGCTATTCCATTTCCTAGACACTGCTACTCGGATGTGTTAAATTATGTGGTATGTGGGTTTGTTTGGGTGTGTTTAGTGTTCCTGCGTGACATTTAGTTTTAAATCGTTTTTTTTGTGTGATGCTGCCACTGCTGCTTTTTCACATGCAAGTGGAAAAGAGCACTTCATTTGAAATGCTTCGTGTTCTGTGCCTTGTTCTCATGGTTTGTGTGTAGGTAGTTAAATTTGTGAAAGTCATGAGATTGTTTCAAATCCTTCCTATTGATTTTACGTTAAATCTTAAATGGAATATGGTAACCTTTTTTGCTTGAAAGATTTTGGAAAGCCAGATTAATAGTTCCATTTTTACATCTGTAGAAGTTTCACAGATGAAAGTGAACCTAGAATTCAACTTCTGACTCAAACTCCATTACCAAGGAAGGACGTTATTTAAAAATATACCATAATGAACTGTTGTCTTTCTAGGGCTAATTCTTTGAGTCTTCTGTTTTTGGAAGGTGGGTGAGATTTGGGTTAAAGTTTCTATGTATCAGTGGAATGATTTTTGTAGCTAAGATTTTAGCAAATTGTTAATGGCCAGATCCTTAACAGTTGTTAATAATCTTGGCATGCTAAAAAGGGTTGCTTTTGAAAAGACTCTTCTTACTCTGGCAGATACTAATGCTCAATCTTAACTGCACCTTGGAATTATCTGAGAGCTTAAAAAATGCAGATGCCTGGGTTTCACCTTGAGGGAGTCTAATTGAGTTGGTCTAGGATACTGCCTAAGCATCGGAACTTTTAGAGGTGATTCTTGTGTGCACCTGAGGCTGAGACCCACTGCTCTGGGAAATTTGTCAGCCCACCCAAGAGGAAATACTTGATTTTGGAGAGTATATCTTTATCTTTGGAGCATAAAAAACTTCTTTTTTTGAGATAATTGTAGATTCATTTGCTGTCGTAAGAAATAATAAATTCATTAATAATCCATCAGTATAATTTGGTCATTTCAAGAATGTTATAAAAGTGGAATCATATACTATGTAATCTTTTCAGATTGGCTTTTTTTACTTAGCATAATTCCATTGAGATCCATCCAGGTTGTTTGAATAGTATCAATAGTTTGTTCATTTTTATAGCTGAGTAGTATTCCATGGTAGGTAGGTATGTCTCAGTTTGTTTAATTGGGGGACATTTAGATTGTTTCCAGTTTTTGGCTGTTACCAATAAAGCTGATGTGAACATTTGTATACAGGTTTTTGTGTATACATTTTCATTTACCTGGGATTAACGCCCAAGAGTGCAATTGCTTTGTTGTGTGGTAAACATAATAGTTTTGTAAGACACTGCCGTACTTTTTCAGAGAGGCTGTAGCATTACATTTCCACCAGGAAATGTATGAGTGGCTCAGTTTCTCTACACCTTAACCAGCATTTGATGTTATTACTGTTTTTTAAGGAAAATTAACAGACTTTATTATTTAGGGCGGCTGTAGGTTTACAGAAAATTGAACAGATAATACAGAGTTCCCATATGTATCTTCCTTCCTCACTGGTACCCCCTTTTATTAATATCTTGCAGTAGTTAAATTGATAGACCAATATTGGTACATTATTAACTAAAGTCCATAGTTTACATTAGGGTTCACTCTCCGTGTTGTTCATTCTATGGGTTTTCACAAGTACATATACATCCACCATATCATACAGAATAGTTTCACTGTCCTAAAAAAAAATCTCCTGTGTTCTACCTATTCATCCCTCCCCCACCCCCAGCCCCTGGCAACCACTGATCGTTTTCCTGTCTCTATAGTTTTCCCTTTTCCAGAATATCATATATCTGTGGCTTATTAACCTTGGAATTTCAGTCTTCAGTTGGCTGAATCCACAGATGTGGAACCCAACGGGCTTAAGCATAGTGGATACCAAGGGATGACTGTAATTGGAATTATATGTTTATATAGCCGTTTCAGATTGGCTTTTTTCACTTAGCAATATGCATTTAAGTTTCCTCCATGTCTTTTGGTGGTTTGATAGCTGATCTTTTTAATTGCTGAATAATGTTCCACTGGGTGGATATATCACAGTTTGTTTATTTATTCACCTATTGAGAGACATCTTATTTCCAGTTTTTGAAAATTATGAATAAAGCTGCTATAAACATTTGTGTCCAGGTATTTGTGTGGACATAAATTTTCGACTCATTTGGGTAAATATCTAGCAGCGCGATTCCTGGATTGTATGAGACTGTACTTAGCTTTGTAAGAAACTACCAAATGGTTTTCCAAAGTGGCTGTACTATTTTGCATTCCCACTATTTTGCAATGAATTATTTTTTATTTTAGCCATTCAGATCAATATGCAGTGATATCTCATTGTGGCTTTAATTTGTATTTCTCTGATGGCTAATGATATTGAACATCTTTTTATGTGCTTATTTGCCATCTATATGTCCTTTCTAGTGAAACATCTTTTACTCATTTTCTAATTGGATTGCTTGTTTTTGTTTTTTTACTGTTGAGTTTTGAGCATTCTTTGTATATTTTAGATAGAAGTCTTTTGTTGGATATATGGTTTGCAAATATTTTCTCCCAGTTTTTAGCTTTTTTTTAAAAATCTTCTTAACCGGGTCTTTCATAGAACAAAGGTTTTTAAGTTTGATGAGGTCCAGTTCAGGTTTCCTTTTACAGGTCTTGCTTTTGGTGTCAAATCTGAGAACTATAGACCTAGCTCTATGTCCTGAAGATTTTCTGTAGTTTTACATTTAAGTCTGTGATCCATTTGAATTAGTTTTTTTGTATAAGATGTGAGATATAGATCAAAGTTCTTTTTTTTTTTTTTGCCTATGAATGTCCAATTCCTCCAGCATCATTTGTTGAAAAGGCTATCCTTCCTCCATTAAATTACTTTTGCACCTTTTTCAAAACTCAGTTGGACATGTTTGTGTGGTTCTAATACTGGTCTCTATTCTGTTCCATTGATCTATGTGTATTCTTCTGCCAATACTCTATACAGTCTTTTTTATTTTTTGCGGTACGCGGACCTCTCACTGTTGTGGCCTCTCCCGTTGCGGAGCACAGGCTCCGGACGTGCAGGCTCAGCGGCCATGGCTCACAGGCCCAGCTGCTCCGCAGCATGTGGGATCTTCCCGAACCAGGGCACGAACCCGTATCCCCTGCCTCGGCAGGCGGACTCTCAACCACTGCACCACCAGGGAAGCCCCATACAGTCTTTTTTTAAAAAAAAAATATTTATTTATTTGGCTGCATCCAGTCTTTTGGCGCAGTTGTGGCACGTGGGATCTTTCGTTGCAGGGCGCGGGCTCTCTGTTGCGGTACATGGGCTTCTCTCTAGTTGTGGTGTGTGGGCTCTGTAGTTGTGGCACACGGGCGCCAGAGTGTAGCTCAGTAGTTGCGGCACGTGGGCTCTCTAGTTGTGGCTCGCGTGCTCAGTAGTTGCTGTATGAGGGCTTAGTTGCCCGCGGAATGTGGGATCCTAGTTCCCCAACCAGGGATCAAACCATGTCCCTTGCATTGGAAGGTGGATTCTTAACCACTGGACCATCAGGGAAGTCCTCCCCATGCAGTCTTGATTACTGTAACTATATAATAAATCTTTAAATTGGGTGGAGTGACTCCTCACCTTTTATTCTTTTTCAAAATTGTTTTAGCAATTCTAGATCTTGTGCTTTTCCATACAAATTTTAGAATAAGTTTGTGTCTAAGAAAAATCTTGATAAGAATTTCATTAAATCTACAGATCAGTTTGTGGAAAATTGACAGCTTTACTATGGTGCATCTTTACCTTTCGTTTTATTTATTTATTTTTTAAATAAATACATTTATTTATTTATTTATGGCTGCGTTGGGTCTTCGTTATTGCACGCGGGCTTTCTCTAGTTGCGGTGAGCGGGGGCTACTCTGTTGCGGTGCGTGGGCTTCTCATTGCGGTGGCTTCTCGTTGCAGAGCATGGGCTCTAGGCGCACAGGCTTCAGTAGTTGTGGCGCTAGGGCTCAGTAGTTGTGGCTTGTGGGTTCTAGAGCGCAGGCTCAGTGGTTGTGGCGTGAGGACTTAGGTGCTCCGGGCATGTGGGATCTTCTCGGACCAGGGCTTGGACCCGTGTTCCCTGCATTGGCAGGCGGATTCTTAACCGCTGTACCACCAGGGAAGCCCCACCATTCATTTTAAATAGATTGGAATGAGATTAGAGAGAAGGAGTTCTGTAGAAAAAGTACTCACACTACTTCAGTTGGGCGGAGAGATTTGTTTATAACTAGCAAAATATTAACTTTTTAAGTGCCCCCCCATTTGGTGCTAAAAAACACCATTAATAGAGTGATGGAAATGGAAGTAATTGTTAATTTACTCATAGATATATTCACTCAACACCTTTATGAATATCTGTTGTGGGCCAGGCACTGTTTTAGGCTCTGCAATACAGTGATAAATAAGATAGGCAAGGTCCTTACTTTTGTTGACCTTGTGTTCCTGTGTGGAAATAGAAAACAAATAATCAAGGAGTACATCAGGGGACTTCCCTGGTGACGCAGTGGTTGGGAGTCCGCCTGCCGATGCGGGGGACGCGGGTTCGTGCTCCAGTCTGGCAGAATCCCGCATGCTGCGGAGCGGCTGGGCCCGTGAGCCATGGCCGCTGAGCCTGCGCAAACGGAGCACGTGCTCCGCAACGGGAGAGGCCACCGCAGTGAGAGGGGCCCGCGTACCACAAACAAACAAACAAAAAGAAGTACATCAGTTAAGTGCTATGCAGAGAATTAAAATACAGGTTGATATTAAGATAGGAGAGTGATGGGGTGGCTAGTTGATTGGATGATCAGGGAAGGCCTCTGAAGAGATCCCGTTTATGGTTAGAGCTGAAGGTTAAGAAACAGTCAGCCTTAAAAAGAAAAGGAAGACTCTTCCAGTCAGAGGGACTGCTAGTGCAGTGCAGGGACACAGTTGGTATGTGGGAGGAACCAAAAAGGAGGACAGAGTAATTGAAGTGTAATAACCAAGAAGAGAGAGGAAGAGCGAGAGAGCGAGATACAGATGAGAGTTTGGTGAGGTAGGCAGGGCCCAGATCAGCTGAGACTTTATAAACCTGGGTGAGGAGTAAGTATGGTTTTTATTCTAAGGATGATGAGAAGCCCTTGGAAGATTTTGAATAGGGGAATGAACAGGTGTGATGTTTTAGACAATGACTCAGTTGTTGTTTGGAGAAAGGATTGTACATTGGGGCCAGAATAAAAGCAGGAAGATGATAAGGAGGCTGTTTCAATTTAGGTGAAAGATGATGCTAGAAAAAGGATTCAGGATATATTTTAGAAGTTGAGTTATAAGATATATTGATAATCTACGTCAGGACTGAATTTTTCCCTTTTAGAGCTTTCGTGGATGGTTATTACTGTTTATTGAGATGGTTAAGACTTGGGAGAGGAGTAGGTTTTTGGAGGAAGAATTTCAGTGTTTTTCAGTGCTGTCAGGCATCAATTGGTTAGAGAAGTCCAGAGTTCAGGTAGAGGCCAGGATTATAGGTATAGTGTGCTGATCTGTAGATAGACATTATTTAGAGTCATGAAACTGGGATAGGCCACTGAGAAGAAAGTATGATGAAAGACAAGGGCCAGGACAGAGCCTTGGAGCACTGGAACATTATGAGGTCTGGAAGAGGTGGAAGCAGAGCCAGCAAAGACTAAGAAGGTTTAGTCATTGGTGCCTGGCTCTTTAGTTTGCTCCCTTGAATTCATAGACTTGATAACATTAAAGAAAATGCAGTATCCCTAGATTTTGGTGTGGTGGGCAGACAACGCTTAGAATTTTTATATGTAACAGTATAACAGTTTCATCAAGAAAGCATCATGTATGTATACAGTGTGTATATATATTCACATATATATGACAATTTTATATATACATATATAAAACAAGTAACTGCTCTGGGTCTAGTGTTGTGCTAAAATTAGGGGCGACAACAAAGGAAGTGTAAAATATAGACCTTGCTTTCATTGAACTTTGATGAAAAGGGAAGTGAAAAAAGGTAATTAAGTGTAAGCTATGGTAGTTGGAGAGGATTTCTTAGAGGAGTTGGGGCTTAAAGTGTAAGTAGGACTTAAGTAGGCAGAGGAGAAGAGCAAATCCAGGTAATAGAATAGATATGGTGGAAAGAAAATTGGCTTTTTAGACAGAAGACTTGGTTTGAATGTTGGCTCTATCACTTAATAGCTTTGAGACTTTGTTTAGTCCCTTTGAGCCTGTGTCCCTCTTGGGGGCATAACTGCCTCCTCAGGGCTGCTGTGAAGATGAAGACTGTATAGGTTACCTCCACTGTAATAGTAATGCATTAGTTCTGTTGTTGGATGGCTGGTTCACAGATGCTATTTTTATTAACATGCTTCATAAATTCAAATGTGTCATTTAGTAATTTGTATTTATCAAATATTTTGTAACTTTCAATTAAAAATTATTTAGGGGGCTTCCCTGGTGGTGCAGTGGTTAGGAATCCGCCTGCCAGTGCAGGGGACACGGGTTTGACCCTTGGTCCAGGAAGATCCCACATGCCACAGAGCAGCTAAGCCCGTGAGCCACAACTACTGAGCCTGCACTCTAGAGCCTGAGAGCCAAAACTACTGAGCCTATGCGCCACAACTCCTGAAGCCCGGTGCCTAGAGCCCATGCTCTGCAACAAGAGAAGCCACCGCAATGAGAAGCCTGCACACCGCGACGAAGAGTAGCCTCTGCTCGTTGCAACTAGAGAAAGCCTGTGCACAGCAATGAAGACCCAACGCAGCCAAAAATAAATAAATAAAAATAAATAAATTTAAAAATTATTTAGAGTGCCTAGCTCAGTGTGAGGCGTTCAGTAAATTGTAGGTGATAATCATTATTGTTACTCAGCGCAGGCTGTAAGAATAGCATGGCAAAACAAGATGACAGTCCCTGCCATTCAGGAGTTTTGCTCTTGGTGTTAAGTCATACTCATGAATGCAAGGCATTAAATGCCCTGGAGTCTAAATTTGTGGTTACAGGTACAGATAAAGAGGTCCGGATAAGCATCTTCCCTAGGCCTCATTGTGGCATTGACAGTAAATGTGGCCAAGGAAAAAAATTAAGATTTGGATAGGCAGAGAGGGCAGGGTAGGCATTCTGTATACTAAGAGGGCTTTTATTTTATTTTATTTTATTTTATTTCATGTATTTATATTTAGGGATAGCAAAGCATAAATGTTACTGTCACTGCTGAGGAAATCATTAGTAGCACTTAAAAGATTCTCATTCTAAAAGTTGTGTAATGTTTTAATTGAATTTACCTTTTTCCTTATACAGTTTATTGAATTTGTGCCTGCTCTCCAGATGGCATTATAGTGTAGAATTTATTTTTGGAGTGTCCTTTTTAAAAATATGGAATTGCTTTTATGATATACCTAGGTTTAATGTCTGTTACCAGTTTTTGCTTGTATGTGTATAAAAACAAAACTATTTTATGCTGTAAGATTTATTGTTACAAAGGCAGGGCAGATTTCTGAAGTTTCCTTGGTAATTTCCCTTCACATCTTTGGATTATTTGTTTCTCAACTGTTTATAAATTCATGTGCATATGTGGGCCGCTAGGATGACTATGTTTTGGAAGACAGTGCCATTAGAGTCCCTGTACAGCCTGTCGTGAAATTGGGTTGTCTTAATACAATGCTCTGTTCTCTCTTGGTCACTGTAATGGTTTGCAAATTGCCAGACTCCAGGTCATGCTTCTTGAATGCAGCTGTCTTTCTTGATTTCTGGAAGTGAAATGAATGGCATCCTACCTCCTAGTCAGCAAGGAGCTCTTAATTTGCCTTTCAGAGAATCTAGGTTTAATTGCATATCTACTAGAATACTTTGCACCACTAACTAGACTATAGAGAACCTTTGATAGCATTTCAGTAACCTTCCTTACTGATACGTGATCAGCTCAGTGAAACTGTACAGAATCATGACGATTTTTTAGTTTTAATAATAAAAGCTGACATTTACTGAGTGTTCTTGTGCCATGCACTCTGCTAAGCAGCTTTAAAACATGGAATTTTTTTTTCACTTAAACATCACCACACGTAATGAGGTGAGTACCGTTTTTATTCCCACTCTACGTGTGAGACAAGAGAGGTTAATTTCCTGTCCCAGCGTTATACACTTAGCAAGTGGTAGAGCAGGGATTTGAACCTAGGCAGTCCAATTTCAGGGCCAATTCTCTTATCCACCGTGCTTTACAGTCTTCTCAGATAATGTCCATCTGGGAAACTGTCATATTGGGGATTTTATCTTTTATGTGTTACTTGGTGGGAAGGCATTGGAAGCTTGTTAAGTTCTTGTTAGGGATTTTTTAGTTGCACCCATCACCTTGTGTGAGGGGTTGGCCATTGTATTAGTTAAGTAACCCCAGCTACTGAATTAGAGCCCTGAAATACGTTGGCTAAAATGCCAAAATACAGTGCATAATAACCCAGAGCAGGTGTCCACCTCAGCATGTGGCTCTCCTTTATATAGGCATTTAGGGACCTCAGACATTAGGGCTGATGGGGATTCTACCATCTTTAGTGCCTGGCTTCCAAGGTTGTTTTTGTTGGAAGCATTCTCTAAGTCAGTGAGATGGACGTTGCAAATATAATTTCAGCCCACTTTGATTGCTGAGGGCTTAATCTCATTGCCTTATCTAGCTGCAGAGGGATTGGGAAATGTCACATCCTTTCTCCTTGCTGACTAGGAGGTAGGATGCCATTCTGTAGTATTTTGAGTATTTCGTCAGTGTTGAAATGTTCTTGGGAGGAGTTCATTTTCAGCTACAGAATGTGAAGGTGGGTAACCTTTTCCCAGCTACAACTCTCTTGCTTTGGAAGAAACAGTGGATTTTGGTGGATAGTTAGCAGTCTCCTCCGCAGTTGTAGTGCTGTAGATTTCTATAGGAATGTCACAGCAGCCCGGTGCTGACGTTTACAAAGTATGCTTGCACACATACAACTCTTGCTTCTTGGACCAGCTCTGTGAGGTAAGTAGATAAAGCAAATAGTGGTATTCCCATTGCAAATGAGAGAACTGAGACTCGGGTGATTAACATTGAAGGAAACCGGCTAGGAAGTTGTAGAACTGGGACTTAAATCCAGATCTCATGGCTTCAAAGTCAGTGCAGTTTGTATAACACACCATTTTGGGGGCAGAAAATGCTATACAACATTTTTTATGCTTACTGCTATCACTGTTTCTTACATCTTTCCTTAACAGTGTGTCCAATATAATACTACTGATGTCCAGTATAATATACTGACAAATTACTGGTACAATTTGGTCTTATTTTGAAGATTCAGAAAGTACATCAAGAACTTGCATTGCTTCATTGTCATCATTACATTCATAAATGACATCATACTTTAGATATGCCAGTTAATGAAATACCAGGCAGCAGAGGTTTTACTCTCTTTAGAAGTTACATTTTATAGCCTTGCTTCTGGTAGATAAAATGATGTGTAAAATGAGCAAAGGAAATAAAAAAGAAAATAAAAAACAAATAAAATAATTGCGGCAGTTACATTTTCTCTCAGTAGGAAAAATATATTCCTTTTGAAACACAGTGCTTATCTATGTAATTTCACAGATAATTTTGCTGTACTTACTATGTGGTAAAAAACATTTTCGTACATGCTACTCAAGAAATTGGGAACATTTTCTGCTTTGTAGCAGTGAGGGCCTTTTTCCTTGCTGACACACTACAGGTAAGATGCCATTCTGTAGTATTTTGAGTTTTTCATCAGTGTTGAGATGTTCTTGGTGAGGTGATTTCAGCAGCAGCGCTTGTGGGAATCTGATTTAGGGGTTGGAAGCTGTGGACTACGATAGAATGTTAAGTATTTGTACAGATGGATTATTAATCAGAGAGTAAGCTGGAGACTTCTCCACATCCCCATTTTAATATAACAGAGACAGCAAGCTCATTCTGGTTGACTTATTTTTGGTTATTTTTCTGGGAACCCTTGGAATTATTTCAGAGGAGGTGACTTTGGTACAGCTGAATTTTAATAGAAGTAACATGATTTAAATTTATTTTACATATAGCAAACTACCCTTTCAGCATTCCTTACAGCTTTAGTTTTGTTATGAAAGGGACAGAGATCAGACAAAGAAACACCATTCTGTTTGCATCTGACTGGTGATCTGTAGCTCTACGGGATAAAGTGTATTTTGCTGAAGTTGTACCTTAGGGATCCAGTCTTTGCTTAGATTTTCAGTTGTCTGACAAAATATGAATAGAAATATAGTAATTGCATCATAATTCACTGAAGCCTAACTGCAGTCTTTATACAATACAGACTAGCATTCCTTGAATGCTTTTGCAAGAATAAATAGCTATCCAGATCTGTAACCCATTATTTTAGTGTATACACTCTGAATAAAAAGATAGATTAAAAAATAGGATGAATTAAGGCTTATCCTCCAACCTCTGTAGCTTTGAGTTATTCACTTTTGGGAAAAGTACATGTTAAACTTTGACCTTCTACCACAGACAAGGAATGCAGGCAAATGTACTGCTAAAATTCTGTCAGTGCCCCTTTATTTGCCTAAAATGGTGGGACAGCACTTTCAGGCCATTTTAATGAAGTTCAGTGAATGACACGGTATGTCATTTGAATCCTGGTCATAATATGATTCTTGTATTCACTTGTATTTATAATTTGAATGTGTAGTACAAAAAAATTAAGCCAGTTGGACAAATACAAAATATTTAAGCTGAGACGAGGCACTTCATGTTAATATTACTCTTTGAAAAAAAAGATCTAAGACTACAAAGGAGGATGGAAAGAGCATGGGTCCAGGGTTTGAGTTTGAGCCTTGCTAAAAAGTTGTTTGGTGACTTCGGGCAAGATACTTCACCTCTTTGGGTCTTAGTTTTCTCTTTGAGAAATAAGGATCTTGTATTAGTCTTTTTGACCATTTTCAGCAGTTTGTGATTTTATGATTCTTATCTCCTTATTCTCCTAGTGTGTTTTTCTGTCTTGTCAAGAGAAGGTTTACAGTATAAAGCTGCTAGCTCTTTTTCTTTTGTCTTGATGAATGGTCTTGATAGTAGAAAACATTATTTGAATTTTCCCATCTAGCTTTATTGTGTTTTCTAAAACTAGTTTTAAAGGAGACATGAAATAAGAAGTATTTAGTTTTACATTTTAATTGTGCCTCACTGCTGTCATAAAACAAACGTGAACTGGAAGGACAAAACACTTTTAAAACCTCTTAATCAGTGAAAGGAAAACACCTAGGTACCTATTGTATCAAACTCCTTTGAAATTTCATATTAAGGCAGAGAGCAATACAGTCAGTTAATGTGAGTATATATATAGACTTTGTATAAGTCATTGCAGATGTATTGCTGAAAAATGTTTTTCTCTAAGCATTTTGTTATTAAAGTTTAAACATGCAAAAAAGTTGAAGGAATTGTACAGTGAACACATATATTCTACAGTTAGCTCAGCAATTAACATTTTCTTTTATTTGCTTTATCATGTTTATCCGTCTATCAATCCATCTTTTTTTATTTTTATTATTTTTTTCTGGTACGCGGGCCTCTCACTGTTGTGGCCTCTCCCGTTGCGGAACACAGGCTCCGGACGCGCAGGCTCAGCGGCCATGGCTCACAGGCCCAGCGCTCCTCGGCATGTGGGATCTTCCCGGACCCGGGCACAAACCCAAGTCCCCTGCATCGGCAGGTGGACTCTCAACCACTGCGCCACCAGGGAAGCCCAATCCATCTTATTTTTGATGTATTTCAAAATAAGTTGCAGACATTCTTACAGTTTATTCCTAAGCACTTCGACATACATGTAACTAGCTGGAGTTCAAACTTGTTACACTTTTTTAAAAGTTAAAATTTACATATGTAAAAATGCACAGCTCTGCCATGGATGGCATTTATTAATTGAGCACCTGACATTTCCAGGGCCTGTGCTAGGCTAGCAGATAGATAGAAGAAACAGCCTCTGCCTTCATGGTGCTAATAGGAGAGATATGTGTAAGAAAGTAAATTCAGGATTTCTTGGACCTTTTAGTTGCAAGTAATAGAAATCTGTAGGATCTCAATATATAGGTCTTGCTTTCAAAACTCAAGGGCAGGAATCAGAGGGGCTTCTAGGAATAACTGGAACCAAGAACTGGAAGGCTGATAGGACTGTCACTTCTTACCTCTGCTTTACTCTGCCCATCTGTTCCTTTCTCTTTGGAGATCTGCTCTCTTCTCTTTTTAGTACATATGGTAGAATATGGCTTCTTCCATAGCCTTTCTTTTAAAACTAACAGTTCTCAGCCATACAGAGACACCAATTTTCTATTTTAATTTCAATTCCTAATTCCTGGGAGGGGGAATCTGATTGGCCCAATCTGGTCCACCTATGCTTGAGGGCAGAGTTTTGAAGTACATATCTCCTGTTGGAAGCCTACCTTTCTGTAAGGAGCTAAGTAATGGGGATAGAAGAGACTGTTCCCGGAGCGAGTGTGGGGCTATTGTAAGGAGGCTGACATTGAAAAATGTTTCCAACTCCAAGTGTGATAAATAATTCTACAGACAATCACAGCATACACAAATAGCATAGAGGGGGAATGAATCACTATTTAGGGATGGAGTGGTGGTCAGAGACAGCTTCCTGAAGAAATTGGTGGCTGAGTTGGGTTTTGACAGATAAATTCAAGTACAGCAGTGGGAAAGAAGGATATGTGCTACAGAAGAACAGCAGTAGAAAGATAGTGTTTAGGTAATTGTAAGCACATTAGTACATTTGTAGTATACTTTTTGAAGTGGGGCAGGTTTGTTAGCGGCAGGGGAGAGAGAGAGGTGGGTAGGGAGATAGATAGATATTTAGGTATTTAGATAGATCAGGGCCAGTTCAAAGGAGAATCTTACCTTGCTAAGATGGGAAACCAGGAGGAGTAGATGACGATCAGATTTATTTTCTTAAGCGATCATTTCATTGGCTAAATTGGAGGCAAGTTCATCCTCGTGAGAGCCTGCACTAAGAAAATGGCAGTGAAAAAGGAGAGGGGAGATATTTAGGCAGTAAAATCTTCAGTACTTGGGATTTATTGAATGTAGGGGGAGAAGGAGAAATCTTAAGATGATGCCCCCTGGTCTTCTGATGGGTGACTGGGTGAATTGGGATACCAGCCAAGATAAGAAATATAGGATACTGAGGTGCTGTTGGTTGTGCATTTCTTGATCTGGCTGATAATTACAGGCGTAATTTTTTAGGACTGTTAAATTGTGCATATATGTTTTATGCATTTTTCCGTACATAAGTTATATTTCATAATCTAAAATGTTACAGAATAAAAAGAAACAGAAAATATGCTTTGGGAAAAAGATGCTGACTTTAGGAGTGGACATTTGCATTTGGGGCGTCCATGCGACCTTCCAGATGGAGATGTGTAGAAGGCAGTCGGATATGAAATTTGAAGTATGGGAGAGAAGTATGGGCTGCCAATGAAACGATTAGATTAGGTTTGTAGTTCACCTGCCTGGCTGTGAGTTAGGATCTCCTGGAGAGTTAAAAAAAAAAAAAATACAACCTAGATCCCACCCCAGCCCAATTAAATCAGTCCTTGGTGATTTATGGTGGTATGAGGGCACAACGTCTAGCTTACAAAGCTCCCTGTGCTGCTTATTCTAATGCACAGAGATGAGAACCACTGGCTTGCAGGGAAATTACTTATTTCCTATGTTTTGTGATGGGGAGGTAGAGTTGAGCAGAGAGGATTTTGTAATTGCTTTAGAATTCAATATAGGTATATATTTGGGGGACATAATTCTTAAGACTTGTGCTTTCCCGCCATTATTACCTGAAGTTAAAAAAGGTATGCTTTTTGTTAAAATAATGATGCACATGTGTTCTTGAAGAAAAATATGTGGAAGATGCAAGCTGTTTTAGTTAAAACAGTTTTAAAACAGATTTCCTTTGATGAAGTGGCTATGTCTTCTCTAATTTTAATTATTAATAATGTATAGTCTTTGCAGCCAAACACAGAAAATCGCCTCATCAGCTGCAGTGTCTTTGAATAGTAAATATGAAAGACAATGATTGGTAAATGAGTTATGTGTGTGATGTAGTCTGAAAGGCAGACAGCTGTAAATGCTGAGCAACTGTCTCTGATATATGTGATATGGAAAGGACAATTGTTCACTGGTTTGTCTTTTCATTCCCTCACTGCATAGCTTTGTGACTCATCAGGGTCCTGTATCCATCAATAAGTATTTATTAGCACATGGAATATGCCACGGGTATATTAGGAAATTTATGTAAGTTACTAAATAAATAGATTAAAATGCATGGGACTTGGACCAGGCATGCCAGTGTTTGAGTTTTGGATGGCATATAAAGAGCAGCAGAGTGCAAAATTATTTGATAGTTATAAGAATCCATTTGCTACTCAGAAACTGGAATGATTTCTTGGGTTTGAGCCTTTAGGTATGACTTACACATAGACGATTCTTCTAACTCACTGGCCTCTAGTCCCTTGAACTCTCCTCCTCTAGTGATTTTGTTTTCTATGGACTTCATTCAGACCATGGACCTCAGGTCCATGATCTTACCACTTTTTTCATTGTGTTTTATCTTCTTGATGTTCTCACTCCCTTCCTCACCCAGTGTAAATTCCATAGCCAGTCATCATACAAACTGTTCTGCATATACCCTCAATTCCCATGCCCTTCTTGCTTTATCATATTATCATAAATTTGGCAAAATTTATAATCCTGGTGAAGTCTGACTCTCCTACTCTGTACCTGTGCATCTGAACATAGATGGAAAAAGCATGTGTGCACATGCATGCGTGCACACACACACTCCCGTAACTGTGTTGACTGATCTTAAAATTCATGCCCTTGAACCTCAAGGGGTCCTTAATGATGCCAGGCAGTCATATGTACGTAGTCCATTCACTCTGTTACTCTTCTAGACAGCTCTTTTACACTATCACCTTTCTCTTTACACCCATAACACCTTCTCTCCCATTCATCTGATGACTTTACTTCCTAGGAAACTTCCTACTTCATTAAGAAAACTCAAGCATTCTGTGCATATGCATTCTGCTCTCACTCCTGTTAACATAGATAAACTATCTGTGCATCTATCAAAGGTAATTCCTTTACTTCTGTACCAAATACCATCCACTCTCAACTACTCAAGGATATTGCTCCAAGAATCACCGCCCCCCTCCAATTTCCTGCATCACTATTTTGCTTTCCATTAGGTCAGTCATCAGCATATAAACATGTTATTTTTCCCAGTTTAAAAAATACTTTTTCTTGACTCCACTTTCATTGCCAGGTACTGTCCCATATATTTGCCCTCTGTTGTAGCAGAACTTCTAGAAAGTTGTCTCTATTCAACTGTTTCTGATTTCTTCCCTCCCATTCTCTCCTATTTTTTTTGTTGAGATATAATTCACATACCATAAAATTCACCACTTTACGTGTACAGTTTAGTGGTTTTTAGTATATTCACAAAGTTGTGCCTCTGTCACCACTGTCTAATTACAGAACATTTTCATCATCCTATGAGAAACCCTACACTGCTTAGCAGTCACTCACTATTCCTTCTGTTCCCCAGTCTGCGGCTCTGCCTATTCTCTTGGAATCTGCCTGTGTCTCTATGGATCTGCCTATTCTGGAAATTTCACATAAAGGGAATCATATAATATGTGACCTTTTGTGTCTGGGTTCTTTTACTTAGCATGTTTTCAAGGTTCACCATGTTGTAACATCTATCAGTACTACATTCCTTTTTATGGCCTAATAACATTCCATCATATGGATGAATACCACGTCTTGTTTATCCATGAGTTTTTGGACATTTGGGTTGTTTCCACTTTTTGGCTCCTATGAAATACACTGATATGAACATTCATATTCAGGTTTTTGTGTGAATGTGTTTTCAGTTCTCTTGGGTGCATACCTAATTGCTAGATTATATGGTAACCTTATGTTTAACATTTTGAGGAACTATCACACTGTTTTCCAAAAGGACTGCATTTTACATTCCCACCAGCAATGTATGAGGGTTCCAGTTTCTCCATTTCATTCTCACTTAAGCCAACTTGATTCAATCAGGTCTTTCTCCTACTTCTTGACTGAAACTGCCTTTGGCAAGGTCATTGGGAACATCAAAGTACCAAAATTCAGAGTATGTTCTCAGTTATCATTGTGTTTGACCTATAAACAGCATTTGACACAGCTGATTACTCATTCCTCCTTGGTACATTTTTTTTACTTTTGGCTTCCAGAATACCACACACATTCTTTTCCCTCCCTCTTACCCCCCATTTTATTGGCCAGTCCTTCTCAGTTTCTTTTGTTGTTTCCTCCTTTCTCCCTGCTTTTTAAAATGGAGTTTCCATTGGGGATCCTATCTATACTTATACTTTTTTTTTTTTTTTGTGGTACGCGGGCCTCTCACTGTTGTGGCCTCTCCCGTTGCAGAGCACAGGCTCCAGACGCGCAGGCTCAGCGGCCATGGCTCACGGGCCTAGCTGCTCCGCGGCATGTGGGATCTTCCCGGACCGGGGCACGAACCTGTGTCCCCTGCATCGGCAGGTGGACTCTCAACCACTGCGCCACCAGGGAAGCCCTACTTATACATCTTTTAATACTGTCTTACACTGGCTCCCAAGTTGATAACTCTGAAATCTCTTTTTTTGTATTTCAGAGCCAAATATCCAACTACCTACTCAGCCTCACCAGGATGTCTAATAAACATCTTAAAATGGAACATGTCTAAAGCCAAACCCCTTTCCTGCTCTGTCTAATATGCTCCACCTACAGGTCTCCCTGTCTTTGATGAAGACAATTTCATCCTTCAGTTGTTCAGGCCAAACACCATGGCATTAACTTTGCTCCTCCTTTCTCACATGCCACATTCAGTCACATGCTGGGAAGTTCTTTTGGCCTTACCTTCAAAGTATACGCAGAGTTGGAACACTTCTCCCCACCTCCACTGTTGCCATCTTCTTGGTCCCATCATCATCTCTCACCTGGATCTTTGTAAAAAGATTCCTCATCAGACCCTCTGCTGTATGTATCTTTGCCTCCAACAAGCTAGCTCAACACAATAGCTGGAAGAATCCTTCAGGAATATGTCAGAACATAATCATTTTCTGTCCAAACACTACTTTGGCTGCCCATTTCACTCAGTAATAGCCAAACAAGGCCCTGTTTCGTCTGACCCCATTATTTGTCCAGCCCCATCTACTATTGTTCTCCCTGGTTCACTCTGTTCGCCTTCTTGCTACTTTTCAAGCAGGCCAGGCATGTTTTAGATTCAGGGCCTTTGCATTTGCTGTTCCTTCCACTTGAAATATTTTTCACTTCTCTCAGATCTTCTCAAAACTTACTTTGTCAATTAAGCTTACTCTAATTTTTAATTCCGTAACTTGCTTTTCCTATACTCTGGGTTCCTCTTATTCTGCCTTTTTTTTTTTTCTTTTTTTTTGCATAGCACTTGACGGTAATATTGACTGCCTTACTGACTTATTTATGATGATTATGATATGTTGCTCTCCCTCCCAATCCCTCTGCTAGGATGAAGCTCTATGTGGGCAGGGATTTTTGTTTTGTTCACTGATGTGTCTTAAGTGTTTAGAACAGGGGATGGCACATACTAGCCATTCAAGAAATATTTGTGGAATGAGCAAATAATGGATAGCTTTATGAGGGAGGTGGTATCAGAGGCAGGCCTTGAAAATTTTTGATAAGCAAAGTTTTGGGGAGAAAAGAACAGCTTGGAATATAATTTTTCCCACTCCCTTCTTTGTGTCTTTAGCAAAATCTCCTTATCTTTCAAGGCATGGGCATTTGAATTTGCACCTGAGTTTGAATCTGCTTCTTACTGTATATGACCTTGAGCAGGATTTGTGGCCACTCTTGAGTCTTTTTTAAGTCATTTTTATTGAGGTATACTTTACAGAGAGTAAAATTCACCCTTTTTGGGTATACAATTCTATGAATTTTGACAGATTTTTTCAGTCATGTAACCACCACCACAATCAAGATATGAAATACTTCCATCACTGCAAGAAGTTCCTTGGGTTCCTTTGTAGTCGGTTCCCTTCCTTTATCTCATGCCCCTGACAACCTGATGTAATTTCTGTCCCTGTAGTTACGTTTTTTTCCAGAATGTCATATACACGGAGTCATTTAAGTATGACTCCTTTTTTTTTGGGGGGGTATAATTGCTTTACAATGGTGTGTTAGTTTCTGCTTTATAACAAAGTGAATCAGTTATACATATGCATATGTTCCCATATGTCTTCCCTCTTGCGTCTCCCTCCCTCCCACCCTCCCTATCCCACCCCTCCAGACGGTCACAAAGCACCGAGCCAATATCCCTGTGCCATGCGGCTGCTTCCCACATGGCATGTGGGATCCTAGTTCCCCGACCAGGGATCGAACCTCTTTCCTCTGCAGTGGAAGCGTGCAGTCTTAACCACTGGACCACCAGGGAAGTCCCAAGTATGACTTCTTTTGATTCAGTCCTCTTTCATTTAGCCTAATGCTTTTGAGGTTCATACATGTTATGGCATGTTTCAGGAGTTGATTTTTTTTAAATTTTATTTACAGTGATTTACAGTGTTGTGTTAATTTCTGCCATTTAGCAAAGTGATTCAGTTATACATATATATTCTTTTTCATATTCTTTTCCATTATGGTTTATTACAGGATATTGAATATAGTTCCCTGTGCTATACAGTTAGGACCTTGTTGTTCATCCATCCTATATATACTAGTTTGCCCATCTGCTAATCCCAAACTCCCAATTTATCCGCCCCCCGCCAACCACTTTGGCAACCACAAGTCTGTACTCTATGTCTGTGAGTTTGTTTCTGTTTTGTAGAATAGTTCATTTGTGTCACATTTTAGATTCCACATATAAGTGATAGGTATTGATATCTTTTTACTGCTGAGTAGTATTCCAGTGTATGGTTGTACTGCAATTTGTTTATTCATTCACCAGTTGATGGATTTTTCAGTTTCTAGTCATTATTAGTAAAGTTGCTCTAAACATTTTCATGTATCATCGATCTATCTATCTATCATCTCTATATCTATGTCTCTGCTAAACCTGTATATATATAGTATACATATATTTTTTGTGGTGGGGGGGAGTTGCGGACATACATCTTCATTTCTCATGGGTAAGTACCTGGGAGTGGGATTGCTGGGCTGTATGGTAAGTGACTTTAACTTTATGAAAACTGCCAAACTTTTTCAAAGTGGTGAATCTTTTTTCATTTTATCAAATGAGCCTATTAGTTAGGACTCGTAGTTGGAAACAACAGAAATTGACTCTGGCAAGGAAACTTCTGAATAGAATATTTTTAGGTGTCTGATAGAATCCCTTGGAGGGCTGGAGAGACAGGCTCAGAAGTTCTGTATCCCACAATGTTATCCTAGGCACAGATACTGGAGTTTCAACTGCCAACACTGTTGGGGAATGCTGGACGCTGTAAGTAGAACTGTGGTCTCTAGAAACCAGATGAAGCTGCTCTGCTGCTAGCACTTGCCAGAATGGATTCTCTGAGGGCCCAACTTCTTTGAGTCATTATTTTTGCATCACCTTCTGGAGGTGAGCTCTGTCTCATGAGGTGGGAGACTCCCTAAACATGGAAAGGGGGTTCAGATGTGGGGCTGCTAAAATTAATGACACACACATATACCCCAAATACCTAACTCCAGAGGTGGTTGTGATTAGATAAAATAATGTCTGTACAGTGTCTAGTACTAGATGCTTCCTACTTAGTAGGTTGTAAATGTTAGTCTGCTTCCCTGTCTGCTGTTTTCCCATCTGTCTTTTTTAGGTAAATTTTTAGTTGAGCTTTAATAAAACAAAGTACATAAATTGTAAGCATATACAGCTTGATGCATTATCATGAAGTGAAATCATCCTTTTAACATGCAGAAGAAGAACTAGAACATTACCAGCACCTCAGAAATCTCTCATGTTGCCCCTCCTGGAAACTGCCCACTCCCTCCCAACCCCCTGCCCTGTCAGGTAACCACTATCCTAACTTTGACTAGTTTGCCTGTTTTCAAACTTTATATAATCAAAGCTGTATGTTCTGTTTTTTGTGTGTGATTTCTTTCAGTATTTGTGAGCTACATCCATGTTCTTGTGCATGGCAGGAGTTGATTTCACATTGTCCCATTGTATGAATGTAACAGTCTGTTGATGGACATATAGGTTACTTCCAGTTTTTGACTAATACGTGTAAGTGCTGCTATGAATATGAACATTCTTGCACATGTCTTTTGGTTTACATATGTGCACATTTCTGTGGGTGTGTAACATGGAGTGGAGTTACTGGGTCATGGGTTCTGTGTATGTTCAGCTTTAGGAGAGAATGCCAAAAAGTTTTCTAAAGTAGTTTTCCCACTCCGCACTCCTCTTAGCAGTACATGTGAGTTTCAGTTAGTCACATCTATCTTCTTGACATGTCCTTTCAGTAAAACTTTTTACCCCAGTGTAATATTTGTTTGATTCTACCTAATCTTATGCTTCTCTCTATTATGTTATTAACTCTTTGATGTGAGATTCCATGTTTCATTTATCTCTGTCTTCTTAGTATTAAGTACAGAATATAAGATATACATAGTAAATGCTCAGTGAAAGTTTCATGAAAAAAGTGAAAAAAGAATATGTCTGTAGGCTGGAATAATCCTGGCATTTTTGGTGGGAGAGAGACTTCAGTGATCTGACTGGAATTAAAAATGGATGGTATATTGGAAACAGTGGTGGGATAGGGTGGAATTAAGTCAGGTGGAATCTGATTGGATTCCATAGGTAATAAATAGCCCTTTTTGGTTCCTGAACTGGGAGAGAATTAATGAAAGCAGTTTTGTTCTGTGAATGAAGAATTGTGTTTTTCTTTAAAGGTATGCCCAGCTTTTAGGAAACAGTTTCAAAAAAAGATTTGGACCTGTGATTGGACACAGATTAGACAAGGCATGGGTTGGTGTTTATTTGTTTAGCTTTATCTCTTAGATCTTAGTTTCTTTATAAATGGAGCTCACACCTTTCTTACAAAGATTATAACTAATATAAAAATACGAGTAGATTTTTTTTTCTTATTCTCTGCATATTATATGGTTCAGAACTTTTATTTATTTTTTAATTAAAACAATTCTTTTTTTTTTTTTGTGGTGTGCGGGCCTCTCACTGTTGTGGCCCCTCCCGCTGCGGAGCACAGGCTCCGTACGTGCAGGCTCAGCGGCCATGGCTCGAGGGCCCAGCCGCTCCGCGGCATGTGGGATCTTCCTGGACCAGGGCATGAACCCGTGTCCCCTGCATCGGCAGGCGGACTCTCAACCACTGCGCCACCAGGGAAGCCCTAAAACAATTCTTTTACTTTGAGATTGAGTTCTTTTTTTTTTCTTATTTAAAAAAAATTTTTTTTGAAATATAGTTGATTTACAATGTTGTGTTAGTTTCAGGTGTACAGCAAAGTGATTCAGTTACACATAACTATCTGTATTCTTTTCTAGATTCTTTTCCAGTATAGGTTATTATAATATATTGAGTATAGTTCCCTGTGCTATACAGTAGGTCCTTTCAGTACTTTTAAAATGTATGTTGTAGAGTATAACTTACGACAGAGAGGAAATTCAGCTTCTGCCAGTGTAAATCCATTTGGAATTTTGACTGACTGTCGTTATCTCCAGAGTGGCTTGCCCACCTTCTCTTCTGCCTTGTTGTTGTTCTTCTACACTAGCACCTTTGTTTTTTTGTGTGTGTCAGAAATCAAAAATAAAACATTTATAAAGTGGCTTGAAGCTTCTTCCCTTTGAAGGCTTATACCACAGAAGGGAGGGGAAGGGGAAGTGGGGGAGGAAAGTCTTCTTTGGATAGGAAGGGAAAATAGCTACATGGGCTAAGAAGGGAAGGGAAACTCTTTACAGAAGGGAAAAATAACCTTACAATATGGCTGGCATTCACCACCTTAACCAAGTGATTAAACTTAGGATCACTATCAGGTACTCCCTCACTTGGTACAGTAGAACTACATAACATCATCTCTAGTTGTATTATTGCCAGAAATGAGGAAATAATCAGAGAAGTTGTAATGTGGGGTATTTGATAAGACACTTGGCCTGCACTCGTAAAAAAATACTGACATGAAAAACAAAAGCAAAGATGAGACTGGATTTTTTTTTTTTTTTTTTTTGCGGTATGCAGGCCTCTCACTGTTGTGGCCTCTCCCGTTGCAGAGCACAGGCTCCGGATGCGCAGGCTCAGCGACCATGGCTCACAGGCCCAGCCGCTCCGCGGCATGTGGGATCTTCCCGGACCGGGGCACGAACCCGTGTCCCCTGCATCGGCAGGCGGACTCCCAACCACTGCGCCACCAGGGAAGCCCCTGGTTAGTTAACTTTTTAAAGGCTGTTTCCCGTGAATTCGAAGTAATAATAGTACTTACCTCATAGAGTTGTTGTGAGGATTAAATAAAGTAATATGTGCAATGTACTTAGGACAGTATCTGGAACATAGTAAACACAATTTAAGTGTTAGGTGTGATTTTATTATTATTGTTATTATTAAATAAAATTATGCGTGTTAGTAACCAGTTCCTGGCACAGGGTTAATTGCAATTCTAGTCACTAGTAGAATGTGTATAGGATAAATGTTATTAACCAAGTTGTATTTTTATACCTCTGCACCTAGGTATAGGGAACATAAAACCTTTGAAGTTGTATTAATGTATGTAGATGAGCTATATATTCACTTAGGTCTTTTCCCCATTGTATCATTTTTGATTACATATTATATATCATTCCTAATCTACTCCTCAGTTTATTCATTTTATCATTAAAAATAAGAGTGAAGAAGACATTCTGTGTTAAGAATCTGTAGTCAGAAGAGAGGGAAGGAGGTAGTGTTAGTTAAATCTCTGAAGAAACAGGATATCATAGAAGGAAGCTATAAAGATGCCATAGGAAAGATGCAGGAATTGTGCTGGTTGCTGAATTTAGAAACATTGTCTGTTTAACTTAGTTTCTTCAGGAAATTGTGTGCAACCTGAGGATGCTAACTAAGCTTCCGTTACAGGTGTAAAGAATAAAAAAACTGCCTGCTCTGTTAAAATTTTATTCCGAGGGATATTGTAAAGCCATCGAAGCATCAGGACTGACAGACTAGAAATGCGTTCAAGTGAAGGCTCATTAATCTTTAAGAAGAAGAAAAGCAAACATGTGTCAGATGGGGCTTCCCTGGTGGCGCGGTGGTTGAGAGTCCACCTGCCGATGCAGGGGACACGGGTTCGTGCCCCGGTCCGGGAAGATCTCACGGCTGGGCCCGTGAGCCATGGCTGCTGAGCCTGCGCGTCCGGAGCCTGTGCTCTGCAACGGGAGAGGCCACAACAGTGAGAGGCCCTCGTACCGCAAAAAACAACAACAAGAAAAAAAAACCGTGTCAGAGAAGCAGTGTGGATTTGCAATATTAAAATGCCAGTGTCTTTAATTATTGTCATAAAGGACAATGGGAAATAATTTAAGAATGAACATTACTTACATATTTCTTTTAAGGTTAGGATAGTTACGCATTAAATCAGATGTTTTTAGTGACGATAACCTAAGAAGTAGCTAATTGTAATTTTAAGTGAGGCTTAACTTTAGTGACTTTATTAAAAATTATGTAGCTGTGCATTGATTGGATTGATTTCACTAGAGAAATTGCTCTACAGGTGCTTACAAGTGCTGTTATTAGTGCTAATTAATAATGATTTGAACCTTTTTCTTTTAATTGGCTTTTTTTTAATAAAAAGAGAATTCCTGTAAAAACTCTTACATTTTCCCTATTTTCTGTATTCTTTGTGTTTCTTATAAATTGGCAAGGGACTAACTTTGCATATGGTCTGTTATTTTTGGAATAAGAGACTTTTTTTTCCTCTCTTCTTTCTGGTCTGCTTCTCTAACCTTTAACCACCCTGTTAACAGATGTTCATTTTATCCTTCTGCTCCGTCATTTTGAATAACTGTTTTTGAAAAAGGCCACCTTCTAACAGTGACTTAAATTTTCTTATGACAGCATCATTTAGGATTGTATAACTCTTATTCATCATGACAATTTTGATTCTTGAAGTTCCTTTTATCTTTTTGATTGAGTTCATATCTGTATATAATACTGGATGGAAAGCCTGTCCTTACATTTTAGGTTATTGGATGATCATCTCTTCCAGACTGCTTAGCTTAATTTTTAGTTGGTTGACAATACCTTATGAAGCAGATAAAGCAGGTGTCTTTTACCTGAGGGAACTTTAGTGTAGGGATCCACAGATTTAGGTGCACTTAACAGATTTGGGTTCAAACTATAGATTTGCCTTGTGGTGCTGTTGGGCAATTTACTTAACCATCTGAGTCTCAGTTCCTCAACCTTAAAATGGAGACTGATCATATGCTTTTTTTTTTTTCTTTTTACCTTGTAGGGCTGATGTAAATATTAAAGTAGATGATTAGTGTAAAGTGTCGTGTACAGTCTGTGGAACATAGGGGTCAAAAATAGAGGCTTAACTGCCAAGGTGATCATTTTACCGGATTGGTCATGTAATTGTGTATGATATAGCAGCAGTGTTTACAATTTATACGAGCAGTTTCCTTAAATGAATTATCTGGGAATAAAGCACCTTCAGGATGTATTGTGGTCAGCATTTCAGTTGAAGCACACTCTTAAAGAGCTTGAATTTGATTCTCAGCAACCAAAGGGTACACAGTAGCTGTGATCTTAGCATCTACTTGCCTATAGCCTGGTAGAGAGATAGCCCTATGGCAAGTTGTCTAAGTTATGCATCTAGCTGTGCTGCAGCTATGGAGAATGATGAGGAGCTGTTCATATGGCCCACTAGAAGTACCAGGACAGAGTCATAATTGGGTCGTTAGTCATTTATTCATTTGGCAAATGTTTGAGAGCTTACTCTCCAGGCACTGTGTCATGCACTAGGAATACAGCAGAGGACAAAACACGATATCTGCCTTCAAGGAACATGTAGTTACAAAACTGGTAAGTGGTGAAACATAAGGCAAAACTGGTGTAATGTAGTGTACTGTAATCAGCCCAAGCTTGCCAAATGGTTGAGAAGGAGTAGAGGTGGAGGTCAAGATTGGGGAAGGCTTCCTACCAGAGGTGCTGTTTAAGCCGAGCGCCTAGTGAGGGTAGAGGGTTTAAGAAGTTAAGGATGGTATTTTGAAAATTTCATTCCACGAGTTCAGCATCTTATTTCTTATATATTTTTTTAATTTTATTTATTTATGGCTGTGTTGGGTCTTCGTTTCTGTGCGAGGGCTTTCTCTAGTTGCGGCAAGTGGGGGCCACTCTTCATCACGGTGCGTGGGCCTCTCACTATCGCGGTCTCTCTTGTTGCGGAGCACAGGCTCCAGACGCGCAGGCTCAGTAATTGTGGCTCACGGGCCCAGTTGCTCCGTGGCATGTGGGATCCTCCCAGACCAGGGCTCGAACCCGTGTCCCCTGCATTGGCAGGCAGATTCTCAACCACTGCGCCACCAGGGAAGCCCCTCAGCATCTTATTTCTGGGAATAGGTTATTGAGTAAGCATGCTTAAATCTAATTTCCAGCAGAAAAGTGGGAAATCAGATTTCAGAGATCCTTTCTTTCTCTCCATATTATCGGGCATGGGGAGTAGACCTAACTTTGTGCTCTGGAAAGACAAAGGTCCAGGATCACTCTTGGAAGCTGATGGCCTTCTCTCTCATGGAATTTTAGAACATTACCAGCAATGTATGTATTGAGTTTTTAAAATTTGGTTACAGTAAATATTTGTTGACTGAGTAGCAAATGGGATTGGCATGGTTCTGGTCTGTAGCCCAACTTCAGCCTTAAGATCTGAGAGGCTCAGAGATTGGGTGAGCTAGTAGATAGTACTTAGAACATTGGGCTTTGGAATCAGTCAGTTGACTTAGTAACATTGGTTATTAAACAAATAAACATGAATTCATATCTTGGCTCTGTCACTCACCCTATGGTATTGGTCAGTTAACTTAATGTCTCTGTTAAGCACTTCAAAGACATTCTTATTTAGTTTGAAAACAATTCTTGTTGAAGCAGATGGTTCCTCAGGGATGAGAAACCCAAGACTCAGATGAGTTACATGCTTATTCTTTTATACATATATGTGTGTGTGTATGTATAAATGTGTATATATACAAATATATATATGCGTATGAGGGAGAATTAGTTTTACACTTTGGTTGGGATGAAGGAAGCCTTCCTGGAGAGGTAGCTTTTGAGATCGGTGGGCCTTTTTGGCAGATGCTTTATAGCATAGTGAGTCACAAAGAGCTCCAGTTCTGTAGACAGGTGGTCTGGTTTGAATCCTGGCTTTGCCACTGACTAGCTGCTTGATCTCAGATAAGTTATGTCACTCCTTTGGACTATTGTTTCCTCTGTAAAATCGATATAGTCACATCTCTCACAGAGGGTTTTTTTTTTTTTAACATCTTTATTGGAGTATAACTGCTTTACAGTGGTTTGTTAGTTTCTGCTGTATAACACAGTGAATCAGCTATACATATACATACATCCCCATATCTCCTCCCTCTTGCGTCTCCCTCCCACCCTCCCTATCCCACCCCTCTAAGTGGTCACAAAGCACCAAGCTGATCTCCCTGTGCTGTGGCAGGGGGTTTTTGAGGATTAAATGAAGTGATGCATGTAAGATGCTTAGCCAAGTTGCTATTATTACTGTGGCAACAAGCTCATGGTACTGTACTGCTGTCTCTTGAGTTCAGGACTCACTGTCATTGGTTCGATTGGAAGGGTAAACTCCCATGTTTAATATAACACTGTACTTTTCAGAGTACTTCCGCAACTGTTAGTCAGTTGATCCTCACAGTAGCCTTGTGAGGCAGGCATATAGGGCAAGAGGTATTATTTTTCAGGAAGCAGAATCCACAGGGCCAGGGGAAAGGCCTTTATAGCTGTTAGTGGCCATTCCAGCATTATAGCCCTGGTCTCCTGACTTACACTCTGCTTCTTTTTCTTTAGTTTTCTGTGAATAGAAGTCATTCAGCAGACCTGAGTTTGCATTTAATCACTGACATTTACTGGTTACATGATCTTGTCAGAGTTATTTGAGTCTGTTTTACCGTCTGTCAAGTGATGAAACTTTGAACCACGCAGGATTGTCTGTCATGCTAAATTTACTTTGCATAATGCTTTATAAGAATTGCTTTGTGCAAACTACTATATATAAAATAGATAAACAACGAGGTACTACTGTATAGCACAGGGAACTGTGTTCAATATCTTGTAATAACCGATAATGGAAAAGAATATAAAAAAATATGTATGTATAACTGAATCACTTTGCTGTGTACCAGAAACTAACACAGCATTGTAAATCATCTATCCTTCAATTAAAAAAAAAAAAGAATTGCTTTGTGTAATGTTGTAGGGGAATGTGTATTAAGATGCAAGTTTATTCACTAATTGTTATCTTATTTGCCTAGTGATAATGCCGGTAAGAAGTATTCCTATTTCAGTATTGCCTTTAATGTTCTTATCCTGCTTTTTAAGGGTAATATCTTTGATAGTGATGTGAGGACTCCATCTTGGGAAAACCTAGGAGACCTAAGAGTGTTTTGATGGGTTTATAATAACACTTCACAAAATAATTGAATTCATTTTTCACATTATTATTTGCATTGCTTGGTCTTTCCCTTTTGTGTGTCTCTGTCTCTCTGTTTCCCTTTCTCTCTCTCTCTCTCTCAGCTTAATATTACTCAGATGGTTGAGCGCTTTAAAGCTTTTCAGCTAATAATAAAGTACATCATTTAGAAGTTTGAAGTTTGTTTCCCACTGGAAATTCACACAAGGGGATGCTTTTTACATATGAAGATCATTCTTCATGAGTGTTTATCAGTTATTTATATACTGTCTTCCTTGTGAACCTCTGTCAGAGGTAGGTGAATATGTAGTTCTGTAAATACCATATTAACTGGAAATTACGAAATGTAGAAATTAAGTAGAACAAATTGTTTTTATAGTCTTAATTTTTTCTTGAAACATTAAATATATACCTATGCATTTGTCTATTAAGTGGTTGAGTTGTTATGAAAACCCCAATTTTAAGTTTTCTAATAACTGAGAATATCTGCATTAAGGAAGAAATTTTGCATTTTACTTGTTCTTTTTCTGTACAGAAGGTTGGGGAAAATTGCTGAGGTTAACTTGAAAGTGTCACTTATGAGTAAGAAGACTTTTTTGAGTTGGCATCTATATTTTAAGAGCTGGTGAGAAACAAGTCATCCTGTGAAAAGTAAGGATGTTTTCTGTGGATCATGGAAGTTTTTGTTCCCTTTCCAGTATGTAGCAAGCTTAGAGCACTTACTACATTGCAGTTTCATGAATACTGTTGTACTGAATATACCATGAGTTGAGTCATAGTATGTGACTTTTACATAATAATAGGCATAATAACTTAGGATACTATATCAGAAATTCATATTTTTTGTTATCCACATTAGGAAAATAGCTTAATAACTGTTTATAGCTGAGTGGTTTTTATTTAAATAAAAAAATTATACCCCAATCAGGAAGATCAAAACTCAGTTTAGTAAAAAGTTTAACATAGGCTAAGAAGCTTTTTAAAAAATTGGATAATGTGCACAGAATTGGATAATGGATTAGACATAAACATTGTTTATGACATGCTCTCATTTGCCCATGGATAGTCTGTTTTTATATTATTTTTAAAAATTTAATAAGCTCCTGTGAACCCACCATCAGCACAGAAGCTAGCCCTTAATAACCTACATCTTACTTTATAGGTTCCCCCAACCATCCTTATTCCAGTTCCTACCCGCAACAGAATTCACAGCTGGAATTCTGTATTCATCATTCCCTTGCTTTCTGGTTTTGTATATACCTTTATTATATCTTTATGGATTCTTAGATTCTTTTTATTCTGGTCTTAATTTTACAAAAAAGATATCATTCTATACGTAATCATTTGGGACATAGTGTTTTCACTTAATATTGTACTGCTAAGATTTATCCATATTGCTGCATGTCACTGTAGTTCCTTCACTTTGCTGAATAATAATCCATTGCATTAATATACCATAGTGTATTCATTTATTCTCCTGTGAATGGGCATTTTGCATGTTTTCCAGGATTTTGCTGTTTTGAACAATTTTGCTATGAACACGCTAATGTACACGTCGTGTCTCTTGTACGTGTGTAAGTTTCTCTTCATGTATGCTTAGGAGTAAAATCCCTGAGTAACAGAGTATGGGATTATTCGATTTGTGGAAATTATGCCAAACATTTTTTTCCCAACATCCATCATAAAAGTCCCTACGGATCTATACCCTTTCCAACACTTGGTATTGCCAGACTTCTTAATTTTTGCAGCTTTAATGGGTATAAAGTGGTTTTCATTTTTATTGGTCTTGTGGTGTTTTTTTTCCCCCCTGTGAAATGCTTGTTTATGACTTTTTTCTGTCCACCCTCCTTTAAAAAGTCTTTATTTATTTAGCTGCGCCAGGTCTTAGTTACAGCACACAGGATCTTCGTTGCAGCATGAGGGATCTTTTAGTTGCAGCACATGGGCTCTTAGTTGCAGTATGTGGGATCTAGTTCCCTGACCAGAGATTGAACCCGGGCCCCCTGCTGCACCGGGAGTCTTAGCCACTGGACTGCCAGGGAAATCCCTCCCCGCTTCTTCTGTGTTGTCTGCTTTTCATTTGGATTTTAAGTCATCTTGGTATATTTTTGGTACTTTTGTTGTATGTATGTTTTCCAGAAGTCTTTTCAGTTTGTAACTTGTTCTTTTTTTTTTTTTTACGTCTTTATTGGAGTATACTTGCTTTACAATGTTGTGTTAATTTCTGCTGTATAACAAAGTGAATCAGCTATATGTATACATATATCCCCATATCCCCTCCCTCTCGTGTCTCCCTCCCACCCTCCCTATCCCACCCCTCTAGGTGGTTACAAAGCACTGAGCTTATCTCCCTATGCTATGCGGCTGCTTCCCACTAGCTATCTGTTTTCCATTTGGTAGTGTGTATATGTCAGTGCCACTCTCTCACTTTGTCCCAGCTTACCCTTCCCCCTCCCCATGTCCTCAAGTCCATTCTCTATGTCCGTGTCTTTATTCCTGTCCTGCCCCTAGGTTCTTCAGAACCTTTTTTTTTTTAGATTCCATATATATGTGTTAGCATACGGTATTTGTTTTTTTCTTTCTGACTTACTTCACTCTGTATGACAGACTCTAGGTCCATCCACTTCACTACAGATAATTCAATTTCATTTCTTTTTATGTTTGAGTAATATTCCATTGTATATATGTGCCACATCTTCTTTATCCATTCATCTGTCGATGGACACCTAGGTTGCTTCCATGTGCTGGTTATTGTAAATAGAGCTGGAATGGACATTTTGGTACATGACTCTTTTTGAATTACGGTTTTCTCAGGGTATATGCCCAGTAGTGGGATTGCTGGGTCGTGTGGTAGTTCTGTTTTTAGTTTTTTAAGGAACCTCCATACTGTTCTCCATAGTGGCTGTACCAATTTGCATTCCCATCAACAGTGCAGGAGGGTTCCCTTTTTTTTCTCCACACCCTCTCCACCATTTATTGTTTGTAGTTTTTTTGATGATGGCCATTCTAACTGGGGTGAGGTGATACCTCATTGTAGTTTTAATTTGCATTTCTCTAACGATTAGTGATGTTAAGCATCCTTTCTTTTTTTTGAATTTTATTTTATTTATTTTTTTGTACAGCGGTTCTTATTAGTTATCCATTTTATACATATTAGTGTATATATGTCAATCCCAATCTCCCAATTCATCCCACCACCTCCGCCACCACCACCACCACCACCACCACTACCACCACCACCACCACCACCACTTTCCCCCCTTGGTGTCCATATGATTGTTCCCTGCATCCGTGTCTCAATTTCTTCCCTGCAAACCAGTTCATCTGTACCATTTTTCTAGATTCCACATATATGCGTTAATATACAATATTTGTTTTTCTCTTTCTGACTTACTTCACTCTGTATGACAGTCTCTAGATTCATCCACGTCTCTACAAATGACCCAATTTTGTTCCTTTTTATGGCTGAATAATATTCCATTGTATGTATGTACCGTGATGTTGAGCATCCTTTCATGTGTTTGTTGGCAATCTGTATATGTTCTTTGGAGAAATGTCTATTTAGGTCTTCTGCCCATTTTTGGATTGGGTTGTTTGTTTTTTTGATATTGAGCTGCATGAGCTGCTTGTATATTTTGGAGATTAGTCCTTTGTCAGTTGCTTAGTTTGCAAATATTTTCTCCCATTCTGAGGGTTGTCTTTTTGTCTTCTTTATGGTTTCTTTTGCTGTGCGAAAGCTTTTAAGTTTCATTAGGTCCCATTTGTTTATTTTTGTTTTTATTTCCATTTCTGTAGGAAGTGGGTCAAAAAGGCTCTTGCTGTGATTTATGTCATAGAGTGTTCTGCGTATGCTTTCCTCTAAGACTTTTATAGTGTCTGGCCTTACATTTAGATCTTTAATCCATTTTGAGTTTATTTTTGTGTATGGTGTTGGGAAGTGTTCTAATTTCATTCTTTTACATGTAGCTGTCCAGTTTTACCAGCACCACTTATTGAAGAGGCTGTCTTTTCTCCATTGTATATTCTTGCCGCCTTTATCAAAGATAAGGTAACCATATGTGTGTGGGTTTATCTCTGGGCTTTCTATCCTGTTCCATTGATCTATATTTCTGTTTTTGTGCCAGTACCATACTGTCTGGATTACCGTAGCTTTGTAGTATAGTCTGAAGTAAGGGAGCCTGATTCCTCCAGCTCCGTTTTTCTTTCTCAAGATTGCTTTGGCTGTTCGGGGTCTTTTGTGTTTCCATACAAATTGTGAAATTTTTTGTTCTGTGAAAAATGCCATTGATAGTTTGATAGGGATTGCATTGAATCTGTAGATTGCTTTGGGTAGTATAGTCATTTTCACAATGTCAGTTCTTCCAATCCAAGAACATGGTATATCTCTCCATCTGTTTGTATCATCTTTAATTTCTTTCATCAGTGTCTTATAGTTTTCTGCATACAGGTCTTTTTTCTCCTTAGGTAGGTTTATTCCTAGGTATTTTATTCTTTTTATTTCAATGGTAAATGGGAATGTTTCCTTAATTTCTCTTTCAGATTTTTCATCATTAGTGTATAGCAATGCAAGAGATTTCTGTGCATTCATTTTGTATCCTGCTACTTTACCAGATTCATTGATTAGCTCTAGTAGTTTTCTGGTAGCATCTTTAGGATTCTCTATATATAGTATCATGTCATCTGCAAACAGTGACAGTTTTACTTCTACTTTTCCAATTTGGATTCCTTTTATTTCTTTTTCTTCTCTGATTGCTGTGGCTAATACTTCCAAAACTATGTTGAATAATAGCGGTGAGAATGGGCAACCTTGTCTTGTTCCTGATCTTAGTGGAAATGGTTTCAGTTTTTCACCATTGGGAACGATGTTGGCTGTGGGTTTGTCCTATATGCCCTTTATTATGTGGGGGAAGTTCCCTCTATGCCTACTTTCTGGAGGGTTTTTATCATAAATGGGTGTTGAATTTTGTCAAAAACTTTTTCTGCATTTATTGAGATTATCATATGGTTTTTATCCTTCAATTTGGTAATACGGTATATCACATTGATTGATTTGTGTATATTGAAGAATCCTTGCATCCCTGGGATAAATCCCACTTGATCATAATGTATGATGCTTTTAATGTGCTGTTGGATTCTGTTTGCTAGTATTTTGTTGAGGATTTTTGCATCTGTGTTCATCAGTGATATTGACCTGTAGTTTTCTTTCTTTATGATATCTTTGTCTGGTTTTGGTATCAGGGTGACGGTGGCCTCGTAGAATGAGTTTGGGAGTGTTCCTCCCTCTGCTGTATTTTGGAAGAGTTTGAGTGGGATAGGTGTTAGCTCTTCTCTAAATGTCTGATAGAATTCGCCTGTGAAACCATCTTGTCCTGGGCTTTTGTTTGTTGGAAGATTTTTAACCACAGTTTCAATTTCAGTGCTTGTGATTGGTCGGTTCATACTTTCTATTTCTTCCTGGTTCAGTGTCGAAAGGTTGTGCTTTTCTAAGAATTTGTTCATTTCTTCCAGGTTGTCCATTTTATTGGCATATAGTTGCTTGTAGTAATCTCTTATGATCCTTTGTATTTCTGCAGTGTCCGTTGTTACTTCTCCTTTTCATTTCTAATTCTGTTGATTTGAGTCTTCTCCCTTTTTTTCTTGATGAGTCTGGCTAATGGTTTATCAATTTTGTTTATCTTCTCAAAGAACCAGCTTTTATTATTATTGATCTTTGCTATCGTTTCCTTCATTTCTTTTCATTTATTTCTGATCTGATGTTTATAATTTTTTTCCTTCTGCTAACTTTGGGGCTTTTTTTGTTCTTCTTTCTCTAATTGCTTTAGGTGTACGACTAGGTTGTTTATTTGAGATTTTTTTTTTGTTCCTTGAGGTGGGATTGTATTTCTATAAACTTCCCTCTTAGAACTACTTTTGCTGCATCCCATAGGTTTTGGGTCATTGTGTTTTCATTGTCATTTGTTTCTAGGTATTTTTTGATTTCCTCAGTGATTTCTTGGTTATTTAGTAGTGTATTGTTTAGCCTCCGTGTGTTTGTATTTTTTACAGTTTTTTTCCTGTAGTTGTTATCTAGTCTCATACCGTTGTGATCAGAAAAGATAATTGACATGATTTCAGTTTTCTTAAATTTACCAAGGCTTGATTTGTGACCCAAGATATGATCTGTTTTGGAGAATGTTCCATGAGCACTTGAGAAGAACGTGTATTCTGTTGTTTTTTGATGGAATGTCCTATAAATACCAGTTAAGTCCATCTTGTCTAATGTGTCATTTAAAGCTTGTGTTTTCTTATTTATTTTCATTTTGGATGATCTGTCCATTGGTGAAAGTGAGTTGTTAATGTCCCCTACTATTAATGTGTTACTGTCAATTTCCCCTTTTATGGCTGTTAGCATTTGCCTTATGTATTGAGGTGCTCCTCTGTTGGGTGCATAAATATTTACAGTTGTTATATCTTCTTCTTGGATTGATCCCTTGATCATTATGTAGTGTCCTCTTCGTCTCTTGTAAGTCTTTAAAGTCTGTTTTATCTGATACGAGAATTGTTACTCCAGTTTTCATTTGATTTCTATTTGCATGGAATATCTTTTTCCATCCCCTAACTTTCAGTCTGTATGTGTCCCTAAGTCTGAAGTGGGTCTCTTGTAGACAGCATATATACGGGTCTTGTCTTTATATCCATTCAGCCAGTCTGTGTCTTTTGGTTGGAGCATTTAGTCCATTTACACTTAAGGTAATAATTGATATGTATGTTCCTATTAGATTATCTTAATTGTTTTGCGTTTGTTATTGTCTTTTCCTTCTCTTGTGTTTCCTGCCTAGAGAAGTTCCTTTAGCATTTGTTGTAAAGCTGGTTTGGTGGTGCTGAATTCTGTTAGCTTTTGCTTAAAATTAAAATCTGTAAAGATTTTAATTTCTCTGTCGAATCTGAGTGAGATCCTTCCTGGGTAGAGTCATCTTGGTTGTAGGTTTTTCCCTTTCATCACTGTAAATATGTCCTGCCACTCCCTTTTGGCTTGCAGAGTTTCTGCTGAAAGGTCAGCTGTTAACCTTATGGGGATTCGCTTGTATGTTATTTGTTGCTTTTCCCTTGCTGCTTTTAATATTTTTTCTTTGTATTTAATTTTGATAGTTTGATTAATATGTGTCTTGGTGTGTTTCTTCTTGGATTTATCCTGTATGGGACTCTATGCTTCCTGGACTTGATTGACTGTTTCCTTTCCCATGTTGGGAAGTTTTCAACTATAATCTCTTCAAATATTTTCTCAGTCCCTTCCTTTTTCTCTTCATCTTTTTGGACCCCTATAATTCGAATGTTGGTGTGTTTAATGTTGTCCCAGAGGTCTCTGAGACTGTCCTCAATTCTTTTCATTCTTTTTTCTTTATTCTGCTCTGCGGTAGTTATTTCCACTATTTTTTTTTTTTTTTTTTTGCGGTACGTGGGCCTCTCACTGTTGTGGCCTCTCCCATTGCGAAGCACAGGCTCCGGACGGGCAGGCTCAGCGGCCATGGCTCACAGGCCTAGCCACTCCGTGGCACGTGGGATCTTCCTGGACCAGGGCACGAACTTGTGTCCCCTGCATCGGCAGGTGGACTCTCAACCACTGCGCCACCAGGGAAGCCCTATTTCCACTATTTTATCTTTCAGGTCACTTATCTGTTCTTATGCCTCAGTTATTCTGCTATTGATTCCTTCTAGAGAATTTTTAATTTCATTTATTGTGTTGTTCATCATGCTCTTTAGTTCTTCTAGGTCTTTGTTCAACGTTTCTTGTATTTTCCCCATTCTATTTCCAAGATTTTGGATCATCTTTACTATCATTACTCTGAATTCTTTTTCAGGTAGACTGCCTATTTCCTCTTCATTTGTTTGGTCTGTTGGGATTTTACTTTGCTCCTTCATCTGCTGCGTATTTCTCTGTCTTCTCATTTTGCTTAACTTACTGTGTTTGGGGTCTCCTTTTCGCAGCCTGCAGGTTCAGAGTTCCTGTGTTTTTGGTGTCTGTCCCCAGTGGGTAAGGTTGGTTCAGTGGGTTGTGGAGGGGACTGGTGCCTGTGTTCTGGTGGATGAGGCTGAATCTTGTCTTTCTGGTGGCCAGGACTGCGTCCGGTAGTGTATTTTGGAGTGTCTGTGAACTTGTGGTTTTAGGCAGCCTGTCTGCTAATGGGTGGGGTTGTGTTCCTGTCTTACTAGTTGTTTGGCATGGGGTGTCCAGCCCTGGAGCTTGCTGGTCGTTGAGTGGAGCTGGGTCTTAGTGTTGAGACAGAGATCTCTGGGAGAGCGCTTGCCGATTGATATTATGTGGGGCCCGGATGTCTCTGGTGGTCCAGTGTCCTGAACTCAGCTCTTCCACCTCAGAGTCTCAGGCCAGACAGCCGGCCGGAGCACCAAGACCCTGTCAGGCACACAGCTGCTAGTGTTGGAGGGTCTCCTGCAGAGCTGGGGGGTGGCTTTCACTCACCGCGAGGACAAGGACACTGGCAACAGAAGTTCTGGGAAGTACTCCTTGGCGTGAGCCCTCCTAGAGTCCTGTGTAACTTGTTCTTTCAACTTCCTTTAGGGTTTTTTTTTGATGAACAGAAGTTCTAGGTTTTAATATACTCAACTATATTTTATTTTATAGTCAACACTTTTGTGTCTTTACGGAATCGTTTGCTTTTCTTTTTTTCATTTTATATGCCAATTTCTGTTAACATTAAAGCTGACATTTAAAGTCCTGAGATTGCAGTGGTAGAATAACAGTGAAGGAAGAAGATTGTTTAGGAAAATGAAAGCAGAATGAGAAACATTTTGGCATATACCCATGTGTATGTGTAACTAGTCATTGCTCATTCCCAACCCCCAACAGAAAATAAGTCATTTTAAAAAAGCTGGATTCACGTTTGTGCTTTAAACTCAGGTACCTGTGTAGGGATCACAGGTCTACTAGTCAGCGTGACTTTTCCCTAAACTCTCACCAGCCTGTGTTTCTTGAATGATTTACCCTTTCTCTGGACTTTATTATGTATTTCATTTTTTTTTTTGTGTCATGACTGTTGGTGAGAAAATGATTATGACCTTTGTGATTCATTTAGACAAATATTAAAAGGATGTTACATGAATGTTATTTATATTAGAAATTACTTCTAGAATTTGAAAATGGTTGGAATAAAGCTTAACCTAAAGAAATTTGTGGTAAAGCATTCTATAGTAAAACATTTTCAAAAATTATTTTTTCTATACGCTGATTTTAAATTTCAAAAAAGTGCTTCACTTAAATGCTATTCTGCTCCTCGTTCAGCTTATCAGAAGCATTGTATGACAGATACCCATATCTCCTGTCACTTCTATAAATGCACTGTGTTTTCTAGCAGATTTGAATTCTGGAATCCCTTCACCTCCAGGGAATGTCTGCGCAAGCATACACACGGACACACACACACTCATAATAGACACCATATTCTTTCACAGCTATCCTTTTACATGCAGTTTCTGCTGCTGGGAGAACTTCTTGTGCTTTATTTATTTATTATTATTTTTTTTGGTACGCGGGCCTCTCACTGTTGTGGCCTCTCCCATTACGGAGCACAGGCTCCGGACGTGCAGGCTCAGCGGCCATGGCTCACGGGCCCAGCCGCTCGGTGGCATGTGGGATCTTCCCGGACCAGGGCACAAACCCGTGTCCCCTGCATTGGCAGGCGGACTCTCAACCACTGCGCCACCAGGGAAGCCCCTCTTGTGCTTTATTAATAAGGGTATAGTTGTTGCCATCACAGAAATAACCTGTACTGGTGTAGTGCTTTACCAAGTGCTTTTATGTACATTTTCTCAACTTTAACCCTTACCTAAAGCCTATGTGTTTGGCAGGGCGAGTTTTAGTCCTACTTTGGGCTGGGCTAATACTAAGGCTCAAAGTCATAAAGTCAGCACTTTCCTGGTACATTAAGATGCTTAGTAAGTATTTATTGGATGGAGGAATGGATGAATGAATGAATGGCTGTTCTCACCCTCATGCCCTTTGGATTATATCATGGCTGCAGATTTAGTTATACCCCAGCAGAGGACTTGGTATATAGTAGAAACTAGAATGTTTATTGACTACAACTTCCGCTTCTGGCTATGTTGGAGTAATGTTCTGGACTAGCCTTCTTGCCTTAAAAAAACTGTAAAACTGGACAAAATATATGAGGCAGCTCTTTTAGCCTTTGGGCAACAGGCCTGTGGTCTTGGAATTCATGGAATGAGCCCCATGATTGACCCTGATTTCTACCTGAAAACAATTTCCTGAGCTGGAGTCCAGGCAGAGCATTGTGGCCTTACTGTTCTGAGCTCAGAATTTGGGACAGCTAAAATGTCTAGCATCTTCAGGGCAGGACCTTGGAGAAGAGGAAGGTGTGTAGGAGGGGCGCTCAGATGTTTGTGTGTGGGTCCCTTGTGAATTCTTGGCAGAGGGTTGGGCGTCCATGAATGAGAAAGACCAGAAGGGTGCCTTAGGGTTGGGAATGGAACAGAGATACTAGAGGTCGTACAGCTGGGGGATATTGGAGCTCTGGCCCAGACGGATTTGAGAGACATGATGGACACCCCAGGCAACTGATGAAACACTGGAAAGAACATGAGATAAAGCAGGGATTGGCAAACCGTGTCAGTAAAGTTTGTTAAAACATATCCACGCCCATCATTTACATATTGTCTGGTTGCTTTCAGTCTACAATGGCAAAGTTCAGTATTTGCCACAGAGACATTAGGGCCGGCAAGGCCACAATATTTACTATTCGGCTCTTTAAGAAAAAGTTTTCTGACTACTGCCCTAGAGTTAAAGCCTATTCTAGACCTTCCCATAGCAAAGCCTATGACCAAATCTAGATCTTCCTATAACAAAGCCTATAAGGCAAAATCTGCAGGGGAGACAGAACTTGGAGGTTGAGTTCTCCCAGGTGAGGGAAACTTGGGAAGCATCTTGAACTTTCCATAGATACCCTAACAAAAGTATTACTTGACATTTTATTTAAAATTAGAATGTTTCTGAGCAGTATTGCCTCCTGTAGTGCTTTGGGACCTTTCTAACAGTGACAGTGGCTTTAGCCTACACTCTGATACTTTGCAAGTCTTTGGTTACTCCCCTGGACAAATTCTATGTAAGAATATGTCTCATTCCACTTTAAAAGAAAAACCCTGTAATCTTTCTTGATGATGGAACTTTCTAGGATCTTCTATCCAATGTCAGTATTTAGTTTAAATTGAAAAAGTTGCTAATCCCCAAAGGCTAGAACCAGAGCTAAAGTAGCTTCCGATTTAAGAGGAACAAGCAAGGTTCCTTTTGTTTCTGAATATTTACAAATTGTTTCATGCATATAGACAAAATAGAATAACAAAAAACTGGATGCCCACCACACATAGCTTTTTTTTGCATGTTAATGTTTTGCCAAATTTGCTTCACATTATTTTTCTAAGAAATAGTATCTCAGATACATACTGTGTGTGTATCCCTCCCTGATCCTGTTCTGTCCCTTCTTTTCCCAGTGATAACTACTCTTGAATCTTTTGCTTGTCATTACGTTAGATGTTTTTATACCAACAAAGTGTGTATGTTTGTATCTATAAATTATATGTAATATTTTATGCATTTTCAAGTTTAAATAAAAGCCATCATTTTGTACATATTATTCTGCAACTATTAGCTTTTCCACTCAGCCTTGTTTTGAATTTAGACATGGTAAAATGTATCATTGTAATTCATTTACTACATGATTTGTATCTTCATTCTTTTGTTGATGGACATTTAGGTTTCCAGTATTTTGTGATTATAAACAGTGCTAAAGTGAATATTGGTGTTATCTGTCTTACTGTGTTTATATATTGGAGTTTCTCTAGATAATGTAACTGGAAATAGTATTGTTGCTTGTAGTATATCCACATCTTTGACTATTCAGTTATTACTGAATTGCTTCGCAAAATGGTTTTATCCTTTTATAATTTCACTTGCTTTGGTTTGCACAATTACATCATGGGTACTCTAAAGCAGACACGTTGTACCTGAAGAGAATATGACATATGACAATCTAATTTTACTACAGATAAATTGAAAGTTGGTTGTTTAGATTCTTGATAAATTTATTCCTGTTTAAAAACCTTCTTATGGAAATGTTCAAACCTGTACAAGTAGAGAGAACCCCTGCGAACCATAGAGAAAACCTCCATCATCAATTTTCAGTAATTATTAACATATGGCAGGCCTTATTTCATTCTCCCTCATCCCCTCAACTAGATTATTTTAGAGATCACAGATTTTCATTTAATTTCATCTGTGAATACTTTAGTGTATATACTAATCTTTTTTTTTTTTTTTTTTTTTTTTTTTTTTGGTACGCGGGCCTCTCACTGTTGTGGCCTCTCCCATTGCAGAGCATAGGCTCTGGACACGCAGGCTCAGCAGCCATGGCTCACAGGCCCAGCCGCTCCACGGCATGTGGGATCCTCCCGGACCGGGGCACGAACCCGCGTCCCCTGCATCGGCAGGCGGACTTTCAACCACTGCGCCACCAGGGAAGCCCTATACTAATCTTTATATACTATATATCTCCTACCCCCCCCAAAAGAAATCCACAATACCATTGTCACCACACAATACCATTATCACCCTCCAGAAATAATTCCATAATGTTATCAAATATTCAGCATTCAAATTTTGCCAATTATCTGTTTTCTCATTTTATCTACACTATTTAAAATATGATTACATTGTGAAAATATATACTTTTAAGGAATATATTTAAGCAGTGTCATATAAAATGTACTCTTAGATTTCTGGTTTTTCATAGAATCATGTTTAAACAAATGGTACCTATAAAGTAATCTAGGTGTAGTCTAACCCTTTTACTTTGTAAATGAAAGAATTGAGGCTCAGAGAGGTTGAAATTTATTTAAAATTGGCCAGCTCACTGTAGCAGAGTTGGAATTAGAAGGCAGATCTTCTGACCCTAAATCCATTGCTCTTCCACTAATTACATAGTGTTGCCTGTCTCATGTTTTTCATCAGTTTTCTAAATCTGGCATTTAAGTACTTTTTCCAGTGGCTTTTCATAAATATCAGACTACTGTACTGTCTGTACAGTACTAATCTTGTGGTTTACAACAGGTTGTATTTTAAAAGGAGTTTGTGAAAGGGTTGAATTATAATATCAACACTTGTGCCAAAGATACTGAGCTGTTCTGAAAAGCTGCTTGTCTTTTCTGACCTAGATACACAGTTTCCAACTGTGGCAGAGGATGCCAGAAAGGGAGAATGAGTGCTGGCAAGAGGCTGGAAATTAAATTATTATATTACTGAGGAATCTAATATAGTTCTTCATTTTTAGCACTGTTGTATGTGAAATATTTTCTGTATTGCTGTAATACTTGGTGAATCTGTGTACTTTTTTGGCATACAAGACCTATTGTTTATTTTGCTAAGGTGAAAACAAAAAGACTTCTTTTTGTTTTAAAGTTGGTAGTTTTTAACATTACTCCTTGTTTATTACTAGATTGCAGGTTCTGAGGTCATTTTGCAAACCTAACTAATTAAGAGAAATAATCTTGTCCTTTCTATCTTCAGATATGGTTTCTTTGTGATGCTCTCTCCTGTAGAATAACAACAAAAAGTCTTTTGGGAACCAAAGACAATATTTGAACCTTGTTTACCAAGGTGCTGGTTTTCCCTCCAGTGTTAAGTGTGCTGCAGTGGGCACAGTAGGGCAGAGAATACTGTTTCTTGGCACATTCATTACCACTTTTTTCTTTTGATCAGAATTGTCACCAGATCTGTAAATTCTAAAGATACTCTGATGACCTCTATCACAGCCATTTAGTGAGAAGGCAGTTAATAGGTACTGAGGCACATATAGTTCAGGTGCTACTTCATGTTTAATTGTGATTTAAAGGACTAGATCTTTTAAAGATCACTGTGCAAAATTAAATATATACCTGCTCTTTGATTTGCTTGTGGACACGGTGATATGAATCGTAAAGATGCTGGAGACCCAACCCAAGTTCTAGGGATAGCTCTGCCAATGTGTGATCATAGATAAATAATTTAACATCTTTGTATATTTGTGCTTTCACATTTTAAAAGTTTAAAAAATGAAATTTATAACATTCTGTTTTTTACTACTTTTCAGGGCTGTTGTAAGCAATGAATGTGATGCTATATGAGAAAATATTTTGAGAAATTCATTTGAGTTTCTCCTTTGTGCCAGGTATTCTATGTTTGCAAAACAAAAAGTAAGCAAAAGATGTCATATGGCAATAGTAAATCCTATGGAGAGAACAGGGTCAGAGGTGTGCTGGAGGAGGGCGTGCTGTTTTATATAGGGTAATCAGGGATGGGCTTATGATAAGGTGACATTTGAGCAGACGCTTGAAGAAGTAAGAGGAGTTATGTGGATGTCAGGGGTAAACTAGCTAGGTTCCAAGGGTGCGGAATTGTGTGCCTTGTTTGAGAAATAGCAAGATACCAGTGTGGGTGGAACACAGTGTGTGAGGAGGGGAGTGATGGGGGATGAGGCCAAGAAGTTAATGGGAATCAGATTATTGGAGATTTATAGGCCATTATGAGGTGTTTACTCAGAGACCAGAAGCATTGGAAGGTTCTGAGCAGAGGAATGACATGACCTAATGTTTTTTAAATTTTAATTTTATATTGGGATATAGTTGATTTACAATGTTGTGTTAGTTTCAGGTGTACAGCAAAGTGATTTAGTTTTATTAATACATATATATCTATTCTTTTTCAGATTCTTTTCCCATATAGGTTATTATAAAGTATTGAGTAGAGTTCCCTGTGCTATACAGTAGGTCCTTGTTGACTAATTTTTTAAAAAAATATTTTATTTATTTGGTTGCGCCAGGCCTTAGTTGCGGCCAGTGGGCTCATTAGTTGTGGCTTGCTGGCTCCCTACTTGTGTCATGGGAACTCTCAGTTGCAGCATGCATGTGGAATCTAGTTCCCTGACCAGGGATTGAACCCGGGCCCCCTGCATTGGGAGCGTGGAGTCTCAACCACTGTGCCACCAGGGAAGTCCCTGATTTTCTATTTTATATATAGTAGTGTGTATATGTTAATCTCAACTCCTAATTTTTCCCTCCCCCCCCCCCAACCATTCCCCTTTGGTAACCATAAGTTTTTCTATGTCTGTGAGTCTGTTTATATTTTGTGAATATGTTCATTTGTATCATTTTTTAGATTCCACAATATAAGTGATATCATATGATATTTATCTTTCTGTGTCTGACTTACTTCACTTAGTATGATAATCTCTAGGTCCATCCATGTTGCTGCAAATGACATTATTTCATTCTTTTTTATGGCTGAGTAATTTTCCATTGTATATATGTACCACATCTTTTTTTTTTTTTTTTTGTACCACATCTTCTTTATCCATCTGTCTATTGGTGGATATTTAGGTTGCTTTCATGTCTTGGCTGTGACATGACATAATTTAAATTTTAAAGGGAACACTGGTTACTCTTGCTGAGAATAAACTCTAGGTGGGGAAGCAAGAGAACAAGGTAAAAGTGAAGGATTTGGTGATGGATCAGATGTGGATGTGAGAGGAAGAGAGGTGTCAAGGATGACTCCCCAGGTTTTTGGCATGAGCTGCTGTAGGATGGGGTATTTGCCTTCTTTTGAGAGAGGGAAGACTGGGAGTGAGTAGCAAATCTCGTTTTAGTTTTGTTTTTTTGAGGGACGAGGTCACGAGTTGGTCTGGGACATATTAAGTTTAACATGTTTATTAGACATCTAGGTGGGTATGTTGATTGTGTACTTGAATGTGAGTCTGAAACTCAGGGTGATATAAATTTGGGAGTCCTCAGTGTACACATGGAATTTAAAGCATCAAGCCTGGATGATATTGCTAAGGGAGTGTGTGTAGAATAGTAAAGAGATTAAGAGTGAGGTGTGTGTCCAGAGGCACTCCAGCATTTAGGTTGTGGATATAAGAAAGAAGGGAGATGGCAGAGTAATTTATGAAGTAGGGGGAGAGCAAAGAGGGTAGTGTACTGGATGGGAGCCAAGGGAAGTAAAATGGTTAAGCAGGGAGCAGTCAGCTGTGTCAGCTCTTGCTGAGAAGTTGACTAAAATGAGGGCCGAGAATCGTTCACAGCATTGAACTCCATGGAAGTCCTATGGGACTTGACAAGAGCTGTTTCGGTGGAGCATTGGGGTGAGAGGCTGATTGGGGTGAATTTAAGAGAGAATGGGAGGAGAGGAAATGGAAACCAGAAGTGTAAACTCAAAGAATTATGCCTTAAGAGAGGCAGAGAATCCGGCCGTGGGGAGGCAAGAGGTCAAGGAACGTTATTCAAGAGAGTGGAGGGGGGTGATTACAGGAGTGATATTCTTGAGGGGATAGGATCTAGAGGATTTGAGTGGAAAGATTTCCATTAGATAGGAATAGGGACAGTTCATTTGTAAAACAGGAAAGAAGGAAGAATATATGGGAAAAGATGCAGCAACGTTGATATTTTGCATGAAATAGGAAGCAGGAGGATGACCAGTTGAATGCGAGGATATGGGAAGAAAATACAGATGTGATGAGACAAGAGAAGATGTGAAATAATCATTAGGAAAGTGGGAAGTGAATGAATATTTGTTTTTTTTAATGGGGCTCCTTGGGCGTTGCAGGTGTTTAGCATCCCAGGGTACCCAGTGCCAGGATTACCCACCTAGTCATTGTGACAACCAGCAAACTTTACCTCACGTTTTTAAATCCCCCAGGGTTGCAGTACCACCCCTGTTTGGGAACTGTTGATTATTGGGCCTTTTGAAGTTAAATCATGAATTTAGAAAAAGAACTGGGACTTCCCTGGTGGTCCAGTGGTTAAGACTTCGCCTTCCAATGCAGAGGGTATGGGTTTGATCCCTTGTCAGGGAGCTAAGCTCCCACATGCCTCTCGGCCAAAAAACCAAAACATAAAACAGAAGCAATTCTGTAACAAATTCAATAAGGACTTTAAAAATGGTCCACATCAAAAAAAAAAAAACACCTTGAAAAAAAAAAAAGAACCAATTAGCACTATTGTGTGATTTCCCCCTCACCCCCCTGCCACATTCCAGGGTTACTGGTGGGGTATAGTTAAGAGTCTTGGGTATGATCAGGGTTGGGGTTTTGCCAGGGTAGGATAACAAAGGAAATTGCTGGTGAAAATCAGTGATAGATGATGGATTGTGTAATTTCAGTTGGATAAGGACAGAAGTGAGGGCATGCAAAGGGTGAGGGACTCTGAAAGGTGGTTGGGTTAGTAGATTATGGGTCCTGGTGGGGAGTGGGTACCTCGGGTAGGAAAGGAGATGAGAACATTGGAGGAAAAGAATACAAGGATTTTAGAAGGATCATCTGTGTGGTTCTGGAAATTACTAAGAATTATGCCAGGAATTAGAGATGAACTAAGTACTAAAGTCCGTCCTGAAGGAGTGGAAGGAAGTTTGGGGGATTAATCTAAGATGGGTGGAATAAGGCAAATAAACAGTGGAAATTGTGCTTATGGAAGAAGAGTCAGAAATTGCCTGTAAGTCACTATGATGATGACAGCTGTGGAAATATATGGGAAGAGACAGTGACATTTCAGATGGAGCCTTCTTGGATTCTACAGTTAATGGCACTCTCTAAGGAAAGAGAAATCTAGGGTTGAATTCAGATTTTTATCGAGCCTCTCCTGAGTGCAGGGCACTGTAGGTGCTGTGGAGATAAAGATAAGTAATTTCATTAAGGAGCTTGTGATAAAAATAACTAAAACTGAGTAATAGAAATGTCATAAAGGAAGTTGAAAAAGGACTGGATGGCTCAAAGAAAGAAGAAATTTATATTAACCTTAAGTATTAGGTAAGACTTCCTGGAAGGGTAGATTTGAGATGGACATTTGATGAATAGAACAAGGGCAAATCATAGTGGAGTAGAGGTTGCAGTCCAGGTAAGGGAAGGGTTTAACTTGGAGCTTAGCGGTAGCACATTGTATGGTATTCTGGGGAAGATTCATTATTCTCTTTTTGGCTGGAACTACAGTGATGAGAGAAATGACAGGGACAGAATTGCATACGTGTTGTATTATGGAGGGCCTTGGTGACACCCAGTATTTGAGTGGAATGCCAGTTAAGCTATTGAGTAGTCAATGAAAGTTTTTCTAAAATTTTATTTATTACTTTATTTTATTTCAGTTAATTAATTAATTTGCACTGGTCTTAGTTGCAGCAGGTGGGCTCCTTAGTTGTGGCACACAGGCTTAGTTGCGGCATTCATGTGGGATCTAGTTACCTGACCAGGGGTCGAACCCAGGCCCCCTGCATTGGGAGCGCGGAGTCTTAACCCCTGCGCCACCTGGGAAGTCCCCATCATTGAAGGTTTTGAAGGGGAGCTTGATGTTCTCAAAGTAAAATTTTCCCCAAAGATGGGCTGAAGTGGGATAGAATAGTTTAGGAGAAGATAGATTCCTGTAAATAGTAAAACATGGCAAAACTATTCACAGTAGTATACAAGACTTCTATATCTTTGAGTTATAAACATCTTTAGTAGTAAAACAAAGACTGAAACTCAGGATTTCCATTCTCGTGCTGTATCCCTTTTCCTGTTTTGAATTCAGAGAGTTTGCCTCATTTATGTTTTCTTTACATGGCTCTCAGAACAGCACAGTCTTCGTTTTCCTGGTATCTCTCAGGCACTTCTCTGGCTAGTTGTGCCTCTTTTTCCTGTTCGTTGGTGCACCTACTCCCTTGGTGATCTTGTGGCTTTGCATACTACCTATATGCTGAAAAGTACCAAATTTATAACCTAATCCAGATCTCTCTTCTAAAGTATAGGTTCATATGCTATAGTTGCCTACTTGTATATCTAATAATTATCTCCAGCTCAACATGTCCAAACCTGAATTCCTGTTCTTAATCCCCAAACCGCCTCTCCCTGCACCTTCCCTAACTCAGTTGCTCAGGCCAAAAACCTTGAAGTCAATCTTGACGCCTCCACCTCGCTCCCACTCCACATCCATTCTACTAGGAAGACATGCCATCTTTCCCTTCAGAATGTATCTATTCTCTGATTGCTAAACTTTCTTAGTGGTCTCCTTCCTTCCACCCTTGCCCTCTCTACAATGTATTTCAACATAGCAAGCATAGTGATCTTTTAAAAACATGAGTCAGATATTGTCAGTGCTCTGCTCAAAACCCTCTAAGGGTTCCGTGTCTCACTCAGAGTAAAAGCCATAGTCCTTAAGATGACTAGAAGGACCTCCTGTTTTAGGAATTGACAAACGGTGGCCCCTGGACCACATTTGGATCCATTGCCTGTTTCTTGTTTTGTTTTTTTTTTAATTTTTTTATTTTGCGGTTTGCGGGCCTCTCACCGCTGTGACCCCTCCCGCTGCGGAGCACAGGCTCCGCGGCCATGGCTCATGGACCCAGCCGCTCCGCGGCACGTGGGATCCTCCCGGACCGGGGCACGAACCCGCGTCCCACGCATCGGCAGGTGGACTTTAAACCACTGTGCCACCAGGGAAGACCCATTGCCTGTTTTTGTGTGACCTGTGGGCTAAGAATGATTTTTACATTTTTAAATGGTTAAAAAAAAAAAAACCTGATACTTTGTGACATGAACATCATATGAAGTTGAAATTTCAGTGCCCATAAATAAAGTTGTATTGGAACACAGCCACACCCATTTGCTTGCACACTGTGTTATGGCTACATTTGCACTACAAAGGCAGCGTTGAGTAGTAGAGACCTTATGGCTCAAAAGCCTAAAGTACTTTTTATCTGGTCCTTTAAAGAAAAAGTTTGCCAACCTCTGCCCTGTATGATGTGGTTCCTCACTCCCACCCTCAGTCCTCATTGCCCTTCTCTCCCCACCCAGCCTACTCCAGCCGTCCAGCCACAGTGGCCTCCTGTGCCTCTATCTAACCAGGCACAGTCTTCGTCCCCTGCCAGGAATGCTCGTTCCTGAGATCTCTGCATGGCTCACCCCCTCACCCCATCAAGGTTTGCTCAGGCATCACCTTCTCCATGAGGACTGACCATCTATTTAAAATCGCACCCTCCTCTGTATAGTACCTGCACGTACATGTGCTGTCCCCTGCTCTTTCTTTTCCATAGCACCTCACACCTTCTCACATACTGTTTAAATTACTTGTTTTTACATTTACTGTTTTTTGGTTGTTTCCCCAACTCTGGACTTAAACACAAGAGCAGGGCTTTTTGTCTGTTTTGTTCACTGATGCATCCTAAGTGCCTAGAACAGTGGCTGGCTTATTGTAGGTTCTCAATAAAGACTTGTTGAGATGCACTAAATTTTGGTTCTTTAACCAAATGAGTTGTCTAACTGGTGGATAGAGTTCTTTCACTTCTGTCACTATTCCATCAGGAATGGGGAAGGGCTAGTGTGTGTGCTTTCAGTGAGGAGATGTGGTTTCCTGTCACCACTTCCTTGGATTGGTTACTTGATAACATCTTTTTCATCCTGCTCACTGACAGTAAGTGTTCAGAAAGCATTCTGATTGACCTAGCCGGCTTGTACAGTGCATTTTATGTTAGCGCTGCAGCCGTTGTGCCATCCTTGTTTAAATTGTTAATTGAGCAGGGACCTTTTGGCCTGAGCCCAGTGTTGCAAGGCTTCAAGTGATGTGGTGGGATTGAGCTTTTCCATCATTATAGGTGTTTTGGGGTAGGGATGAAGAGCTGGATTTTTGGAGTAGGTATAAGTAATTTAAAGGTTTTTCAGTTTAGCATTCCCCTAGTGCCGTTTTAATATAGAAAATAAAAGGAAATTTTCTGAGGAAAGTACGGAAATTCAGTATTCTTTTCACATTAGTATTGTACAGAAACTGAATGCCACCACGTAGGGAAAGTTTAGTTTATTTGAAGGGATTTGGAGGAAGTATTGAATTTATATGTATTTGCTCTTCTCTTAATGTATCTGAATTGGTTCATTTTCATATGCCCTGTGCTATCAAGCACAGTACCAAGTTACAGAACAGGCAATTAGTAAGTATCTATTTACTAGTAAATCTCTTTATCTTAAAGTAATCCTCTTTGGCGTATCAGTGAGGTATCTTTTTCTAATTTTATTTGCCCATCTTTAATATAGTGGACATGTGATTGTTCTTTTGTAATGGAGAAGTAGAGCCTGGATATTTGATTTTCACATAGCTCCTTCTGGAGAGGTTGCAGATGTTAGTATTAGCAAAATTTAAAGTTTTCTATTCAGTTATTATTTTGAGAGTAAATAATTTCTTGGATTCTATGTCACACTGTTTACAAGACATTATTTGGAATTTTTCAAGAAAGTAGGTATATTTAAATATTTTTTGCCTTAATTTTTAATATTTTCTCCTAATTGCATTTCAGAAAAATTCCTAAATATTTGACTAAATTTTATAGTTTGAATATAGAAAGCATCGTCATTCTCCAGTTTTGAGATTTCATACATTACAAAAACCTAGCTTTGTGGGCTGGGTAGCCTGACATCTAAAGCTTTCACCTTTAAAGGTTAGTTAAAAAGGACATACAACGCCACCAAAAATATGATCCATGAAAGAAAAATTTGATAAGCTGGGATTCATTAAAACTAAAAACTTCTGTTTTATGAAAGACACTCTTTTTAATTAATTAATTAATTTATTTTTTTTTTTTGCGGTACATGGGCCTCTCACTGTTGTGGCCTCTCCCGTTGCGGAGCACAGGCTCCGGACGTGCAGGCTCAGTGGCCATGGCTCACGGGCCCAGCCGCTCCACGGCATGTGGGATCTTCCTGGACCGGGGCACGAACCCGCGTCCCCTGCATCGGCAGGCGGACCCCCAACCACTGCGCCACCAGGGAAGCCCGAAAGACACTCTTAAGAGGATGAGAAGACAAGTACCAGACTGGGAGAAAATCTTCGCAAAACACATATCAGATAAAGGACTGGTATCCAAAATATACAAAGAAGTCATAAAATTAAACAGACAACCCAATTAAAAAAGGGCAGAAGACCTGAACAGACACCTCACTAAAGAAGGTATACACATGGCAAATAAGCATATGAAAAGATGCTCAACATCATACGTCATCAAGGAATTTCAATTTCAGATGATAGTGAGATACCATTACACACCTATTAGAATGGCTGAAGACCCAAACTTGGACAGCACCAAATGCTGATGAGGATGTGGAGCAGCAGGAACTCTCATTCTTTCCTGGTGGGAATGCAAAATGGTACAGCTACTTTGGATGAAAGACAGTCTGGAAGTTTCTTACAAAACTAAACATAGTTTCACCATATGATCCTGTGGTCATACTCCTTGGTATTTACCCAAATGGGTTGAAAACCTGCACACGAATGTTTACAGCAGCTTTATTCATAATTGCCAAAACTTGATAGGTGAATGGATAAACAAACTGTGGTATATCCAGACAGTGGAATATTTTTCAGTGATAAAAAGAAATGACATGGAGGAATCTTTTTTTAAAAATATTTATTTAATTTATGGCTGCGTTGGGTCTTTGTTGCTGTGCGCAGGCTTTCTCTGGTTGTGGTGAGCGGGGGCTACTCCTCGTTGCAGTGCGCAGGTTTCTCATTGCGGTGGCTTCTCTTGTTGCTGAGCATGGGCTCTAGGCACGTGGGCTTCAGTAGTTGTGGCACGTGGGCTCTAGAGCGTGGGCTCTAGATCGCAGGCTCAGTAGTTGTGGTGCACGAGCTTAGTTGCCCTGCGGCATCTTCCTGGACCAGGGCTCGAACCTGTGTCCCCTGCCTTTGGCAGGCAGATTCTTAACCACTGCTCCACCAAGGAAGTCCCGGCATGGAGGAATCTTAAGTGCATATTGCTTAGTGAAAAGACTACATACTGTATGATTTCAACTATGTGACATTTGGAAGAGGGAGGGTCAAATAGGTGGAGCCTGGGATTTTTAGGGCAGTGAAACTGTTCTGGATGATTCTGTAATGGTGGGTGCATGTCATAATCCTTTTGTCAAGACTCAGAGAAGGTATAACACAAAGAATGAACCCTGATGTAAACTGTGGTCTTTAGTTAATAATATTGTATTAACATTGGTTCATTAGTTGTAACAAATGTACCACACTAATGCAAGATGTTAATAATAGGGGAAACTGTGTGTGTGTTAGGAAGAAGTGGTATATGGGATTCTTTCTATTTCCCACTCAATCTTTCTGTAAACCTAAGGCTGCTCTAAAAAAACAATGTCTACTAATTGAAAAAAATAGTAGTTAATAAAAAAAGTGATACACAGGCACACACATGATGCCCATATATACACACTCCACCCTCTGCATACAACTACTCTTACTTAATAAGTAGAACACAGCTAATGTTTTTCTGAGCTCTGTTTTTCAGAGAAATATATATCTGATATATATATCAGAGAACGTATATCTGATATATAAGCAAAACATTTTATTTGATACTTGAGGTTTTTTTCCCTTCTGAAGCCATATATTGAGCATATACTATATGCCAAATACTTTTAAGTATTTTTAACAACCTGCCTCATTTAGTTTGAAGTAAATACTGTTCACCTCATTGCACAGGTGAGGAAGCTCTGGCTAAGAGAAGTGAAGTGGCAACGAAGTTGGTAGTTGAATCTAGACCTGACTCCAAAGCCGGTGTCCTATATGGCCTTTGTAATTCACATAGACATATTTGTTGAAAGAGCTAAAGTTTATCCACTAACATAAGTGTAAGTGCCTTTAGAGCAAAAATATTATGGAAAGGGATTGCCTTGGTTTGAATCTTAGCTCTGGTATGTACTTTTGCTTTGTGATTTTAATTAGATTATATTGTCTCTTTATGCTCTAGCTTCCTTATATGTTAAGTGGAGATATTAAGATTGTTGTAGGATTTACCTGGTGGTCCAGTGGTTACGAATCTACCTTCCAATGCAGGGGACTCGGGTTCAGTCCCTTGTTGGGGAACTAAGATCCCACATGCCACAGGACATCTAAGCCCGCGCACCACAGCTACTGAGCCTGTGCGCTCTGGAGCCCACGCACCACAACCTGCATGCTGCAATGAAGATCCCGCGTGCCGCAACTGGGACCCAATGCAGCCAAATAAATTAAAAAAAAGATTGTTGTGAGGATTAAATGAATTAATATATCAAAAGCTCTTAGAACAGTGCCTGGTACAGAATGTGAGTCCCATAACTGTTAGCTGTTAATTAGTAGTGGAATATTTTCTCACTGTATAGGTTAAGGAAACTGAGACCCAAGGAAATTAAGTGATTTTGAGTCACATAACTTTCTAAGGTCACAGATCTATTAAATGGTGAAGTTGAGTCTTTTTTAAAATTTCAAGGCCAGAATTTTATCCACTAAGTTAATCACTTTTTTAGAGAGAAACTCTTTAAAAATGTGTTGCAGTTTCTATCAGCTCACAGTCTACCAAATATAACTTTTTTTTTTTTTTTCAGTCAGATATAGTAGGGAAAAATCATTGGGCTATGACTTAGGTTTTGGACCACGCTTTGTCCCTGATTAGTTGTGTGACTTCTTGAATATCTCTGATTGTAGTTCACTTTAAACTGAGGGGTAGGTGGAATTGGACCAGATGATTTCTAAGTTCCTTTTACAGCATCGACAGATTATGATTCTGAGATGATATCATGAATTATTGCACTATGCTATAATACCCTGAAGTTCCCAGAGCTGCTTTTTAAAAAAAAATTTAATTTTTTATACAATTTTAAAAGGCTACACTCCATTTACAGTTATTACAAAATATTGGCTATATTCCCCGTGTTGTACAGTACATCCTTGTGGCCTATCTTATACCCAATAGTTTGTATCTTATACCCAATAGTTTGTATCTCCTACTCCCCCACCACTGTTTTGTCCCCCCACCCCCTGCCAGTAACCACTAGTTTATTCTCTGTATCTGTGAGTCTGCTTCTTTTTGTGTTGTGTTCACTAGTTTGTTGTATTTTTTAGATTCCACATATAAGTGATATCATACAGTATTTGTCTTTCTCTTTCTGACTTATTTCACTTAGCATAATGCCCTCTAAGTCCATCCATGTTGCAACAAAGGGCAAAATTTTGTTCTTTTTTATGGCTGAGTAGTAGTCCATTGTATTGGGTTGGCCAAAAAGTTCCTTCGATTTTTAAGTAAAAATAAAAGACACATTTTTCACTTTCACCAAGAACTTTATTCAACAACATAGTCACCATTTCGTTCCACTACCTTCTGCCATTTTTCAGGCAAATTCATAATTCCATCTTCCCAAAAATTTTGTATTTTTTTTTTTTTAATTTTGTATTTTTGAGCAAAGAACTGTTCCAGGTGCCTTTTACCGTCTTCCAGGGAATTGAAATTTTTTCCATTAAGAGAATTTTGTGAAGACCAAAATAAATGGAAATCCGAAGATTCAATGTCTGATGGGTATGGTAGATGAATCAGAACTTCCCAGCCAAACAGTAACAGTTTTTGCCTGGTCATGAAAGAAACATGCAGTCTTGTGTTATCCTGATGGAAGATTATGCGTTTTCTGTTGACTAATTCTGGACACTTTTCGTCAAGTGCCGCTTTCAGTTGGTCTAATTGGGAGCAGTACTTGTTGGAATTAATCATTTGGTTTTCCAGAAGGAGCTCATAATAGAGGACTCCCTTCCATATACACAACATCACCTTCTTTGGTGTGGTTGGTGGTGGTTCATCTCACTTGCCCCATGATCTCTTCCATTCCACATTATTGTACAGTATCCACGTTTCATCACCCATCACATTTGTTTTAAAAACGGAACGTTTTCATTATGTTTAAGTAGAGAATTGCTGCAGAAATACGGTCAAGAAGGTTTTTTTCGCTTAACCTATGTGGAACCCAAACATCAAAGTGATGAGCATAACCAAGCTGGTGCAAATGATTTTCAGCGCTTGATTTGGGTACTTTGAGTATGTCCGCTATCTCCCATGTGGTATAATGTTCACTGTTCTCAAGTATTGTTTCGATTTGATCACTATCAACTTCAACTGGTCTACCTGACCGTGGAGCATCATCCAGCAAGAAATCTCCAGCACGAAACTTTGCAAACCACTCTGACACGTTTGATCAGTCACAGCACCTTTTCCATACAGTGCACAAATCTTTTTTCTTTTTTGCGTTTCAGTGCGTTTTTACCTTTCTTGAAATAATAAAGCATAATATGCTAAAAATGTTGCTTTTTTCTTCCATCTTCAGTATTAAAATGGCTACACAAAAATTCACCCATTTTGATAAGTATTTAAAACTCCAAGTGTTTTTAATTTTTTTAATTATTTATTTATTGGCTGCGTTGGGTCTTCACTGCTGCGTGTGGGCTTTCTCTAGTTGTGGAGAGCGGGGGCTACTCTTTGTTGCAGTGCATGAGCTTCTCAGAGTGTAGTCTCAGTAGTTGTGGCACACAGGCTTAGTTGCTCTACGGCATGTGGGATCCTCTGGGACCAGGGCTCAAACCTGTGTCTCCTTAAGTCTTTTTTTAAATGCAAGCTGATGTGACAGCTGTCGCATACAATCTAACAAAATTGTTTTGAATGAAGTTAAAGACAACTAAGTGCTACTAGAGCCGTCTTATGGGAAAAAACCAGACGAACCTTTTGGCCAGCCGAGTACATATATACCACATCTTCTTTATCCATTCATCTGTTGGTGGACACTTACGTTGCTTCCATATCTTGGCAATTGTAAATAATTCTGCTATGAACATTCGGGTGTGTGTATCTTTTCGAATTAGTGTTTTTGGGTTTTTTTAGATGTATTCCCAGGACTGGAATTGCTGGGTCATAAGGTAGTTCTATTTTTAGTTTTTTGAGAAACCTGTACACTGTTTTCCACAGTGGCTGCACCAGTTTACATTCCCTCCAACAGTGTTTGAGAGGTCCCTTTTCTCCACGTCCTCGCCAACATTTGTTATTTGTGTTCTTTGTTATGATAGCCATTCTGACAGGTGTGAGATGATATCTCATTGTGGTTTTGATTTGCATTTCACTGATGATTAGCTCTGTTGAGCATCTTTTCATGTGCCTGTTGGCCATCTGCATTTCCTCTTTAGAAAAATGTCTATTCATTTCTTCTGCCACTTTTAAATTGGGTTGTTTATTTGATATTGAGTTGTGTGAGCCATTTACATATGTTGGTTATTAACACCTTATCCATCATATGGTTTGCAAATATTCTCTCCCATTCAGTAGGTTGTCTTTTCGTTTTGTCGATGGTCTCCTTTGCTATGCAAAAGCTTTTAAGTTTAACTAGGTCCCATTTGTTTATTTTTGCTTTTATTTCCTTTACTTCAGAAGACGGATCCAAAAAAACATTGCTGCAATTTATGTCAAAGAGCATTCTGCCTATGTTTTCCTCTAGGAGTTTTATAGTATCCAGTCTTATATACAGGTCTTTAATCCATTTTGAGTTTATTTTTGTGTATGGTGTTAGAGAATGTTCTAATTTTATTGTTTTACATGCAGCTGTCCAGTTTTCCCAGCACCACTTACTGAAGAGACTGTCTTTTCTCCATTGAATATTCTTGCCTCCTTTGTCATACATTAGCTGACCATAAGTGCGTGGGTTTATTTCTGGGCTGTCTACCCTGTTCCATTGATCTATGCGTCTGTTTTTGTGGCAGTACCATACTGTTTTGATTACTGTAGCTTTGTAGCATAGTCGGAACCCAGGGAACTTGATTCTTCCAGCTCTGTTCTTTCTCAAGATTGTTTTGGCTATTCGGGGTCTTTTGTGTTTCCATACAAATTAAAAAATTTTTTGTTCTAGTTCTGTGGAAAATGCCATTGGTAATTTGATAGGAATTGTATTGAGTCTGTAGATTGCCTTGGGTAGTATGGCCATTTTAATAGTATTGATTCTTCCAATCCAAGAACATGGTATATCTTTCTGTTTGTGTCATCTTCAGTTTCTGTCATCAGTGTCTTGTAGTTCTCAGAGTACAGGTCTTTTGCCTTCTTAGGTAGATTTATTCCTAGGTATTTTATTCTTTTTTGATGTGATGGTAAATGGGGTTGTTTCCTTAATTTCTCTTTTTGTTACTTCATTGTTAGTGTATAGGAATGCAACAGATTTCCGTATTAATTTTGTATCCTGCAACTTTACCAAATTCACTGATGAGCTCTAGTAGTTTTCTGGTGATATGTTTAGGGGTTTCCATATATAGTATCATGTCATCTGCAAACAGGGACGGTTTTACTTCCTTTCCAGTTTGGATTTCTTTTATTTCTTTTTATTCACTGATTGCTGTGGCTAGGACTTCCAAAACTATGTTGAATAAAAGCGGCAAGAATGAGCCCAGAGCTTCTTGATGTATAGGTAGGGTGGTTACTCTCCATACTGATGACTGAAAAGTGCTATTGGTGATCCACTGTTTCTCCACTACATCAGCTTTTACTTAACATTCTTCCCTCTTTTTCTGCTTTCAGTCAACTTTCTTAATATGTTTGACTTATTGGTTTTACCTTTTTATAGCGAGCAGCTTGTGGACTTTGTTTTCAGTTCTCACCTGTGAGCAGTTTAGTTCAGTTCTCATCAGTGCAGCAGTCTTTGGCTGCAGGATTCACAGCTAAGTACTGAATGGTTGAATCTTCTAGAATGGAGTAGGGTTGGGAATGGGAAGTGCCAAAGACTCTAAATTGTATAGGGCAATCTTTATACAAAAGGTATAATTTTAGTGACAGGAGGATCTTTGAGATATCTCTTACCATGGGATCATGTTTTAGTTTGTTTCTTAACTTTGTTATATAAAAGGACCTTATGAATTGCAGCATTATGTGTTCCCTCCTTACCTTGATTTGATATGTGTAGTAATCAAAGTAAGTTCTATCTATTCGTTGTTACATAATTTAAAAAAAATCAATCTTCACTAGCTTATTTCAGGTGGATTTTGTTAAGTCAGAGTCAGGGAAGTTGGTTATTATAAGATACGAATAGTGTTGCATGTAGGTCACAACTGAGTATCATTTGACTGTAAATGTGGGTCTGTTTTTTCATTTGTAGTATTGGGGAGAGTTAAATGTCACCTTTAACTTTCCTGGTCCCAAGAATTCAAAAAGGATTTTTTTCTTTAAGAGAGCAACTGATAGGAAATAATTGTAGATAGAAGTAAAAGGGGGGGGCTTCCCTGGTGGCGCAGTGGTTGAGAGTCCACCTGCTGATGCAGGGGACACAGGTTTGTGCCCTGGTCCGGGAAGATCCCACATGCCGCGGAGCGGCTAGGCCCGTGAGCCATGGCCGCTGAGCCTGTGCGTCCGGAGCCTGTGCTCCACAACGGGAAAGGCCACAACAGTGAGAGGCCCGCATACTGCAAAAAAAATAAATAAAAGTAAAAGGAGGTTTCATTATTTAAGGGAAAATTTAAAGGAAAGATATTGAGATGAAGAGGGAGCTCTTTCTTTGTGGGTGTTTACATATCCTGTGGTGTGTGTTACTCCTGATAACCATGTAAGGCATATGTTCTATTTTAATGGTCTCTCTCTAGTTTTTTTGTTTTTTTACCACTGGGCTTATATAAGGACTTCAGTGCTCAGAAAAGCTTATTTTTTACCTTATCTGGAATAAAATCTTATAAAAGTGGAACAAAGGGGTAATAGAATGGTGTTTAGGCCTCTGGGCAGAAATATACTGTGGGATTCTGGTGAGAGTCATGCATGGGTAATGAAATCAGGATTTAGTGAATATTCAGGAGTCTGGCATAACAGTGCATATAGGTTGAGAGGGAAGTAGGGTCTCTTGGGGGTTAGGGGAGCAGAGCCAAAAAAGCATTCTGAATTTTAGGCCTAAAATGATTAAAGATGAAACGTGGTTCCAACATTTGCTGTAAATCTGATGGCAGTATCAAATGGAAAAGCTTCATGGTTACAATCAACAGTGTTATATTTTCAGGTGTCTTATCTACTTTTCAGATAGGTCTGACTAATGCCAGTTTCTGTTGAAAATCTCATGGTTAATTGCAACATTTTTGCCACCAGTAGTAGTATTACTTTTTCTGGTTGTACTTCTTTAATGAATCTCTGTCTGTTAATGTATTCATCTCATTGAGTGCAAGTCAGCCAGCTGCCACATTATGGCTACCAGGAGGGTTATTTTTCTGGCCATATCACTTAGGCTTTTGGGCCCAGGCCTTCAAAGGATGTATTAGCTTTTTGTTTAAAATGAAGTAATTTTCCTCTATAAAGATTGTTTCATTTTTCTCAATAACACGTTTATGGGTTCCACACTCTGATATGAAACTAATTCTAAATAAGCATTTTTGAAAAGTTGTTTTTCTTTTTCTTTTGCAGGTGTATTCTAGAGAACAAGTCTTCAAACACCTTTGCCGTATTGACTCTGAGCTGTCAGGGGACTCAGGCTTATGAGGAGGTACTGTCACAGAAAACAGTGTCTAGTGAAGACGACAAGAAAGAGGGAAAAGGATCGGAAGAAGAAGCTAAAATACTGTAGAAAACCATGGTAGGTTATTATTTATGTTTCCTTAATTTAGTTACCAAAGATCTCAGTCGCTTGAAGTTGAAACCGTTAACAGTGAGGGCAAGTGAAAAAAAGTGGTGGTAATTTTTTGCTCCAGTGTATCAGCTAAAGATGGCATTCTACGATTTAAGCAAAGCAAATGAGTTCAGATTTATTACGAGCCCTTTAAACCACAAGATGGAGCCCCATTAGCCTGCAGGCCGTAAATTATTAAATACAAAGGAGGGAATGCTCATAAATAATATTTTCTAATAAAACTGGCATTAGCAAACTGATACAAATGGCTAAGGTGACCTTGAACTTGAAATTATGTAATTTTTCTCTAGCTTTCTACCTGAAATTCAGTTTTTTTCCCATGGAAATTAAAACCAGTCCTTTAAGTAATGATATGAAGGGTTTGGAGTTTATAAAATGTGTGAGTATTTAACTCAAAAAGACACCTTTTTTCACATGCTTTTAATTTTAAAATAATAGGGTCAGGTGTTGAGTGTATTGAGGGCACTGAACTGAATATCATGGAAACCTTGCTTTTTGTGGAAAGTTAATACTTAAATTGAATTTGAGATGTTAGATGAGGTCATAACATCTGGTCCCTAACTTTTTAATTGGTAAAATGTGCTGAATATTTTTCTCCTCATATTTTGGTTCTGGAGGATGCTGTGTGAATTTTTCCATAAGTGAGAAAAGGCTTTAAAAAGATGTTGTAAGTGAGGGAAAAAGCACAAAAATATTAATCATCAGTATGTTTGAAATACGTTGTTTAGCAAGTCTGATGGTATTTCTTTAAATGACATTTGATTTTTAAAAAATTTGTTTTAGAGGTTATAACTTAGTTGACTTACTCTTTAAAGAAGGAATTCTACTAATATTTTAGTTCTGGATGGTGGGGAAAAAATGTTAACTTGGGATTTTCTCTGTCATTTACGTTTATGGTGAGATGTGAAAAATGACACTGTAACTTGTGTTTCTTCCCACATAAATTATTTGCCTTTTCAGCTTATTTATCTACTATAGTCTTGATATTCTTCGAACTTAAAGAAATGTTTTATATGTGTTACTTGCCATAGTTGATGAAAATTCCTTTCCTAGTTTATTCATCTTAAATGTAGCTTTAGATGTCTGGTGTAGAAATTTTGTGTTTACGTAGTTTAATTGGTCAGTAGGTGTTTTCCAGTTTTGCCTTAGATCTCAGGTTTGAAAGAGAACTTTGTTTCTGCATAGTTCTTCCAATTAATTTTTTAATACTTAAAATCAATGTGGAGCTTATTTGGGTAAATAAGGTAGCTTTTTTTTGGGGGGGTGGTAATACCATTCATTCAGTTCTTTCATCACTGTTTCATGATGCTTGTCCTATCACATCCAGTAGATTCTTGGGTTTAACATTGGCAGTCTTATGTCTTTTGTGAGAGAAAGGCCAAAGGTTTGTTTTAGGTAGCAGTATGTAATTTTCCTAAGGTGTGGCCAGTGTGCAGGACTGAGTAACTTAATTTAGTAACTTAGTAACTCATCATAAAACTAAATGACAGAGAAAATCTCAAGTTAACAATTTTCCCCCCACCATCGAGAACTCAAATATTAGTGGAATTTTTTCTTTAAAGAGCAAGTTAACTATCAATAAGTTATAATCCCTAGAACAACCTAGCATCTCCAATTTGTTACATGGCTCTTTTGTTTTCTTGTTAACTTATTTTGGGATATATAAGTAAATCTCATGAAGTGGTTAAAAAGTTTTTTTCTTTGTAGCAAAAGACTTCGCCAGTTGGAAAACTGGTCATGGACTTTGAGAGCAAGAAAGAAATCTAGACAGAGATTGGCTTTTGTCTAGAAAAAAGGAAAGCTTCATGATTGATTTTAGTAACTTTTATTATGTAATAATTGAGGGTTTCAAAGGATTACTTACCTTTTTAGTTATAGCTTCATTTTGTAGGGGACAGTGATACTGTAGTATTAATTTACTAGTGTCCAAATTAATCTGATTTTAAAACATTGACATTCAAACAAAAACAAAAGAGACAAGACTGATAAAGCATTGCAAATATATTATTTTGCAGTAAAGACTTTAAAACAAAATATTTACTGTCTGCTAGCACATAATTTCATGTAAGTTAGGGCACTGTAGCCACCCTTTAAGTCAAATACTTTTGGCTTTATGGAAACTCACCAAGTTTTCCTTGTTCATTTTGCTCTGTACTGGTACAAGTGTCTTTATGGTATTTGTAAATTTGGAAATATTCAAAGGTTTTTGGATGTGTGACTCATGAGTATGAAGGATCTACTCTATTAAATTTTCATGAAATACATTCTGTTTCTAGGCTGTAATCTGTTCCACTGATTTCTGGGCCAGCATGTCATTTTAATTATTGCTTTTAACATTTTTGATATTTTAGCATAATGGTACCACCCATCCACCTTTGTAGAATAGTTCTTGATACACTCATGACTTCCCTCCCCCCACCCAAAATGAGCTTTAAAATTATTTTTGTTGAGTATTAAAATCTATCTTGAGGGGATTTTGATTGAGAATGTGAATACATTTGTAAATTAGTTTGGAAAATTAATTCTTTTACAATATGTATTTTCCCCATTCTGGAATTTGGAATATCTCCTACTAATCTATTTAAAAAATTAAAGCTGCACACCAAAGTTTGAATGCCAAATAATAAATAATATTCTAATGTGGTCCATAGTTTTACTATCTTGTTCACATATAACTTTGTATTGTGTGTTATTACTATGTTACAAAATCTCAATTTTTCTAGATGCAGAAGTGTCCAGGAGTTTGGAAAGGAGTGACTGGGTATCATGAGTCACCCATATGCATTTCTAGATACTCTGTCGAAGCTAGGAAGTATCTTGTTTCTTGTAGATGATGTGTGATATGGATGACCTTTTTTGACGTGGTATTGAAAACACATAGATTGAGCTAAAATGTGGCATATACATAATACTGAATGTAACTTGGGTGAACTCTTCCAAAATATGAATGAAAGATCTCTAATTTTCTGGTGTGGAGTTTGGCAGGATGGGGTTTTACTTCCTTTCTTGAGCAGTTTTTCATTGCCTCAGTGTTAACTGTTTCACAGCAGTTTGACAATTAATGCTATGACTTGACTTAAATATATTTGTAAGTCATCCTTTTCAGGTAACATTTCTTTTATTGAAGTAATAGTTTCCTTTCACCTTCTGACAGAGATCTATTAGATCTTTTGCCAATGATGATCGCCATGTTATGGTGAAACACTCAACAATTTATCCGTCTCCGGAGGAACTTGAAGCTGTTCAGAATATGGTGTCTACTGTTGAGTGTGCTCTTAAACATGTCTCGGATTGGCTGGATGAAACAAATAAAGGCACAAAAGCAGAGGGTGAGACAGAAGTGAAGAAGGATGAGGCTGTAGACTCCTATTCCAAGTGAGTGTGACCTGACATTTGTGGTGCTGTCCTGTAATGCCCAGGGTCCCGTCCCACTGGGTTACATTTGCTGTTTGGTGTTCTTTGGGTTCTCTCATTTATATGACTGTAAACAAGGAAGTAAATGTTTGTGGAATTTTTCTGAGTTAAATTTGCAGGGAAAGCAAGAAAGGAATAATGATTAGACCAGAAAAAGAAGATAGACCTGTTCAGGATGCCTTTCGAGGGAGCAAGCACCAAGCCCTTTTAAAAAAACTTCTCTTTTTTGGAGGTTATGCTATGTCATCTTTTTCATGTGTTGGTTTAGCCTCCTAAATTCAGAAATAAATAGTAGTGTTTTTGGTCTCTGGGAAAATCATAGAATGTCATTTTTGTCAGGTATTTAAAAATCCTGGTGTAGAAGAGAGAGTGCAGGAGAATATACTGTAAAGGTTTTTATGACTGTATCTGCCTTGTTGATTTCCAGGATCCAGTACAGTATCTTGCATATAGTAAATGCTCATTGGGTATTTGTGGAATGAATGAAGGCCTAATGGGAGCCAGACCCTTCAACAATTATAGCACAGTATTCCCAGTGCTGCAACAACAGTAAGAGATTAATGAGATGAAGCTGAATGATAACTAGGAAACTTTTTATGCCTTGCTAAACTTAGAGTTATTGTTTTGAGCAATGTCACTATGATTGGAATAATTGTATGGTTTACTTCAAAAAATGTAGCTCATTTGACTCTATTGTATTAATAGGATTAAGAACATTACTTTGGCTGCAACTGGTAAATTGAGGATAGAAGTTACAGAATTTTTTCTCAGGCTTTCAATTCTAAATCTGTGATAAGTAGATAATAGTGGGAAGGTAGTAATAAATTGATATCTTTAACTGAGTGATAGTGTAACCTTTCCATCTTCAGATGAAAGAAAATCAGTATCAGTTTTTAGCTGAAGAATGTATTTTCTTGACTTTGTTAGCTTTTTACAGGTAATATATACATTGTATCTAGTCAGGGACGTGTCAGCTAGAAGTTTCTTGGCAGTAATTCACTTTTTCTTGCATATGATGGCTTTAAAAAAGATACTGTCAAATTTGGGGGTTCTTGGTAATTAGTAGTATCATCCAGTAATCTAGCCCATTCCCAGTGCAAGTTAAATCCCAGTCCCTGTGCAAGTGAAATAGTCATGCATTCCTTATTTATTGATTGACTGATTGGCCACGCTGTGTGGTTTTCATGGTCTTAGTTCGTGGACCAGGGATTGAACTCCAGCCATGGCAGTGAACATGCTGAGTCCTAACCACTGGACCGCCAGTGAGTTACCACATTACATATTTAAATTGCACGTTGGAATGTGTTTTTACCCTTTTAAAAACTTTTTTTTTTATTGTGGTAAAATACATATAAAATTTGCTATTTTTACTATTTCTAAGTGGAGTTTTATTTTTCAGTGAAGTTCAGGCCTTCTAAATACATCTTCTGTTTGCTGTCAAGGCTGAGCAGACCTTTGGAAAGTGCTCCAGTAGACTTTTGCTTAACTGGATCAGGTCACTGAGTTTTCAAGGTTTTTAAAAGATAACATACTCCGTGCTTTGTTTGGATCTTTAAATAGAGTGCTCTGTGTGCAGGCTATCAATTGTCTCTGTAAAGTGTTTCCAGTTTGTGGAACATTCCGGGGTTGAGCACTTGTGTATGGTTCTTCCCATGTGGTAGAACTCAAGGAGTGCAGAACGATCGTGTCCTTAGAACAGAGGCGTCCAAGAACAGAGGTGTGTTCTGGTCATAGATACGTATTATGCTCCTGGAGTATGCTAAGCACTACAGAGGGCATAGAGATGGGGAAAGCTAGCTTATATTTACTAAGCACCTCCTATTGCCAGAGACTGGTAGGCAGCTTTAACCTGTGTGCTGTTACCTTACCTCTTTACAAGCTGACTCACAAGTCAAATAAATTGAATAAGTTTACACTATTTGTATTTTAGGAATATTAGCTTAATTTTAATTAGTTCCCTGTATCTGGGTCACTTGCGTTATAATACGTCATATTCAAATTCATTATTAAAATTCAGAACTGAATTAGGACTTAGTTTCTCTGCTCAGTCATGCTGTCTTGTACATGATAAGACCAAGTATATCATAATTATGATATGGAATTTAATAAGCAAGCTAATAATGGCTAGTTAAGAATGTCTGCCATTTATTGAGTGCCAATTACTGTACCAGATTACTTTTCACATTATTTTACAACAAACCTGCTAGTCTCTATTATTGTTATCCCCCTTCTCCACCCCCATTTTACTTAAGAGATTTCCACTACTTATGAAAAAACAGGAACTCAGAATCATTAACAAACTTTAACTTGCTTAAGGTCAGTGAATGAGTGTGTGGTGGAGTCAGGATTCACATTCAAGTCTGTCGGACTCCCGATCCAGTTTTCTTAGCATCTTTACTTCACGTATCTGTGACAAAAATGTGAAAATACAGAGCAGGGAGAGACTATATGCTGGTTCGGGGGATCAGAAAAAACTTTATGAAGGAGGTAGCGTTTGCAGTAGGTCCAGAGGATGAGTAGGGTTTTGTCAGGCAGTGGAAGTGGAAGAAGAAATAAATCTCAGCAAAGATCTAGGTGTGAGAAAATATAGGGACTGTTTAAGGAATATTGAGCTATTAATATATGCCAGGCTCTGGGCTAAGTTCATTACTTACACTAATTAAATGACATTCTCAGTACCACTCTGAGGAAGGTATTATTTCTTTTCTACAAATGAGAAGGCAGGCTCAAAAGAGTCAAGTAATTTGTAATTTGTCCAATGTCACACAGTAAGTGGCAGAGCTGGGATTCGAAGCAGGAAGTCATGCTGTCTCCTCAATTGCCTCCCAATATGCTCATGTCTAAGTGTTCAGTGGAATACCAGGAAAATAACAGGCAGAGTTCCATCCATGTGGTGCTTTTGGAAGACTGTTCTGGTTGCAACATACTGTGTACATACAGTAGCTGAGATAGATGGTAGGGGTTAGTTTTAGTAAGGCCAGTGGAGAGGAAGTTATTGAGGTGGTCTAGGTAAGAGGTAGTAAGAGCCTGAAAAGAAGCTAGTTTGAAGGCAGGGGTTTGAGGGTGATTACAGAGGGGGAATTAAAAAACTGTTACTAGATTTGGGAGAATGAGAAGATGAAAGAACAGGGATATAGAAGAAAAAAGAATCAAAGATGAGACTCTGTTCTTTTTTTTTTTTGCGGTACATGGGCCTCTCACTGTTGTGGCCTCTCCTGTTGCGGAGCACAGGCTCCGGACGCCCGCAGGCTCAGCGGCCATGGCTCACGGGCCTAGCCGCTCCGCGGCATGTGGGATCTTCCTGGACCGGGGCACGAACCTGTGTCCCCTGCATCGGCAGGCGGACTGTCTACCACTGCGCCACCAGGGAAGCCCTAGACTCTATTCTTAATATCAAATAATTCCATACTTGGTTCACTTCCTTCAAAATGCTTTTTCTTTCTTTCTATACTTGTACCACCCTTATAGTTTTTCATCGATTTAACGTTTACTGAATCTCTAAGGAGTGTCAGGCACTGAGCCGTGGCTGGGTTATTTATAACTTCCTGTCTTGTTTCCACTGCCACAATTTACTTCTGTCCCTTCTCCTTTCTCTAGTTCATTCCCCACTCTGCTGACTTGGGCCCAACTCTGCTGATTCTTTGCCTCCAGCTAGAATGACCTTTTTTTCTATTTAACCAAATCACGACTCTGCTGAAGTCACACTTGCAGGTTGCCTTGCTTGACCTCTCTAATTTTGACCTCTCTCTTTTCTGAAATTGGGAAGCAGCTGTAATTATATAAAGAACTTGAGTGTTATGGTCAGACCAACTTGAGTTTGAATCTCGGCTTTGCCATTTTACTCTCTCTGTGAACTTGAGCAATTAATCACTTTTTCTGAGATTCGCATTCCTTGTCTTTCAAATACAGGGCTCTCTTTTTAAGGTTTAATGAGATCTGTGGCACTCAGTTTATTCTCAGATGTCACCTTTCTCTTCCCTTTGAAGCAGGTTTTAAACAGCTTTTGTACTTAGTCTGCAGTGTGAGCCTCAGGAGCTGGAGAGTTTGGAGCTCCTTTAGTATGTTTTCCATACTCAAACAGTTGCTTGCTTGTTGAATGACCGCTCAGTTTAGTTACATTTTCACTTGTGATTGAGGGAAATGAACCAATAAGAAACTTTTGGTATTAAAATCAAGGATAGATGTTAACAGTATTCTTACACACCATTCATGACTTGATGTTCTTTGAATGTTTGTTCTTTTAGCTACCACTGGATATGGAATGCCTGTGTTGGCAGATCATCTTTGGGTTCCTCAGCTCTTTACTTTTATCACATTATTCTCCTTTCCTCAGAAACTTTTATGGATTCCTAGAATGCTACAGCTAGAAGGGATGAGCTAAGGCTTATCTAGTGGATAGCCATTTTACAGTTACATATACTGAGCCAGCAGGCACCACTAGGAGTAGAGCTCAGGTCTTTTAATTTCCACCCTGATGTTCCTTCTTAGTATACCATGGTGTTCATGTTTCTCACAATTCTTTAATTACTTAATTAAAAGACAGAAGGAGGAAGTTAGAAAAATTGAAAAGATATTTAAGGGGATACAGTATTTTTGGATTTTCCTAAGCAATATAGATTTAATAAAGTATTGAAAGATCTGTAGTCTGAAATATTCTCCCTATTGATTCTTTGTGGTAGATAGTTTATGAGCCTTAAATCTGAGATGTACTTTTGCAGAATTTTGGATATTTGGATTTATGTTCTCCCTTATCAATTCATATGGTTAGCCAGAAAGCCAAGTGATGATGAAGTTATAGTTTGGGAAATAGGTTGTGAAAGTAATCATTCAGACTTTTATTTTTAGGGATCAAGGTGGTCGGACATTATGTGGTGTAATGAGGATTGGCCTGGTTGCAAAAGGCTTGCTGATTAAAGATGATATGGACTTGGAGCTGGTTTTAATGTGCAAAGACAAACCCACAGAGACCCTGTTAAATACAGTCAAAGATAATCTTCCTATTCAGATTCAGGTGAGTACAGTTTAATTGTACCTCTAGGAGAATTTGTAAAAAGGTAAAAATAGGCCGTGACCTTGATAAATTTAATAAGAAATTGGTAATAGTAAAGGGTAGGTACAGACAAGTGGAATTGCTACTCTGGGTCAGTGACTCATCCATCACATCTAAGGCAAACTTCTGGTGATTAGTATTAAGGATATATTTACCAAATTAAGATGGCTCTTAAAGTACGGTCTTAAATTTTTCAGATGTGTCTTGCTGACAGTCTTCATGTTTTCCAGACTAGGCCTCTCAGCATTATAAAACTCTTAGAAAGGTTGGTATAATGCAGAAAAGAATTGAAAGATCAAAAAGAGCCTAGACAACTGGAGACTTCCATAGATGATAATTTTTTAAATTGAAGACTGTTAATTTAACTTCACTCATTCATTCTGTTGATGGAAAGTCGCTATTAATTCCTTGTTTCCAAACCTTTTTCACATTGGGATGCATTTAGACAATTTTAATGTTGTCATGCTTCCTGGAGGATGCTGCTGGAGGCTGAGGGCTCCTCAGGGCTGAAGTCAACCGGTTCATCTGGGGCTGTGGTCACCTTAGGACCTGCTCTGCCAGCCTGCTCCAAGGGCTAGTTGCATCACTAATTGGGAAGCAATGATCACCTTTCAATTTCAGATGTGTTATCTGTGGTATAATTAGATTATAGCTTTTTGATGATTTCATATTAGTTAGTCTTTACATCCATGTCACATAAATAGATACGAGTATACAAGGTCAAACTGTTGAGTTGTTGAATGCTCTCTTTTTTTGTTGTTGGTTTCCTGTATTTGTATTTCTTCTAAAGAGACTTTTTCCCCCCAAGTAATATGAATTCTAAATTTGTTTTTATTAGCTTTGTTACTGGATCATTTTCTTTCATAGTCACCAACTGATCTTCAAAACCATCTTCCTGATTTTTTAATCTACTGTTCCTGACACTCAAATTTGTGTTACTTGTTGACACATTCTCCTGTATTAACTTCTGGAGCACTGTTTTATTTTATCATTTGTAGATCTTAAGGTTTTCTAAGTGACTGAACAAACATTTGGCTTTTCCATTTTCAATTCTGATTGAAGAAAGGTTTCTGTTCTTTCAAGGGTTAAATTCATTTCTTTTAAAAAATTATTTTAAATCCTTATGTGATCATTTGGGGAGGGAGAGTGGTAAGCAACATGGAGTACAAATACAATAAAGCTTTAAGAAATGGAAAGCTCAGTAACGGTTTTCTGAATAACTATACTTTTTGTTTTCAGAATGTTAACAAAATTCATCTTTTTTCCATTATTTTTTATATTGTTTTAAAATTTAATCTTTATTTCTGCTTTTATTGTAGTGAACATTGTTACTCTTAGATTTATGCTAAAGCAGTGATCAAAGGGTTGGACATAGAGGCTTTTCCAACCATCTCACCCCCTTTTCTGTTCCACTTAGTGCGTCCTGTTTATGAGAGTGGTCATATTTTCAGGTATGTCAGGATGGAAAAAGGGTTGAGAACCATTTGCACTAAGAAACTGAAGTTCTTATCCTGACGATCTGTGGTATTTCTTGAGTATTGAAGATAGAGAAGATTGGAGCTTCAGTTGCATTAATAGAACTTTCTCTGTGTAGATCACAACTGTGTGAACTCTGCATTTTCTCTCCTGAGTGAGGGTCTTTATTTCTGGGCACCACAGTTTTAAAATGTTCTTGTCGAGCTAGCAGGTGTTCAAGGGAGGGACCCAGGAGAGAGTGTGGGCTGTGTAAACTGTTTCAGAGTTGAAGAGAGGAGGGCTTTTTAGCCTAGAGAAGCTGAAAAAAGACACAAATATCTTTAGATCTTGAAGAGCTTCTTGGAAAAGGTAAAGGTGGCCTGAACTCTTAAGACCAGTGGTGGACATTATAAGAAACAACAGAAATTAACACAGCATTGTGAAGCAATTATACTCCAATAAAGATGTATTAAAAAAAATTTTTTTTTAAACTGCTGAAAAAAAAAAAAAAAAGAAATATATTTGAATTTACCATAGCCAATAGAGTAATCCGGCAGTGAAACCGGCTGCTTTGTGTGATGGTTAGATCCATGACCATAGGTGTTTGGGTAAAGGTACCCAAATAAAATGGGTATGTAATTGTACACCCATTTTATATTAAATTGTATACATGTACACACATATATACACCCACATATATACACATAAGCACAGACATAGTTTTATTACTAATAATATTTCAGAAAATCATTTTAAATGTCATTTTTACCTTTAAAAATCACTACCTCCCCTTTGTTTTCTTGGTGTTTATTTGGAAAACCAGTCTCTGATATGATATGATCTTATTTTCTTGTGAATTAAAAATCTTTTTCCTGAGTACTTATTATAGCAAAACTTTCAGTTATCAAAGTAGCTTAATTAATTGGGGTTGTACCTTACCTTTTCTCTACATACTCTTTTCTAGGGTGATTTTAGTACTTCCTTGAGCAAGGGAGAAGGATGACCAAAACCAGAATCACTTAGAATTAGTCTATCCCAAAACTCATACCATATGTTTATTACTTTGGATGTGTCTTATGGTGATCTGCATGTATAATTTTTTTTTAAGACATATACATGAGACCTATTTTTTATTTTTTTAAATTTTATCGTTTAAAATATTTTATCTATCTATCTATCTATCTGGCTGTGTCGGGTGTTAGTGTGGTGTGCGGGCTCTTCATTGTGTCACGTGGGCTTCTCTCTAGTTGTGGCGCATGGGCTCAGTAGTTGCAGCACGTGGACTCTCTAGTGGCTGTGGGCTCTCTAGTTGTGGCACGTGGGCTCAGTAGTTGTGGCATGTGGACTCTCTAGTTGTGGTGTGCAGGCTCTAGAGCGTGCAGGTTTAGTTGCCCCGTGGTATGTGGGATCTTAGTTCCCCGACCAGGGATCGAACCTGCGTCCCCTGCATTGGAAGTTGGATTCTTAATCACTGGACCATTGAAATTTACTTGCAATTTCAAACTAAATTGAAAAATTTAGTTTGCTTTTTCTCTGATACATCTTTAATACTCTTATAGTGGCAAAATGAATGTGAGCCGTTTTCTGCTTTTTCTCTGTATTCTAGTTCTGGTTTTTCTAGCCACTGTGTGGCTTTTCCCTTCCTTGGTTTCCTCTGTTCAAAATTAAGGTAATGAATTTTCTATTTTCTGTCTTTTTTGGGATGTTTAATGGTAAAATGCTGGTTTTATATAAATGGCTTTTAGTTCCTTCAATGCTCGGTGATGAGCAGGGACCCAGGAGTGTTACCGTTCAGCTGTTTATGTCAGATAATAGATACTAAATTTCACCACCAAGAATGGCCCTGCACAACTTATTAAACTATTAACTTTAATGATACGTTAAATATAACAATATATGATTCTAATTGGTGATTATTTTTTGTATGTGTATAATTGTATGTTAAAAGAAGCAATGTACATTTCCCTGTGGATGTCAGATGACTTGCCCTGAAGAAGGTCTCACTTGAATGATCTCTGAGACCTGTTGTTAGGAAGTTAGTTACTTGTTTATATTAACTTTTTTGCTGATGAGTGACTGTGCAGAGATCCTTTTTTATTCATTCTTACTTGATTTTCTTTAAAAATCTACATAATCTTATATAAAAACCTATCTAATCTTATAAGTTCTTAGCAAGTAGGAGTTCCTGTTTAGGCTGTCCTATCAAAAAGTTATCAGTTTAGAGCAGTGGTCCCCAACCTTTTTGGCACCAGGGACCGGTTTTGTGGAAGACAGTTTTTCCATGGGGGTGCATGGGGGGCAATGGTTTAGGCAGTAATATGAGCGATGGGGGGGAGCAGATGAAGCTTCCCTTGCTTGCCCGCCACTTACCTCCTGCTGTACAGCCTGGTTCTTAACAGGCCACGGACCGGTACAGAGGAACAATTATAGAATAATAAACTGCTGGGAATGCTCTCTAAACTGGGGGTTTATTATTCTATACTTGTCCTCTGTAATAATTTCAAGAACAATAATTTACCTTTTCTCATATAATGATGCTTTTGGTAACTTTCATTTTCAAATATTAGAAAGAATGGTTTTAAATGTTGTTTAATAATTGTATAGGTGATTGACATTGTGGTTGCTATCTGAGGGATGGAGAAAGGATTTGCTGGTAAGTTGGGAGGAGAGAAAAATGTTACCTCTACACTAAAGAACTAGTTAAAGACTACTTGCTCTTTTAGCACAGTAATACTAATCGTTAATAACATTTAAAAACTTAAGGGGCAATCATTCATTTTTTGAAATTTTAATTAATTGGGTATTTTTGAAATCTCTGTGACTTTCAGAAACTCACAGAAGAGAAATATCAAGTGGAACAATGTGTAGATGAGGCATCTATTATAATTCGGAATACAAAAGAACCCACGCTAACTTTGAAGGTGATACTTACTTCCCCTCTAATTAGGGACGAATTGGAGAAGAAGGACGGAGGTACACATGTGTATATATATATATAGATATAGATAGATGTATATATATAAATATATATTTGTTTTGTTCACATAAGCACTCTCTTGAATGCTATGTTAATTGTTTTATGGATTTAAGAAATACCTGTCTTCATTTGTTTTACGCCACTTATAGTATTTTAAGCAGCTTTATTTACACAATCACTGTATTTTACAAAAATGTTTATATTGGAAATATAAGATACGTTAATTAATTCAAAAACCTGTGCTTATCATGTTGGTCTTAAATCCACTTTAATTTTTATACTGTTTTGGTGTTCTGTTTTACTTTGTCTAGTATTGCAGTGTTATTGGTATCAGCCAACCTATTCTGTGTGGCTTGGTTATTAGGTCTGATTTTAGGCTTAAATGTGGTTCAAAACAGTATTATTTTCAAATTTACTCGCTTATTGTGTCAAGTTACTCATTTGCACATCTCTCTTGACTTCTAATAACTATATAACCTCTTAAGAATTATGCTTTATCTAATTGCCTAAGTGTAAATGTTTTATAATGTAAGAGATACAAATTGGGGGACTGATTTTTTTTTTAATAAATAATCTTTAGTAAATTTCTTTTCTAGGAGGTTTGTGATCCTGTTAACATTTAAAATTTTATATATGTGGGAATCATGCTTTAAACTAACTTTCTTCTGAAGTTGAAAAGAATTTCTGCATGGCAATGCCATCGTACAAAAGAGTGATAAATCTCTTCAGTTTTGAGAAGTAATGATGGAGCTGGGTTTCTTTTTTGATATTTTTATCCTTTCACATTAGCTTGTTACTGCCTCTCAGTCCTGTCACTAGAAACTTGCCATGTGATATTTCCCCTGTGTCAGACCTTTGACCAACTGGCCCCTCCCTATCATGACAATTTAGAGGCAATGCAGCTTAACTGGACCAACGTGGGGTGGGGGGGGCTCCCTGTTGCTGTTTTTTCATCACTAGACATTCAGCAGGTTCCATTGCTTACTCCCCTACCTGAAATACCAGTGCAGCAAGAAGTATTGGTTAGTGTCTTAATTTATTTCAAGTTGATGATAAAGGAAGAAAAAGACACATTTACCAGAGATGTTAGAATTTCGAGTTTTGGCCGACATGACTCAGGATTTCTTAAAGTAAAAGTGATAGACTCCTTTTGTAAAAAGTCTTCTGGGGTAACTAAAATCAGCTATACCATACCCGACGGATATAAACTAGACACATTTATGAGTCATAGCTTAAAATTAAAATGCATCCTATCTATAATTAGGTTTATGCCTGTACTTCTTTTTTTTGGCTGCATATAGTATCTCTAACACCTCTGAAGAACCAATCTTAAATGGCTTAATTTCTTTAACAGCTTTACAGTTCACCATTAACTGTAGAACTATAAAATGATTTCTGAAGTATCAAGATAATTCTGTTAATTCTGGTAAGCTGTGTTCTCTTGACCCTCTAGTGTAAAACTAACCATTTCTAAGTATAGTTATAATTATAGATATTATTAAAAATTCTTTGAGTATAGAGAGATGAAAGAAGATTGAAGTTGCCAAAGGCTAGATTTGTCTAGATTTGAAATTGCCAAAAACTGGATAATGTTTGCTTGTAGCTGTAGACATCCCTTCCATTACTTTAAAAGTATTGAGAATATCAGGCTTCTTTTTCCCCATGGCTTTGTGCACTTACATGGGATTTTATCAGTTTTCAGTGATGCCCTTAAGCTTAGTCTGTTGCCTTTATAACTTTATGTTCAGAGAACCTGAAAACAGATTCTTAGAATATTGCACCCTTACTAGAAGACTAGTTATTACAGAATGGAATTTGTAGGAGAGTAGGAGAGTTATAGTCTCTATTCAAGGTGTTTGGGTTACTAAAGGATCCCAAGACCTCTTTATAATATGAATCTCATCAGATGATGTTAGCATAATTGTGTGGGATCAGGTAAGATGAAAGAATCAGCTTGGATCTAATGATTTACACGTTACTTCCTCTCTTTTTAAATGGCAGAAAGATTTTAAATGGCAGAAAGATTTGCTTTGCCGTTTTCCTTAACCTCACTGCCCTGTTGACTCGCTTGTTATCTCTTATAATTTGCCCATTTTGTCTAATTTGGACTTTGTCAAAGTTTTGTTTTTTTAAAATTTTTAATTTATTTTTGGCTGCGTTGGGTTTTTGTTGCTGCGCGTGGGCTTTCTTTAGTTGTGGCAAGTGGGGGCTACTCTTCATTGCGGGCTTCTCATTGCAGTGGCTTCTCTTGTTGCAGAGCACAGTCTCTAGGCATACGGCTTCAGTTGCGGCACACAGGCTCAGTAGTTGCAGCGTGCAAGCTCTAGGGTGTGCGGGATTCGGTAGTGGTGGCTTGCGGGCTCTAGAGCGCAGGCTCAGTAGTTGTGGCACGGGCTTAGTTGCTCCGCAGCATGTGGGATTTTCCTGGACCAGGGATCGAACCCGTGTCCCCTGCATTGGCAGGCGGATTCTTAACCACTGCGCCACCGGGGAAGTCCCTGTCAGGAGGTTTTTTTTGATCTGCACTAGCAGTTTTTTGTATTCCTGGGCAACTTTGAGGATCCAGTATAACTAAGCATTTGAGATCTGGGCTATACAATTGTGTAGGATTTGTTTTATCACACCAGATGGCTCCTCTTGCCTTGATGCAGTTCTTTTCAGCTGCATGGGGTGAAAGCACAAGATTCATTTGGGTTCCAGGGATTTCTGAGTTTAAGAGAGATCTCTTTAAAAAAATCTGCGTTCATTTTCTTTCTCAGAGTTTAAAAAAATAGGCATTGTAACTTTTTGGGAGACATTTTCCTATAGAATTTCAATTTCTCCCCTCCCACAAAACAAACAGGCTGTTCACAATACATACCTTATGTCTTTCTCTTCCCTCTCTTCACTTGCCACATATTTGGGTAAAATCAAAAAAGGGAAAAAATGTCCGAGAGCAGGCAGAACTGGAGGACTGGGGCAGGTGAAGAGCATCACACTTACCTCCTCAGGGTTGTCTCTGCAGAAGTGTATCTATCTAACTACTCGTTTCAAATCACCGTTTAGATTTTCAGTGGCCAGAGTACATAGTGAATCTCTTTGGTGTGGTTTAATGTTTCACAGGTAAGAGTTCTCCTGTGCCGCCAGTCTTTTTTCCATATTCTAACCCTTTACTTGAAGGCCCTGTAGAATAACCATTCCCCATAACTACATGTTTCCTGCTAAAGAAGGCACAGGAGAAAAAGCACAGACCTTGGTGCCTGGCAGCCAAGTGTTTGATTCTTAACTCCATTAACTATTACTCTGTGACCTTGGACAGGTTTCTTTATTTTAAAATGTGGGTAATGAATACTTTAGAAAGTTGTTACATGAGAGAATTTATGTAATGTAACCTGTACGATACTCAGCACAAAGCGATTGCTTAGTAAATAGTAGTAGTTACTCAGCTTACTAAAAAATGTCACAGCACAAACTCATCTACTCAAAGTGCCTTGAGTTCACAGTGAGAATAATATGTACATGATAGGTCTGAAGAAGTGAACGTAAACACAGTTAAACTCATAAATAGCCATTGAAGTGTAGTATTGGAATCAGTATACTGTGTTTACTGCAGTGCTAATAATGAGCTCTCTTACTATAAAGTTTATGATTCATTGAGACAGGTGTCTTTTTCCCTACCTCTGTCCTTTATCCCTAGCACCTGGAGTGGTACCTAATACTTAGTAGGCAATCAAAAGAAAATCTGTTAAATGAATTTTTGTAGCTAGCATATTATCTGATCAAATAGAACTGTCTGGTATGCAAGAAGCATTAACAGTGGACATCTCAGAATTCAAGTAATATATATTGAAGATTTAGCTTTGTTAAGGTATTTTATAACATGCTGTGTTATAAGCACTTTCTCATATATGATTTATTTGAACCCTCACAACAGTTCTATGAGGTAGATAATTGTACTGTTGTATAAATGAAGAAAGTCTCACGTTTTACCCGTTTCCTCTGACTCTTAAGTCCAGTTACTATCTAGGATGATCATAGGAGCATCTTAGCTGATTTAGTTATTCTGAGCATCACACAGTCTAAGCTTCTTTTGGTGCTTGTGATTTTAAACCAGAAGTATATTTGCTATGAGGCTGATAAATCCAGCTGCTTATTGTATTTACAGTGCAATTTGAAACCAAGTGGATAGGGAAACTACAGAGGCACTTGTGGCTAAGGCTAAGATAAACCGCAGCCCTCAGTATGAAGATAGATTCTCAGGGGTTCACAGAGAAGCTGCCCGAGAGTCCCTTTTCCGTATTTGTGCCAGTGTGAACTTCTGATGCTTTTTGGCAGAAGTTCGCTAGCATGAGTCCTGCTAGGTGGCAGACCAGTCCAGAGATCACAACTAGGATTTATAACAATGCTGCAGGCTTTATTTTCCTGCCTTCCCCAGCTGCTAGACCTACATTATCCAGTGCAAACCTGTAGCCACTATCTTTCCAGTGGCTCACTGCCTACTGAGGCACTGAAGAAAAGTGATATCTAGTGATGTTTCTACCATAAAGTAGGAGAACAGTGCTCTGTTTTACCCTAGTGCTACATTTACTTGTTCACATTATTGTGGCCTGAGATTTCACACGGGCAGTGACTTGAAGCATAATGTCTGCTCTCCGCAAAGCCTCAAGGAATTAGGAGAAGGGACTGCATGAGTATCTTCGGGCTACCCTGGAAATGCTGTCAGCTCAGTAGCTCAACTTCATTCCAACTTTGAAATGTTAAGGAGGCCTTCGTGATAACTCAGCTTGGTTATTTTACCTTTGAAGAGCCCAGGTTCCAGGCACAGAAATCCTATTTAACACAGTCATGTTCTGGCTTTTCCCCACCCCATCTCCAGGCTAGTGTTTTTGTGAAGGGGCAAAGAGTTAGCTTGCATGTAAGGGATGGAGGGAAACTGACCAGCATTTCCTGCCATACGGTGTGTTTCTGGTCACTGATCTAACCTCTAACCAAATAAATGAAGTTAGGCATAATAGACTTCTTTTCAGCGCTTCCATTGTTTCGAATGTTTTATGTACCTTCATGCCCTGATACCAGGTTACTGAGCAGTGAAGTTTTTAAAAAGCTGTTTTCTTTGCTTTTGTCATTTTTGTTGCTATCCCCTATCTGTTTTACTGGTCACTGTAGGAAAAAATGAAATGGCTCACAGTTCCATTGTTTCTAAGTTAAAGACTCCAAGATGCCTTTTTATCAGAAAAGCTTTGCTTCCCCGCAAAATTGAAACATCTATGTTAAAGTTCACACAGAAATGTTAAACTTGAGGTTCTTCTTTGAGAAGTAGCAGTGTTTTTCCAGCAACAATCCTGTGATTGCCACATTAAGTAAGTTATTTTTTTTAATGAATGAAAATATAAAAAACTATGTAATTAATTATATAAAGGAAATAGGCAAGCAGGGCTTATAAGTAGCACTGCAGTGCCATATAAATTTATGTAGTTTTAAAATAAGAAACTTTGAAGAAGATAAAATAAGATAAATGATTACATCTCCTCTGCTGTTTCCCACCTCATGAATATTGAAACATTTTGGATCTTTTGACTTTTTGATGGTCAGAGCATGAAGAAAAGAAACATGGCCATTGTGATGGTGATATAAAAAGGAATCCGGTGGAAGTCTTCTGTTCACTGCCTGTCCCTTTCATCTCTTTTTAGTAGAATCTGCTGCCTCCAAATGTTGACTGTCTGTAGCAAGCAGATGTCAGTATTTTTATTTTTATTTTTTAATAAGAATTAATGGATATAATCTGACTTTGGGAATGAAAGAATTTGTCTAAACATTTTTGCCATTAAATAAAAATGTCTCTGTGGTGATGAGCAGATGTTAATTACAAGCTCTGTTCACTGGACGAAAGTATCAGAAAGTTCAAAGAGTTGTTTTGCCTTGTCTTTTCCTATCCAAACTTCCTCTGACTCACTCCCTTCTTCCATTGACCCTCCGCTTCCAAATACTCCTACTTGATACAATGATAGAATAAAACTTAGTTTGCTTTACTCTTAACTTAAAGATTGAAGTCCTAAAAAATAAGCACGGTCCATACCTTTTCTTGGGATTACATTATTTAGCAGTCAGTCAACCTTTGTCATGTCTAACTTTTAAGAGATCCTAATTGTTCATTTACAGTAGTTTGTGCTACCTTGTACGTGAGCTTTACACAGATGCTTGTATTGACCACAGTTAAACATTTTCACATATAAACATGAAAATGAGTGAGTTGTATGCTTTGTGTCATTAAAAAGACATAATTAAGCAAGGCCAGGAACTAGATCACCTATGAAATAAGTACCCATAGTATGTTTGCTTATGTTTATAAATAAAAACATATTAACAGTTCTTTTTGAGGCTTTCCATTTAATGAGTAAAAAGGGGTGATGAAATGAGACCCCGTGTTCTGAATTTGTTGGCAGAGATTAATGTGAAACAATGCAAGTATCTGCTGTAGAGCTCGCCTGGTCAAAAAATAAGTGTGTAGCACTTCAGCCTTTACGTGTTGCAGCCAATAAGGAAAGCCCACATAGACATACTGCTGAGTTTGTGACTGTCATGATTATACCAGGAAGGAGTGTTGGTGGACTTGCTAAGAGAGTTCTTAAAAGAGGATGGTGAATATGACTTAATTGGATTAGTCAAAGAATTGTTCTCCAAGAAACATTTGTATGTTGTATGCATTTAAGTAATGCACCAAGTCTTCAAAAGTTTAAAAACCCACTTCCTAGTGGCTTAGAGGAAATGAATTTGGCTGTCTAAACATGGGTTTAGTATCTTGTGACAGCTTCTCGAATGTGGATGTTTGTCACTAATCACACATTTGAGTTCTTAATTTTGCTGCTCTGGGCCATCTAATCCAACTTTGAAATGTTAAGGCAAGTCAAATAGTTGTACTTAGATAGTATTTTTTGCTGCTTTTTGAAAAAAAGCTATGTAAAACTTGAAGTGTATTTCAGTGTTTTTCATATTTGTAGTTTTAATAATTTTGGTTTAGAAAAGAAATAATTAGAAAACTCCAAGGTAACACTGGCAGAGTTCTCATCAGTGGGGTAAAGTTTCTATTAATGGTTATCTTGTTGGATGAGTTTATTCAGTTGTAAAAAAATAAAATTGCCATGCTCAGTGTATTCTTAGGATATCTCAGATTGATGACCTAAGAGAGCCCTAATTTTCCTTAAGAATTGATGAGTGATTAAAATCCCTTCTATAGCGAAAAATTGTTATTGCTAGTGGTCCCAGATTGCCACTCTTTGTCCCCTGCCAAAGGAAAAAGTGCTATGTACCTATTTTGTGCCCTGTGGTGTTATATACATGCTTAATAAGATCCCAGATTGGATGTAGCAGTGGTCATTGATTTGTTTACTGAACGAATGCCTTTGTGCTCCTGTTGGACTTGTGTGCAGAATGGCTCTGTTGACTGTTTACTTAAGTAATCATAGTGCACATAATTTAAAAAGAAAGCAACAAAGCCAAAACCTGAAATCTTCTGGGAGTCTTATTAGTTCACTCAAATGCTGCTCTTCTTTTTATTTTTATCGTTTGGTAATTTGACAGGAACCCCTTGGTCAAACTGTATCTGTCTCTCTTTATCCCATTTTCCCATTAGAAAAGGTTGCGATGAAAGATCCTCCGGACTTATTGGACAGGCAGAAATGCCTGAACGCCTTGGCGTCTCTTCGACATGCCAAATGGTTTCAGGTTGGCTCTTTGTTATTATCTTATTGTTATTGTAGCCTTGTGCAGGTTTCATTTGGAACACCTGCCTCTTAATGGTTTCTGTGTAATATATAAAACAGGGATGCTCTCTGCCTCTTAGGGTTATTGTAGGAGCAAATGCTTTAATTTAGGTAAAGTGCCCAGTATAGCTTCTCCTGTAGTTAGTGATATTTAATTATCACATAATCCTTTTTGGCTTAGTACTCTGAATTTCAAATGATAGCTTATAAAATCCAAACATGGGGTGAGAAAAGCTAAAAGTTCAGACAGAGTTGCCTGGAAATGGGGTTGCCATGAGGCTATAAAAGTGACTTTAATAATATGCTTCCTTTACTTTAAAACCTGCCTTTCTAAACCATAATTTTACTACTCTTAAGAACTTGATTTTTTTGTTTACTTGACAATTTATGAATGACTAACTAATTAGTATTCATTTTAAAGAACCTATCCGTGATCAGTGTCCTTAAAATTAAGGGTGGATTTCAACAGGGATATTGGAACCATTTCGTTTGTTTTAGGCAAGGGCAAATGGATTAAAATCATGCGTAATTGTCCTCCGAATTCTGCGTGATTTGTGCAACAGAGTCCCCACATGGGCACCATTAAAAGGATGGGTAAGTACTTAAATATGATTAAAAGCACATTCTGAAGCTATAGTTAGAGGAAATCCTGTAGAAATTATATGTTACTGTAAAATGGCTATATTCTGAGTTAGCTAAGGTGTGCATTATCTATTTTTGTTCTGGAAAAAAATTATGGATCTTTTTATATGAATTCTTTTTTATGAATATAACTTTTCTACTTCATCATATTCATACTATACAGACTGAGCTATTTTTTCTGACAAAAAGTTTCTATACCTGTTAAAAGTAAGTGTGTTCCTGCACTTCACTCTGCACTGATGGTTGATTATTCTTCACCTACTGCCCAGGAAAGCCTGCGTGACTGGCACGTTTCTCTTTCAGTGCTACTTCCGTTTAAAGTAAAAATTACCTGGTATACCAGTGTAAGGCTCCCTTACCCTCTTTTTCTTTCTCTTTGAGTATAGACACTTAAAAATAAGTTCATATTAGTAATTGAAGTCAGGTGAATAGTACACTTAACTGTAGTTTATAATGTATATTGCCAAACTTACTTAATTTGGAAATTATTTTGCTTGAACCAATTAAGACCCAATAAAGAACATTATAAAACAAATAAAGCTATAAAAGGGTCATTTTAAATTAATTTAGCAATTATTACTTTGATATTGGCATCGTGAGTTTTCAGTTTATTAAATATGGAGATTTGGTCCTTCTTTAATTCCAGTTGTAATAGTTGGGGCAGGATGTCTGAAATGAAGTCTTACTGTGGTTTGAGTGCTTCCTAGGTTAAGTGGGAGATATAGGTGGGCTGGGTTTGAACACTGATTATTTATTGGCTATTACTAACCTATATGAAGGCTTGTTAAAACTTTGTTAAGTCAATTAGATGACTGCAGTTTCTTAAGTAATCCTTTCAGGGTAAATAAAAATAAAGTTTTGGTGACAAAATGTCTTCTGAATATATTATCTCAAAAATGGTTGATTTAAACACTCTGGCTGGGGTAAAAGTTGATAATCAAGTGGGAAAAGTTAATTGGGCCCTAAATGTTAAATGGACTTTAACCTTTTTGGCCTCCATTGTAGATAGAAATGTCAGCTCACATTTAACTGGAATCCTTTTAACACTTGGTGCATGTACTAATTTGTAATTTAATATCTTCTAGCCACTAGAGCTTATATGTGAAAAGTCTATAGGTACTTGTAATAGACCTTTGGGCGCTGGGGAGGCCTTGAGACGAGTAATGGAGTGTTTGGCATCTGGAATTCTACTTCCTGGTAAGGGTTTCAAACTGTGGAGGCAGAAGAATCAGAAAAATTTCATTTTAGTTTAGTTTTCTATTATGTGCTAAGTTTGTCCTCTGCCCAGGGAAATGATGTGTAGGAGTTGTTTTGCTTGGAATTTTAGCAACTAGAATGCTTGAATGTTGGAGAAGTGCCATAAAACTCTCTCTCAATAATTGTAATTTATGTTCCATATGTACTAACATAAAAGGTACTAATAAGATATTGTGTCTGCTATGAATTTGCTTCACCTAGAGCTTTGAATTTGAAAATGTTTATGTTGAGTTAAAATGTATGAAGTTCATTCTGTTTGCAATCTGGTGATTAATTTGGAAAAATTCAATTTGGTCTTATTTTCCATATGTAATCCCTTTAAAGATTTGGGATGATTCATCATGCCATTTCTAAATTCTCAGAGTTAAAACCCAATTTCGACCTTAGATATACAAGTGACTTCTAGTAAAATAAGGACATTTATATGCTAACATACTGAAAATGAGTGTCCTTTTTACTCCATTTAAATTGAGGAGATTTTTAACCTCGTTCCTTAGTTTTTTTTTCTTTTTCTCTCCATTCTTTTCTTTCTATTTTGTGTTAGTTTATTGAATTCTAAACTCAGTTCTGAATGATACTTGAGTTTTTCTTTTGCCTTTGCTAAAGGGGGTCCTGGTCTTCATGATCCTTGCGAGAGGGACCCAACAGATGCTCTGAGCTATATGACCATCCAACAAAAAGAAGATATTACCCACAGTGCACAGGTATGAGATGGGCCATATCACTGTGGTCTATTAGAGGGATATCATGTAATTTATTTAAACACTTTATTCTTGCCTGCTGTTAGGGACTTTTGTCATCATAATAATAGTATTTGATGAATGTGTTTTTAGCTAGATGTTCTAAGGGCTTTATGAATGAAACATTTGAAATTTGAATAAATACAATCTTTTGTTCTTTAGCATGCACTCAGACTATCAGCCTTTGGCCAGATTTATAAAGTGCTGGAAATGGACCCCCTTCCATCTAGTAAGCCTTTTCAGAAATATTCCTGGTCAGTTACTGATAAAGAAGGTAAGTGTGCAAGTTTTTTATTGGGGTTGGATGTGTGCAGTGATGGAGATGGCCATGGGATGCGTCTCTTGTTAGAGCTGAGAGAACTTAATTTTTAACCCAAGTCATATAAGAACGTTTATTGGTTTTCTTCCATCCCATTAGTGACATCAGCTTGCTGTCATTTATTCTTATTAGTGACGAACTCATTTGGCTATGTTGATCAGATTCCATTACTGCATAGACTTAGGGACAACACTTTGAGAACCGCTGGTCTGAGGCGAAGAGAAAAGTCACAAACGAGGAGGAGACGTTGTCACGGTCACTCATCAGTTTGATGATCTTGTCATACTTGGAAGTGTTAATGTAACCAAGAAAGAGAAAACAAAAACATAGAGGAGGAGAAAAGTGTATTGGAAAATTCAGGACTGTCTTCCATTTGTACTAGTCTGTGTGAACTCAGATTAGAGTTTCAGCAGAAAGAGCACAGGCGTTAGTGTCAGTGTGACCTGGTTCCAGTCATAGCGCCCCTGCTTACTAGCTTTAGCTCTTGAGCGATTAGTTCATCACTTTATGTACTGATATTATTCCAACCTTATTGGCTGTTGTCAGATTAAAATGCTCAATTCAGTGCCTGGAAACAGTAGATACTCAAATGCAAATCCACTTACTCTTCTCATTATGCCACAAAAAACATTCCTCCCTCCCTCCCTCCCTCCCTTCCTTCCTTCATCTCTATTTATACTAGAAGGTGGGATGTTTAACACCATATTTTCACCTGGGACAACCCACCTACCACAAATGATATTATTATTCTAACAATTTTGATATGACAAAAATAGTGGAATGGCCCAATCTATTTATTTAAACACTGGAATTCCAGTGGGTCTAAAGACTTTTCAGGGAGTCCACCAGATCAAAATTATTTCATAGTAATACTAAGGCTTTGTTTTTTCACCCTTTCCACTCTGTCTTTCATGAGTGTACAGTTGTCTAGAAGCTGTATATGACCGGTGATGGCATCGTCACTCTGATGGCTAATGAAATTTTTTGTATATTGCATTAAAATTTTTTTGTTTTAACTTCTAATATGCTAAATATTGATAGATATTACCCACAAAACAAAGTTTTTTGGGTGCTCAATAATTTTTTAAGAGGGTAAAGTGGTCCTGAGACTGAAAAGTTTGAGAATCACTGCCTTACACTGTAAACTCCTCAAGGGTAAGGAATCCTCCAGACCTCGCCACATAACTATTACTAAACCAATGCTCAGGAAATGCTGTGGAATGAAAGCTGTTTTCTTCCAGAGGGTGCTCACACAGCAGCAAAGAATTTTTGAAAGAGATTCACATAACCATGTCTCTGGATTGAATGACTGAATAAATATATAATAAATGATTGAATAAATATGTCTCAAATATATGTGTAGATTCTTATGGTTAATAATGAAAATTTTTATTTCAGTCACTGAATTCATAGCAGTTCTTTGAGTTTTGTATTTTTTCTTTCTCTAGATAGTAAAAGTATATCTATTGTTAACGTGACTTAGTTTTTTATGGTTTTTTTTTTGTTTTGTTTTGTTTTGTTTTTAACATCAACAGTCTTTCTCAAGAGTTTGGGAACTGCTGGTCTGTCAATTTATAGCTTAAAATAGAACCAGACAGTTGGTGTTTCCATTTGAGCCCTGTCAGTTACTAGCTACATGACTTGGGCAGGTCACCTACACATTCTGTGCCTTAGCTATAAGATGAGGGAGCCAAGGTCATTGCCTCCAGACACTTGCTGCAGTCTTCCTCATACTTTCATGTTTTTACCACCTAGCCTCCTGACATTTGCTTTTAAACTTTATTCTTAGAATTCTTGGTGATTTCAATATGCATTTAGACGATTTTTTTTTTTTCAGAATTTTGACTTCTTAATTCCTTGACTTCTTCTCCCACAAATACCTTGTCTTCTACCTTACCTCAGGTGCCCATTCTGTGGACATATCCTAGACCTTGTCTTCAGTAACTGTACCTGTGCCCTCTCCCTAATTCATTCTCAAGAATTCCACTTCGTAAACCGCCTCTCATCATCATACTGTCAGGAGCAGTCCTCCTGCCCCAATTCTTGAACCTCACCATTGATTCTGTTAACTTTTCTTAGTCCCTCTCCTTCCTCATGTACTCACTTCTGTCCCTTCTCTGCTTATATTCACGTGGTCTGTCATTAATAATCACGCCCTAGCATATACCTTCACTTTGTTGATCCTGTCTTCCTGACAGCTCTGGTTGAAATCCAGCTGTGTGCCTACACCAGGTTGTTGGACATCGTTGGAGAAAAAAATACATAGTCATCTTACCTGTTTTCCCTTTAAGTTTCAGACATTAACCTTAAGTAGACTGTTTGTGTTGGCTGGAAATCATCCTGTAAAGTCTAGAGTTCCCCAGTTTTCCTAGACAGCTGTTGCAAATCTTCTGTCATTTCACACTTCCCTCCCCAGGCCTCCCTCTCGTCTGATGACCTTATTTGCTCTAAGTACTCATGCGCTTTGCTTTCCCTCTCTTGACCGAATAAAGACCAGCCTTTCTACTTGTCCACTATATCACATTCCCTTTTGTCTACAAATGGACATTATTCTAGCAGTTCTTTCTTTTCTCACCAGCATCATTTCCTCCTTTTCTGCTTTTCTACTGGATCATTCTCATCAGCATAAAAACCTGCTATAATGCCTCCCATTTGAAAGACAATGCTTAACTCCCCCTTGATTCTGCAGCTTCCTCCCATTTCTCTGCTCCCCTTTATAGCAGTACCTTCAGAAAGAGTGGCCTATTGTTTCTTTCTCCTTTTCCACACTTTCTTTAAAACTTATTCTAGGGGCTTCCCTGGTGGCGCAGTGGTTAAGAATCCGCCTGCCAGTGCAGGGGACACGGGTTTGAGCCCTGGTCCGGGAAGATCCCACATGCCGTGGAGCAACTACGCCTGTGCGCCACAACTACTGAGCCTGTGCTCTAGAGCCCACGAACCACAACTGTTGAGCCCACATGCTGCAACTACTGAAGCCCTTGCTCCTAGATCCTGTGCTCCGCAACAAGAGAAGCCACCACAATGAGAAGCCCGCGCACCGCAACGGAGAGTGGCCCCCACTCACCACAACTAGAGAAAGCCTGCGCACGGCAATGAAGACCCAACACAGCCAAAAATAAATTAATAAGTTAAAAAAAAAACACAACTTATTCTAATCAGCCTTTCTTCCTTGTCACTCTACCTAAGTCTGTCCTGTGACCTTCACGTTATTGCGTTCAGTGGTTAGCTTTCAGTACTCATCTTAGGCAGCTTTTCAGCAACACTGGACACAGATGAACACTTATTTCTGGTATATTTAGTTATGAGATATGGCACGTATATATAAAAGTATAAAATATTTATCATTTAAAAAGTAATTATTTTGGGCTTCCCTGGTGGCACAGTGGTTAAGAATCCACCTGCCAATGCAGGGAACATTGGTTCGAGCCCTGGTCCGGGAAGATCCCACATGCCACGGAACAACTAAGCCCGTGCGCCACAACTGCTGAGCCTGTGCTTTACAGGCCGCAAGCCGCAACTACTGAAGCCTGCATGCCTAGAGCCTGTGCTCCACAACAAGAGAAGCCACCGCAATGAGAAGCCCGCGCACCTCAGCGAAGAGCAGCCCCTGCTCACCACAGCTAGAGAAAGCCCACGCACAGCAGCAAAGACCCAACACAGCCAGAAATAAATAAATAAATTTAAAAACAAGTAATTATTTAACAATTCCATATAATCACCATCCTAGTTAAGAAACAGAACATTGTCACCTTCTCAGAAGCCATTTATTTATCCTGTACATCACCTCCGTGCCCCATGAACTACGATTCCTGATTTTTTGATAATTGTTTCCTTGATTTTCTTTAAAGCTTTTCCACCTTTGTGTGCTTTTTAAACAATTAATTGCATATTGCCTAGAACTTTTTAGAAATGGAATCATATTGAGTTTAATCTTTTGTGACTGACGTCTGTCTGTCCAGCATTGTTTGGGATATATTCATGTTATTGCATATAGCTATAGTGCATTTTTATACCTATATAGTATCCATTATGAATATACTACAACTTATCCATTGTGCTTTTGAAGGACATTAGGATTCTTCTTATTTTTTGGCAGCCACCCACATTGTTGCTGGGAGCCTTCTTATTCATGCCTCCTGGAGTATAGATCCAGGAGTTACTGTGGACCAGTATATGACCTAGGAAGTGGTATATATAGCAATTTATGTTGCCACCAGCAGTGTATGAAAGTTCCTGTTGTTCTGTATCCTCAACAACATTTGGTACTGTCAGACACTTTTTATTTCTTTTTTTTTTTTTGCGGTACGTGGGCCTCTCACTGCTGTGGCCTCTCCCGTTGCGGAGCACAGGCTCCGGATGCGCAGGCTCAGAGGCCATGGCTCACGGGCCCAGCCGCCCCGCGGCATGTGGGATCTTCCCGGACCGGGGCACGAACCCGTGCCCCCTGCATTGGCAGGCAGATTCTTAACCAATCTGCCACCAGGGAAGTCCGTCAGACACTTTTTCTGGCGTGAAATACTACTTTTTTTTGACTTCTAGGTCATTACTTTATCTTGGGTCTGCTATCCCACTGCCCTTTCCTCAGCTGTCTTTGTTTTTCCTCATCTTCCTGATTTCTGAATATTAGTATCCCAGGGTACAGGCCTCAGACCATTTCTCTTTATTTACACCCATTTAGACTCTTTAGGAGATCTTATCTAGTCTCTCATCTTGAAGTACCTTCTGTTCAGTGAAGATTCCCAAATGTATGTCTTCACTCTAGACTCCCAGCCCTTGACCTCAGCCCCAGCTATGCACGTGTCTCCTCACTGTCTCCACACGGATGTCTAACAGACATCTCAAACTTAAGATGTCCTGTCCTTACTCTGCTTCTCATCTGTTCTTTCCATAGTTATCACCATCCCAGTCTTTGGAAACTCTATGCATTTCTGTGCTCAGGCCAAAAACCTTCACCCTTGAATCTTCTCTTTCTTTCACCCATATCCAAACCATCAGGAAATCCTAGCTGTTTTACTTTCAAAGTGTGTCCAGTATTCAGCTGTTTTATTTCTTCACTGCTACCATCCTGGCCTAAACTGCTGTCATCTCTTACCCTTGTTATTGCAGCATCTTCCCTATCTGGTCTTCCTTGCCCCTCTTGTCTGTTCTCAACAAAGCAGCAGTCTCTTTTTGTTCCCCTTAACATTTTATCTATAATTACAGATTCATAGGAAGTTGCAAAGATAGTACAGAGAGGTCCTGTGGACCCTTCACCTGGTTTCTTCCAATGGTTACATCTTATGCAACTTATAGGAGAACATGGAAACCAAGAAATTGACATTTATACAATGTGTGTATAGGTTTTATGCCATTTTATCACATTGTAGGTTTGTGTAACCACCATAGCAATCAAGACACAGAACTATTTCATCACCTCAAAGATCTCGTTTATGCTGCCCCTTTATAGTAACACCATTCCTCTTCCCACAGTCATCCCCAAGCCTTGGAAACCACTAACTTTTCTCCATCTCTATAATTTTGTTATTTCAAGGATTTTATGTCAATGAAGTTATCATTATCTGATCTTTTGAGATTCTCGTCCCCCAACTCAGCATAATGCCCTTGTGGCCCATCCAGGTTGTTTGGCATGTGTCAATAGTTTTGTTTCTTTTTGCTGTTAAGTAGGATTCCGTGGCATGAATGAGTCAGAGTTTGGTTTAACCATGCACCTATTGTAGGACATTCTGTTTGTCTCCAGTTTTGGGCTATTACAAATAAAGGTGCTGTGAACAATCTTGTGTAGGTTTTTGTGAGCAATTCACAAAAACGTAGATGTTTGTGTGTTAGATTGGCCAGCAGTTTTCCTTTGTTGTAATGTTTCATCAAGTTTTGGTTCTGAGGTTATGTGGGTCTTATGAGTTGGGAAGTGTCCGTCCTTCTTTTTCTGTTCCTTGGAAGAGTGTGTGTAAGATTGATGTTATTTCTTCCTTAAATGTTTGGAAGAATTTATCAGTGAAGCCATTTGGGCATGAGGTTTTCTTTAAGGAAAGGTTTTAAATTATGGATCTGATTCCCTTAATAGGCATCGAACTATCATCTTCTTATGAGAGTTTTGGTAAATTGTGTTTTTCTAAGAATTTGTCCATTTAATCTAAATTTAAAAATAAAGTAGTTTATAAGATCCTTTTATCTTTTTATTGTCTGTAGTATTGATGTCCTGTCTTATACGTTTTGTACCTCCTTTTTTTCTGATCGCTCTCACTAGAGGTTTATCAGTTTTTTTAGTCTTTAAAAAGAAATAAACTTTTGACTTTGTTGATCATCTCCTGGTATATGCTTGTATTTTATGTCATTGATTTCTGCTCTTATCCTTTGTTTTTCCTCACTACCTTCTTTAGGTTTAATTTGCTGTTCTTCTTTAAATGTTTTGAAATAGATGAATACATTGTTGGCGTTTTTTTAAGCCTCTTACGTTATCATATATACTATTAAGACTAAGTTCTCCTTTATGCCCAGATTTATGTGCTTTGTACTCTTTTTACATTAGCATTTTCATTATCAGTTAGTTAAAACTATTTTTTAATTTTCCTGTTATCAGTTCTTTGACATGTAAGCCATTTCGATGTCATTGCTTAATTTCCAGACAAATGAGGATTTTTTAGTTATCTCTATTTTTTTTATTTTTTAAATAATTTTTTAATCTTTGGCTGCGTTGGGTCTTTGTTGCTGCACGCGGGCTTTCTAGTTGTGGTGAGCAGGGGCTACTCTTTGTCGCGGTGCACGGACTAATTATGGCGATGGCTTCTTGTTGTGGAGCAAGGGCTCTAGGTGCACAGGCTTCAGTAGTTGTGGCACTCAGGCTCAGTAGTTGTGGCTTGTGGGCTCTAGAGCCCAGCCTCAGTAGTTGTGGCTCACAGGCTTCGTTGCTCCATGGCATGTGGGAATCTTCCCGGACCAGGGCTCGAACCCGTGTCCCCTGCATTGGCAGGCAGATTCTTAACCACTGTGCCACCAGGGAAGTCCGTTATCTCCTTATATTTGAGCTTATTTATTCTACTGTGATCTGAGAACATGCTTTGTGTGATTTTTTTCCTTTGGTAGTTCTTGAAACTTCATTTATGGCTCAGCACATGGTCAGTTTTTATAAATGATTCATACTTTGAAAAGTATGTATATTCTGTAGTTGGTAGAGCCAGAATATTCTTTACATGTCAGGTTGCATTTGTTCATTGTGTTGTTCAAATCTTATATACCTGTATACACACACACACACATACATACATACATACATACATACATACATACATACATACATACATATTTTTTTAACTTGTTCTCTTAATTACTGAGAGAGGTATGCCAATTCCCCTCTATTGTGGATCGTCTGTTTCCCCTTGCAGGTCTGTCAGTTTTTAATTTCTACAATTTTGGCTCTTTTATAGTTTCAGATTTTCTGCCACAAATTATTCTTGATTTTTTATTTTCATTTTGAGCATCCTAATCATTCTTTTTAATAAAGTTTGTTTCTGAAAGAATGCTTCATCGTCTGGGTCTCTTTGGGATCTGTTTCTGTTTTCTGCTGCTTCTTGTGATTTTTGATCACAGTATCTTGTCTTCTCATGTACCTGTGTTTTGTTTTTGTTTTGAGTGATGGAGACTTAAATTTAAAAATTTTGGAGGGAATTAAAGCTTAGAGTAATGATATAGTGCTCCAGGGAGGATTTATATTTGTTTCTGGGAGATGACTAGTGGAATTGGCAATCTGGATCATATTAATGCAATCAGGGATTAAGGTGATTTGAAGGTGGGCTTCAGTCCTTCTGAGATCCAGACTATTTCTACTTCATTTACTTCTAGCATGTGGCATTGCAGAGGCCCAACCCACAGCGTGGGGAATTCACCAAGCCTTCCCCTTTTGGAGGTCCGTAAAGTCCAGTTTTTGACCCCTGAGACCTGGGGTGCCTGAGGTGCTCTGTTCAGTTCTTAGTGGCTTCTTCTGGATGTGCAAGATACCCCCAGGGGAAGTGTGGCCCCCAGAGCAGGGTTTCCTTTGTCTCTCGGATCTTGACTCTATTATAATTCTTTGTTGCCCAGGAACAGACATTTGGTCCATCTTTTCTGGTTGCTCTCATCTATTTCAGTTGACTTACTTTCTCGTACTAGAAGTGGAACTTGTGTATTTTGCAGAAGCTCCTCTGGTGACTTAGTGGCAGCTAAGGTTGAGAGCTCCTGCTGCTGCTCATCTTCTGCTCCTGTCCCGTCCTCGTCATGCCACTCGAACCACTCAGGCCTGTATGCTGTTTCTTAGCATGTTCCTGCCTTAAGACCTTTGTACTTGATGTTCTCTCTTCCTGGGGCTCTTTCCCCACATAGCTGAATAGCTTACTCTTTTACTTTCGTTAGATCTTCATCAGAAAGCTACCTTATCTATAAGTGATACCTTTCTGACGGGCATCACATGTAAAAAAAATAGCAACACATCCTCCTCCGTAAGCCTCTTATTTTTCTCCATTGTGCTCGGGACCATATGACATGTTGGGCTTAGTCTCCACCACCAGATGCAAACTCTTTAAGAACAGGGACGTTGTTTTGTTCTCTGTTAGATGTCCAGCGCCTAAAATTGTCCTGAACATAGAAAAACTATTAATATTTGTTGCTGGATGAATACATGAATAAAATTGTAATGAGGATGATGAAAGTACAGGCTTCATAGGGTGCTTGTGAGGCTTAAATAAATTAATTCATATAAGGTATTAAGAACAGTGCCAGGCATATGGTAAGCCTTCTTCACCTATTGTTTTTAAAAATTGTTGCCTCTGAAATGGTCACTTCTTATTTCTAGATACTGTAGATGTTGAAAACAACTTGCTTTTTGTAACACAAGCCCATCCCCCCCCCACCCTGCTGCTCCCCCCCATTACTATTATGATTAGCTCCAGATTTTACAGCCCTTGTCCAAGGGCAGGGATGGTAGAATGAAGCTTAATCCATGCAGCACTGTTCACGTAGCTGGAGGATTTAGAGAATAGATCCATACGTCTAAGCCAGCTGGTGAATTCCAGGCAATCAGGGAGCAGCTTTTAATGTAACTTAATGAGTGGGAGAGTGATTGAATAGATGTTGTTCCTTTTTAACTTTATCTCTTAAAGACTGCATTCTGGGAGACTGGCAAACTCACAGTTTTATGTAATGCAAATGAAATACAATACTAAGCACATATAAGCAGATATTGCCATCTGTTGAAGAGAGCACATCAAGATTGATTGACCTGAGTGGTAAGTATTGACTCAAGCAAATGCTGAAGTCAGTGTTTACCCCAAGGGACAATAAATCTTGATGATCAGAGAATATGTAGTTAATCTCAGTGTTATTACAAGGTTTCACTAAGAAGTATCTGGAAATCTTATGGCATGAATCTTTTGAGCATAACTTTCCTTTAGGAAAAACCCAACAACCAACTTTTACGTTGAAAACACAGAGTTCTTTAAAGTAGTACTTGGACAGGTTGATGAGCTTTTCTCTGATTGTTTTTATCTTGGACAGCAAAGCTCCTGCCTTATGTCTTGACGGCATTATTAACTAGCTGCTTTATCTAAGAAATTGAGTAATATTAGTTCAGTTAGTTTTTGTTCCATACCCATTATGTTGTTTCTGAGTCTTACGTTAGATAGTTTATAAGATACAGACAAGGAGAAAATATCTTTGACCTTCATGGAACACTAAGGAAACACAAGGTCTCTGTATATGAAATAGGCAATGACACAAGACTACGTATGACACTTTATATTTCTGATACCATAGAAACTCTTCTAAAAAGTTGAGATGAGAGGGAAACTGAAGAAAACTTCATGGGGAAGACGAACTGTAAATAAAATCTTGAATAGAAATTTGAACAGGCAGACAGAAGAATATGTCATAGTATGAGAAATAATCAGATTTCCATAAGCAGAATATTTAACATGTGGACTTTAAAAATTAATAGTATAATAAATGTGAACTTATAGAAATATTTGAAGAGACATAAGTGAAAATAAATCTTACTGCCACAGATAACCACCTTTAACATTTTGATACATCTCTTTCCAGACTTTTTTCTATTTATGCATATACAGATGTGAATATTATGCATAGATATTTGTATGTGTATATGTGAATAAATGGGAAAATATTTATAAAAAGGGATAATATTGTTTCATAAAGATTCACTTAAAACTTTTTGCTGTTACAAGATTATAAATATTTAATTTATCAGTGAAAGGGTCTTATGGTCCTTGTGATTCCTAAGATTTTTCCTTCCTGAACATATTAGGTACATTTGTTAGAGTAAGTAGAATCATTGTTTTGACTGATAATGAATCTCTTATAATTGTTTAGGTGCTGGGTCTTCAGCTCTGAAGAGGCCATTTGAAGATGGATTAGGGGATGATAAAGATCCCAATAAGAAGATGAAACGAAACTTAAGGAAAAGTGTGTAAAATCTTTATTCTTATAGATGTTAACTAGAAAGGATTTATGTCTCAGGAAAATAAAAATTAAAAAGTGATTGATTTGATTGATTTGAATTGGAGTTTTAAGAAACTGATTGAATAACTTTTGTTTCCAAGCATCATTTGCTTAAAATATACTGACAAACTAAAACTAATGTATAGCTATGGTAATGCATATTACTTTTACAATGATGTTACCATAATTATTTAAGCAGTAGTTTTAGAATTACTTACGAAGTGAAGTTAATTTATATGTGCGTTTTGAAATTCTTTTTTAAAATCTGAATTTATAGTGGTCACTAGGAACCTACAGAAACATAGATTAAAGCAAAATGGTTTAACTTCTGATCTTATTCCTCTTTCTCTTACAGTTCTGGATAGCAAAGCAATAGACCTTATGAATGCACTAATGAGGCTAAATCAGATCAGGCCTGGGCTTCAATATAAGCTCTTATCTCAGTCTGGCCCTGTCCATGCCCCAGTCTTCACAATGTCTGTAGATGTGGATGGTACAACATATGAAGCCTCAGGACCATCCAAGAAAACAGCAAAACTTCACGTAGCAGTGAAGGTACAGTATTTCTTTTATTCAACAGTGCTTTGTTATTTTATGTTGTAAATAAGGTGCTTGTTTATCTATAGTAAATTAACAGAATTTTTCAAGATTTTAATGACAGTGACATACAGTCTTTTGTCACCTCTGGATCACAAAACTCTTCTTTTTTTGGTTATAAAATGTGTTGATCATATAAAATTTGCAAAACACAAAAAAGTAAAAGAATAAAAACTGTTGGTTGCTTATCTCTGAGGCAGTTCATTAATATTTGTATATAGTATATGCTTGCAGTCCTTTTCTGTTTCTTTTTTTTAGGTTGAGCTCACAGTGTATATGTAGTTTTATGCTCTGATTTTTTTTTTTTTCATTTCACATGTCATCAGTGCCTTTCTATGTTATTAAAATCTTCATAAATAATTTTAAATGGCTGTATGATTAACATGATATAGATGTACTATTGTTTGTTTAAACATTCCCCTATCATTGGATATTTTGCTGTTTGCAGATTTTTTCTGTCATAAATAAATTTAATGTGTTTTTTTTGCATGTGGTGCCTTTTCTGTATTTCAGAATATTTCCATAGAGAATAAGGTCCACGATTGAACCAGTCAATTATGCATATAGGTTTATAGAAAATTCTTAAATATTGGAATCTCTCCATGACTACATTTGACCTCTTGCAGACAAATGCGAAAATGTCAAAGATCAAGTAGATGGAAGATTACTTTTCACTAAAGAAAAGTTCTGTTATGTTACAGTATGACATAAGATGTAATTGGTCTGTTTTCATAGTCATTCCAGTTTGCAAGTATTATTAATGTAGATGCAAACATTATCCTAGATGCTAAGGATACAGCAGTGATCAAAATAAAGTCCTTGCCCTCCTGGAGCTTGCATTCTAGTGAGGATAGAATGGGGAGAAAGACAGCGGGATATACAAATGGGTCAATTATTTGTCAGGTAGTAATAAGCACAATGCAGAAAAATAATAACTAAGCTGTAAAATTATAGAACAATATGTTATGTTGTTTACAAAAGGGGTACTTTTTAAGTATGTTGAAATAGTATGAGTTTAAAATGAGGCAGAGAAAGAAAACTAAGAATGAGGGAAAAAGTGAATTTAGGAATAAGGCTAAAAATACAGTTTAATAACTTAGCTGTAAAGTATGCTGAGAATGAGTCACAAATTTGGATCTAAGTTCTCTAGCATCTGACCCAGAAAGCTTTTGAAATATCAATATCAATTCACTGTCTATGACATAAGAACAGAAGGAGGAGTGTGGCTGCCCAGCAGCACGTACCCTAAAATGATGAAGATTAGTGGCCAGTCTTCCCTTTCCTCCTCTAGTCCTTTTTCCTGACTGTCCCTCACAAAGGACACCTTTAAGGACATAATCAGCCATATTCCATGAAAAGAATCTTAATCATTGTGGGGAAAAGATCGGCTGAAGGGGACAAGGGGTAAAGCCCCTCTGCAGAGGTTCCGGAGCCATCGGCTCTCTACTGTGCGGAAGCCACGAGTATGACTTTCTCCTGAGTGGAGAGCCATGGGGTAGGGTGTGCTGCATGTTTTCACTCTTGGCCCCTTGTCTTTGAGGGTATCAACTTTCTCAGTCTCAACCCCTCTCCAGGAGAAAACAGGCATGGTTACCCTGGATTTTCCAGTCACCTTGTTTCCAAGAATCATTTTGTGATTTTTCAGCTCAGTTGATGTGTTTATTAGGCTTGATTTGTTTGCCAGACATTTGAAGCTCACTTTTCTTTGGTATACCAGTTTTTTTGGCCTTAATATATGTTTTTTAAACTTTTTATTATGAGAATTTTCAAACACGAAGTAAAATAATGCAGTACACATCCATGTGCCCATTATAGAACTTCATCAATTGTCATCATTTTGCTAACCTTGCAGATACAAGTGTTAATTATAATCAGAGATAAAACAGGATTCAAACTTAATGGAAAAGAGTAAAATATCCTTTTTTACCAACAGTCAAATGGTGAAGGTGGGCAGAAACATTGCATGGTGCAACATGGTAAAGTAAATAGAGGGTTATGGTCCTTAATAGGAGGATGCATCTTGCATGAAAGGAGGTGGGACATATTTTATAGGCCCCTCTTCATGCTGCAGGAAGAATCATGGCCTTAATATTGATTCCAAACAAACTGGTTCTATAGGTCCAAAAACTCCATACTTTTTTCTTTTTACTTCTGTAGCATATGTTAGTTAATAATCTTAGAATATGTTCATAGAAAAATAATTTGAAAATTTTTTGTTAGTTGTGCTGTATTGCAAGTACACTTCTAATATCCTTTGAGATTATCCATCAGTTATATAAAATATTTGTAAATGTATTGAAATATGTTGCTACAAAAACAATAAATGAATCTGATATGTGTGGAAAGGGCAGAGAGAAGTGGTGTTAAATAATTCACATTAGACTTTTAACAGTCTGTATTAAATTGGGAAACTGTGTCTTTAGTTTTTTTTGGAGTAAACAAATCAAATTTCCTTGGGACTCTTGGCTTTTGACTTGCAGCCTGTGTTAGCCTGGTGTTAACTCCAGACCGATAACTGTTCCTTCTGAGACGCGATTTCTTAGGGAGAGCATATTTGCAGGACTCAGGCAGTGGAGAAGGTGTTTTCTTTATAAATATTGACAAGGGTATAGGCAAACGATGTTAGTGTATTTAGTGCGAAGTCCTACCTGAGTACTCTTAGAACTTACGATGTTACAGAAGTATTCTTGGCCTTACTCCCAATGAATATAAGGAATTTATTTACGATTTGAAACGTTCAACAGAATGTCAGGTTCTCCATATGAATTGGGTGAATTAATTTCAAGTTCTCTAGGTACAGAAGTCTACTTCTGCCCATTTTTTGTTTAGAGTAATATTTTATTTATATTGGCAGAATCCTTTGTACAGAATGCCATTGTTTATAAAGGCTAGACTGTTTGGCTACTCATTTGTGTGGCAGCCAATAACAGTTTTTTGAGACACCTATTGGGTATAGTTGGGATTATAAAGAAATATGCTGTTGCTTTTACACTCCAGCAACTTTAAACATTAGTCAAAAGCTAAAACAAATACAGGGATTTTTAGGCACCTAGTTCTGGTACAGACCTTTAAGTCAGTAACTGACAATGCAATGTCAACCAGTTTGATAGAGGCTTATAAAAATGCTAGTGCACATATTCTTCTGCAAACATCTAAAAAGCAGTTTAACCTGGAAGGAGATATTAAAAGGTGTACCACACACACACACACACACACACACACACACACACACACACTCTCTCTCTCTCTATCTCTCTCTCTCTCTCTTCTGAAAACTGTATTTTAAAAAAGATGAGAAATGCCAGGCATGAGTAGAAATATAAGAAGAGTGAACACTGGGGGAAGCCATAATGCAACCGGGCCTTGAGAGGCAGGGATGGAGATACAAACCTAAACTTGTTCCTGGTTCACTTAGTGGTAGAGAATAAACCTAGAGGCTGAATCTTTTCTTTCAAGTCTCGATTATGGTTTTAAGTGGAGAGCCAAAGGGATGGATAGTAGAAAGCTTCAGATGTAATTTTGTAATTAACAGGCATATTGGCTCCAAGGTAAAGAAAACTCCTTGATTTCCCTTCTGTGCTAATTTCCCCTATTGGATTGAGTCATAGAACTTAGAGGTCAATTAATCAGTCTTCCTGTTTTGCAAATTGGAAAACTGAGGACCAGAGGAGAAATAAAGAGTTAGAACATCAGGTGTTTTCCTTTCTAGCCTCGTGTACTTTTCATAGTGTGCGATTTTACTTTCCCCCTCACCTCACTGGTTGAACTTGGCTATTCTGTTTCTCTACCTCTCATCTCCAAATTAAATGAACCCAGGGTAGCCTCCGGTTTGCATTTCTGTTTTCCGTTATTTAAACCTAAATACTCTGAGGAGGTTTCCCCCATTTTCCACGGTGACACTCTGGTAGGTAAAACTTTTTTAACCGAGGATTTATAGATTTAGCACCATCTTTCTCTTTCTGCAAGGTGTTTCACCGTTTCAAATGTTGTGGGTTTGAAACTGTTGTTCTCAATATTTCATCTGTTCTCTGTGGTGTCTGGTATTTGAATAAAACTGAATCTTAATGTAATTTGTACAGGTACTGCAGGCAATGGGATACCCAACGGGCTTTGATGCAGATATTGAATGTATGAGTTCCGATGAAAAGTCAGATAATGAAGGCAAAAATGAAACAGTGTCTTCAAACTCAAGCAATAATACTGGAAATTCTACAACTGAAACCTCCAGTACCTTAGAGGTATACTTATATATTTTTTTCCTTGGAAAAAAAGTAATGTATGTTCATTGTCAAAAATTTGAGAGGTATGGAGAAGTATAAATGAGACAATCAAAAGCATATACAAGTGTATGTATTCCAGAGGCAGTCATTATTAATATTTTGCTTTATTTATATCCAGCCTTTTTTCTATGTGTATTTTTTATGAAGGCAGTCATATTTTCATATAGTTTTACATCTTGTTTTTTCACTTAACTTTAAAAATCGCTGTAAACATAACTGTATACTGTACAACACATGGATGTATCCTAATTTAACTAGCATTTCTCCTTTGCTGGCCATGGGAGTTGCTTCCAGCATTTCAATCATAATGTATCAGGAATGTCATAATGTATCCAATCATAATGTATCAGGAATGTCAACAATAACTGAAGAGTGAAAAACAAAAAGATCTAGGGACTTCCCTGGCGGTCCAGTGGTTAGGACCCCATGCTTCCACTGCAGGGGGCCCCGGTTCCATCCCTGGTCGGGGAACTAAGATTCCACAAGCTGCTGTGCTATAAACGAATGAATGAATGAATGAATATGTGTATGCATGTATGTTTGCAAACTTAAAAAAAAATCTAATGGGGAAATTTAGAATTATTCGAAATTTGTGCTAAGCTATGGGGGTCAGTGGGGTCATCATTGAGTTGGTCCAGCCCTAAAGAGGGCGTCTGATTTAGTATGTTCCTCAGACTCTTGAGCAAGTCCTGACCTATGACGTATTGTCAGAGATAATAGAACGAGACAAAAATCCAAGTACTGAGTATACACGGCTTATTTGGGAATTCATGGGGCCCTTGCTTATTACATTCTACATAAGAAAAATTGGCTTTAAATAACCGCAGGAGCTTACATTAAATTTAAAAAAATGTCATTTGTAAGAATGAGTATCTATCAAGGACTTAGTGGACTATAATTTTTTCCCCTTTTAGTACCTGCTTACTGCTAGATGCTGCAGAAATTGTGTCCAGAGCCTTAAGATGTTCTCAGGATAGAAGGGCAAAAGATACGCTCATAATTACAATGTAATGTGATAAGCACCGTGATTGCAAAATGAATTTAATAATGTATAATCTCAAAGGAGGATGTGATTATGAAATGTACACACATGTAAAATCAAAGGGAGTAAACTGTGAGCTTGGTTTGAGATGATGAGTAGGATTTTGCTATGTGGGGAAGAGGTGGAAAGAAGGCATTCTGGGCCAAGGAATAGAAGGTATAATATCTGGAGTTGTGAAAGTAAATGTTTGAGAAGTACCAGGTAGACCTGTATGGTGGGGACTGATGGGGCTGAGGCCTGTGGAAGCCATGCCTGACTCCTCATGTGATGCTGTGGAGGATAGAAGACATGGCCCTGGCTTTAGAGAGGACCAGTCATTCATAAGTGGTTGTCACAGGCAGGCCAAGATGGTTTGCTGGCAGTGTTGTAAATAGTAAGAGAGAAAGAGCGCATTAATTATGAGGTACAGACTGTTAAGTTCAAAGGGAATTAAGAGAGCAGCGTGGGCTAAACTAATAGCAGTTACGAGAGTATGTGGAGGTTCTGGTTGTGAATCCATCTCTGCTTTGCTTCTGTATAATCTAGTAATGGGGAGGGGAGAAAGCTCTTATTCTTCATTAAAATAGTAATAATTGATTAGAACCGCAAATATTTTTATCTTGACTCATTTTTATAAAGTGATTTCAGATTTGGAAAGCAGGGAGTGATTACCATAGTTTCAGAAGTTACTCATTACCTTTTAAAGATGGACTCCAGAAATTTGCCTTGAAATTAAAAAGATGTAGATTATTAAAAACTCTTCAAGAAGTGGTTTATTGCAAAAGACCCAGGAATGTTTATTAAAATTGTCTTTAAAAATTGGCCAGTGTTTCACTTTTATAGCATCAACCACTTATTAAATCAGTGTAGAGTATGTTAAGAGAATCTTGCTGTCCATTAGGTTTACATACATGAAAATCCTATTATATGTAATAATTCATTTTTGTTCAGCATTTCTTGAGCAATTACTGGGATAGAATTACAGACATGCTCTCTAACCTCAAAAAGTGCTCAGTCGTTGGGTCTTTCTAAAATTTTGTGGTGTTTTGTGGTTGGTTTTATTTTTGGTGCTAGCCTCTCTGTTTGAGCCTTCACACTCTTACGTGAATTACTTCTCTTCCTCACCTCTAGTCTTATCCTTATGTCAGTTCTTTCCACCACTCCTAGAGCAGTTTTCTAGTCTAATCGTGAATTTACCCAGATTTAAGTCTTTCAGTGGCTCCCTATTGTCCATGATAAAGTCGAAGCTCATTTGCATGACATTTGAAGTCCTTTATGATTTGGCTCCATCAAGAGTGTTTCTAATCTGGTTCTGCTTTCCTCTCCTCACTCGCTTAATACAGCCAAATGGAACTTCTTGCCATTTCCCAAACAAATGGTCTTTCTTTCTCTTGGGCCTTTGCATGGCTGTTTCTTCTGTCCAGAATGCCCTTCTCCTTCGTTTCCTCCTTCTCATGGTCTGGTACCTACCTTTTAAGGTCAGGTTTGCATGTCACTTCCAGGAAAACTATCCTGTTTGCCCTAGAAAATGATTCCTTGTACTATGTTTCCATAATATACATGGGCTCTATAATGTACATTGTTTTACAGTGATAAGATCAATCCCTCCTTCTGTACTCTAGCTCCTTGAGGGCCGAGAATGACTGCTTTTATTATTTTTAAATTTCAGAATTCATGGTCTGTAGCCTACTGTTTTTACTCTAGGTGCCGTTAAATCTCTTTAGAGAGACTGAGAGATGTGTAGGCACATTTTGTTTCCGTCTCCCAAATTGAGAGTTATTTCTTCCTAATCCTAAAGATGAAAAACAATGAATGCTCAGGTGCCATGTGAGTCTCAACTGTTCTACCTACATTGTCAGTCATTTAGAGTATTGTTCTTAGATCTTGAACACCCCAGATCAGACCCTGGAGTGCCATGTGATGGCAAGGCTACACTGCTCTTGAATACTGATCTGTTGAGACAGCCTGCTTCCATGGCAGGCTGGCCAGATGACTTACTGTGATGTTTACTGCTTGTAGAATTTCTATACCTTTAAAGATATTTTACCGTTTGTATACAGAAGTGATCATGCATCCTAGCCCCTGAATGCTTTAAAGTACAATTCTTGAGCCTCTTTGTCAACGGAGACGTAGTATAATTGTATTAATAAGAAATCTAATACTCTAAAATCTTACTTGATTGAACCTCCTTTTAGGTAAGAACTCAGGGCCCTATCCTCACAGCAAGTGGCAAAAATCCTGTAATGGAGCTCAATGAAAAAAGAAGAGGTCTTAAGTATGAACTCATCTCGGAGACTGGTGGAAGCCATGACAAACGCTTTGTAATGGAGGTGTGTACCTAGATACAAGCCAACCTTATTTTTCCCCTCAAAGACATAGGATATCCTCAGCTTATATATAAAAAAGCTTTAGACTGAGTCAAATCTCATGGTGCTGTTTGACTTTTGGTGTTTTCTGTGTTGTGACACATTTAAATTAAAACTACGTAGAGGAATTGCATGGGATAATTGCAGAGTGTTGTTCTTGATTTTAGGTAGAAGTAGATGGACAGAAATTCAGAGGTGCAGGTCCAAATAAGAAAGTGGCAAAGGCAAGTGCAGCTTTAGCTGCCCTGGAGAAGCTGTTTTCTGGACCCAATGCAGCAAATAATAAGAAAAAGAAGATTATCCCTCAGGTATGAGTTAAGCATTAAACCTTTGAAAGATATTACCAGAATTAAATTTCCTTTCCTGTCTTTGTGGCACTTCAGGTTTTTCTAAAGTTACTTCTTTTTCTTGGATTTGGCAACCCTTGCTTTGGGTTTGATCATGAATAATAGAAATATGATTAGTGGTTCTCTGTTCTGTGGTCTTTTAGGCAAATTATTAAATAGAGACTATTAGCATTATTTGGGGGATTTAGGTCATTCTTGAAGAGGTAGAGTGTTGGAGGGTTGGGACTTTAATGAGATACTAGCATTTGTTTAGTTTAGGGAAGCTGCCAAGAGTATTTGGGGCTTACTCTCATCAGAGTCTGCAGGTGCTCTTCCATTTCCTTTCCAGTTTTGTCCTTTTGCATTATTTATTTTGGGTTTTCCTTTGAGGGCGTCACAGTAGAACTTGACCCTTTGTTGCTTCTGTTCATTACCGACATTGGAAATGTCAGAGCTGCTAAAGGCCCAGGATTGTAACAAGGGTTGCAGTAAGAAAAGATGGCCTCCTAATTGCACGCTTTTGAATAACAGATTCTTCTATCCATTCATTTACGTATTCAAAAATATTTTCTAGACATATACCATGTGCACGATTGTGAGGGAAAAGGAGATACGTTAACTATAAGACACATTCTCTCCCTCGTGGAGAATACTGGTATAATAATGTCTGAATATATTATGTGATAGGAACAAGTCAAGTAAAAATGTTTAGACTAATAGAAGGAAGCTTAGATTATTTAAGATTCTGTGTTAAATATGCATATGCAAAGTCCATTATAAGAGGTTAGAATAGCTCTCATTTTATAGATGAGGAAATGAGGCTTGAGCAAATTAAGATACCGCTTGTAGTAACATAGCTAATTGATGGTAAGGGTTCCCTTTGGAACCTGGTTTTTCATCTTCCAAAGACCATTGGCATGCTCCTATTGTATATTATATCCACCTTAGAAATTTGTGTTAATTTAAACTTCTTGTATTTACTATAATAAACACTGCTTATATTCTAGAATTCAAAATATAAACAAAGAAAACGAACTTTTACTGAGATGAAATACAAATAAAGCGTTTAAATTGCAGTGGTACACATGTAGAGAGAGGATAAGTGGATTTTCTTTTTCTAAAATCTTCCTAGAATATGTTCTAAATTAGTGGAAGGATAATTGTTACCTTGTTTGTTTTGGTGTGTTTTTCTCATGCGTTACATCTTGTATATGGGTCAGTTAATTTTAGTGTTTAAAAAAGCCTGTGCTATGTGCAGATACTTACTAGGTAGTTAGGTTTGGTTCTAGGAGACATGAGCTTGCTTTGTGTGGAGTCACTCTGCTGCTGCCAGACTACTACTTTCTGACTGCATTTGACTAAGCTGTGTTTTAAAAAAAAATGCCCGCATGAAGTTCACTCATTTTTAGAAATTTTCCATACTAAAAGCTATAGAACTCACGTGTTCAATGTGCTTGACAGCCAAGCAGCAGTCTATTTTGGTTGGATTTTTTTCAGCCAAAAGGAAAAAATGGCTGTTCTCTGTGCACGATACATTTGACCTTGAAACTGTCTTCTACCCAGTTACAGAGGCTATCCTAGGATTTTTTCAGTGAGAGATAAATGTGTATATGCACTGACTATTTAAGCTGTCTGAGATGCTGTTGACTTGATCGTACAATGCCTTTGAGGCTCTGCACCTCCTTCCCTGCAGCTTGGTTATAGCAGGGAGTATTAGCAGTTTTATGAGCTTGAGTTTTTATAGCATCTTTATATTAAAAAGTAAATATAATATGTAATTTAAAACTAGATATTTTCTTATTTCTTAAATTTTCAGTTTTGGAAAAGAATGTTCTAGCAGCCCTGTGTACCGTTACTCTTTGTCCTTATCTGTTCTACTTTTCAGAGCTTTGTATCTATTTTCTCAGTTGCTCTTTCTACTCTGAAGTAAGGAAAACAAAATGGGTATCATAATTGTCATTTTGCAATTATTGGGGAGACTCCCATAGAGATTATGTGACTTTACCAGAGTCCCATAGCATTTTAGGGCAAGAAGAGACTTCAGAGGTGATTCACACACACACACATACACACAGAATTGCATGACCTTCCTGAGGTCTCAGTTACTTACATCAGGAACTGGCATCCACACCTTTGGTCTTCCTGTCTTAGTTCCTTTTTTTTTTTTTTTTTTAAACCCCATTCAGGTTCACAGCTAACTCCAGGTGGTTTGTTGTGCTATTTTTTTGTTTGCTGGGGGAGAATTCAGTAAATTTTGAACCTAGGTATCAAGTGTCTGTAATTGCTTTAGTCAGGCCTAAAATGACTTTGGATGTAATTTGACTGCTGAAATTTGTGTGCAGAAAACGAACTCTTTCTGGGTAACCCTCAAGTGAAAGGAAGAATTTATTTGCATACTTCTGTGTGCCAGCTCTTCTCCAGAACAACTCTGTAAGACAGATGTCATTTTCATTTTACAGATTATAAACTGAAGGTTCAAGGTCATAGACGACTAATCTCATGTACAGGCTTAAGTTTCTCATGGAGGTTATACATTACAAAGTTGATGAGATGATCTTATTTCTCTCAGTAATGAAATGTGTTATTTTTAACAGGCAAAGGGTGTTGTGAATACAGCTGTGTCCGCAGCAGTCCAAGCTGTTCGGGGCAGAGGAAGAGGAACTCTAACAAGGGGAGCTTTTGTTGGGGCCACAGCTGCTCCTGGCTACATAGCTCCAGGTACAGTGCACCCTGGGAGACATCTGCCTCCTTTTCTGGGCCAGAGTTCCAAGAACAGCCTCTCCTTTATTTTCCAGTGTTATACAGGGTTTCTGGAAACATAATATGGGTATAGGATGGGTGTGCACCGAATTTCAAAAGAAGAGAATCTACAGAATGTTACAGGTTTTCTCCTGGAATCTGCTGAGTGACTAGAGGCTTTCTGGAGGGAGGTGACAGATGAGGAGTATTGCGCTTGGTTGAGGGGACATATTTTGACAATGAGATATGAGCTCAAAGATATTCCACAGATTGGGAGTTTGGATACCTGAGCAGAGTGTATTCGGTGGGGACATAGATGACAGATTGGGTATCACAGGTGAGAAAAATGGCTGGTAAGAGCTACTTAATTGGGGTGAAGCCTGGCGATGTTAGCATTTCTTTAACTCTATGTTGGGGAACCATCAGGGGCTAAAGAAGTACAAAAAGAGGAAAGGGGGAACTTACTTATCTAGAGCTGAGTATACGCTAGATACTTTCATATAAATGATTTCACTTAATTGTTTTTAATCTTCACAGTGTTTCCTCAAGTAGAAATATTTTCCATTTTTCTGGGTGAGGAAACTAAGTTTTAGGGAGGTAAGGCAACTAGCTCAGTGTGAGACATCTTGTAAACAGCAGAGCAAAGATTTGAATGTCGGTGTTTCTAATTCCAAAGTTTATATTCTTTCCATTTCACCACATGGCTTGAGGAAGATGGGAAAAGATGCGCTCTGCTTGCCTTCTCTTCTGATCCTTGTATCATCTCAGCAGTAGCTGTACCTCTGTCTCATGAAAATCAAATTCTCTGTAATATTGCAAGTATGGAACTTTGAACTTGACAACTAAACCACTAGTAGTTGTTGATCAAGATGAAATGGTCATAAAGATTGGGTCTTATCCTGTCATTATTTTTTTGCGTAACACTCTTAAGAAGTTCACTTAGGTTGTGGTTTTTTTTTTTTTTTCTAAGGAAGACTTAGAATAGGCTTTTTGGGAAGTTCTGTGGATGATGTGGCTTTGGAATTAAGCTTCTAGAAGTTGATCCCAGTAGGGGCATAGCTCAAAGATGTGTCATATAAACAATGTGTACTCTTATTCAAATATTGTGTGCCTGCTTTGACACACAGCAGACATGGATTTTGTTCTCCTGCAGTGTTTGGTCTAAAGGTGAGACATACTAATGGAATACTCACGACTGACTGAGTTGCTGTGATGAAGGAGAGGGGCACGATGCTGTGAGGGAACGTGACAGAGAAACCTGGTCTAGTCTGTCGGGGACTCAAAGGTTTCCCTGAAGATGTGACACTTGAACTGAGCTTTGAAGAATGAGTAGGGGTTAACTCAGAGAAGATTGGGACAGAAGAACACCTCACACAGAGGGAATAGCACATCAGCACCCTATGGTGCTGGTAGGAGGGAACTTGGCTCATTTGAAGAATTAGGAGGAGGCCAACATGTCTGTAGTGTGGAGAGCACTGGGTGTGGGCGAAGGGGGAGGGGGTGGGGGGAATTTGGGCTAAAGTGGGTGCTCAGTCCTGTCCTGGAGGCTGTGGTTTGGATTTTGGTCTTAGCACCTAAGTACGGGGGACGTCGTGAAGGGTTCTAAGAGGAGTAAGGAGATAAGACTTTCAGACTTTATTTGTAAAGATCACTCTCTGTAGCATGAAGAATGGCTTGTAAGGATAGAAGTCGGCATGCCAAGACAAAGTAGAAGGTTTTTGTAAGCTCAGAGACTAGACTAGAGGCCGTGGAGGGATCTCCAGGGGGTGTAGGGAAGTAGATGGGGGTCATGAAGTGAGCAGATGGAAGAACTTCAGAAGCAGAATTGATGGATTGAATGTGGAGAACGAAACAGAGTGAGGTTTCAGGTCCCTCCCAGGATCTTATGCTGGAGGAAGTAGGTTGGATGGCGGCACCATTGAAGGAGACAGAGAGCGCTGAAAGACAGTGTAAGAGGGTGGTTACAGTTTGGTATTTTTTGTGTGTCCGAAATTAAGACATTTTTCTGTGCATCTCACTATTTCTATGGAAATTTATTTATTTATTTATTTTTGCCTCATTTCGTGTCTTATTTAAAGGAAGCAGCTTTCATTAAACAGTAGTAGGCAGGTTACTGAGGTGAACTCTCTTGCCTTTGGTGACGTGCTCGTCCAGTTTTGTCCAGCTGCTGGGCCATGGGACGTTTCCCTCACGCCCGAGGGGTCAGCAGCCATCAGCTAGTGGCAGTGATTGTGAGAGGAATCCTGCTGTCTGCCTCTCTGCTCTGTAGTAGCTTCTCTCTTACATCATTGCACTGACCTCTGTGAAAGGCCTGTCTTCTGAAGCTTTTAAAAAGGAAGTTCTTTTATAGCCTAGAGAAGATTCAGATTAGGTCAGTTTGGATTATGAATAGGCTATATGCCATTTGCAGAGTGTATTTTGTGCAGCAGGGAGTGTAGTAAGTATTTTTACATATGTTATTTAATTACATTCCTCTGCCATCAGTTTCTGCAGAAGACTGAGGCTCAGAGAGGTTAAATAGCAGGTGCAATTCAGAGTCACCTTAGTGAGATGTGAAGTCAGGATTAGAACCCCAGTGGCCTCATTAGTGGCCAGCTTAGTTGTTATAGTTTCATCTCTTTAAGGAGGTTTTAGTAAAACGTTTGAAACTGTAGCCTTAGCCAACCAGCTACCTTTTCCTGGAATAGATTTGATATACAGCCTTCTTTTTTAAGCATTAATCTTTTTTTTTTTTTTTTTGGCTTCTGATACTTTTCCTACTGTATATTTCCTACTGCTTATTTCAGCTGCCTTGTGTCCTCTTGAAATATATGATTTAGTGAGCACTAAAGACTAAGTTGTACAACCCGCAGTTTTATATGACTTAAGTATAGACTAAAAAGTGAAAAACTTTATCTCTAAGAAAATGTTTCAGTTAGTCCCCAAAAGCAATTTACTTATTCAACATATATTTGAATGTTTTATCTCAAACAAGAGATTTAGATCTGAGCATTCAAAGATGACCAACACTTAGCATCTGCCCCTGTGAATGCTCGGGGTCACATGGGGTAGGAACAGACACTTGAGAAAGTACCGTGTGATATGATGCAAGCTGTGACATGGGGTGGGCAAAGTGAACGGCAAGCCTGGGGGACTTTACAGAGGAGGTGATAGATACCTAAAGGATGAGTTGCAGTTGGTCAGCTAGAGAAGAAGGAAAAAAAAATCATTCTAGCGGCAGAAATGATTATAGAAAAAAGGGCTGTAAAGTAAAAAAGCTTGATTTGTTTTGGGTACAATGTGAAGGGCCCATGTAGATTTTGTGCCCTTGTTCTATTTTAGAAACCAGTTTTTCCTAGAGATTTACCCAAGTGATTTAGTAGTTATATGTTTTAAAGTCATTTTACTGAAAGATTAAAGATTGTCATTTCTATTAACGTAGTATTTCTAATCCCTTTAAAACTATAAAGTAGCTTGGAGGGTTTCCCATTTTATAGATGAAAGTGGCAACTCAGAGGTTACATATCTAAGGACATATAAGAAACTAGTGCCAGAACTAAATGGTTCAAAAACTTTTGTGTTCTTTGTACTTTATTGATAATATGAGCCTTCTTCATAGGCACCAGATGCTAATGGCAATTTTAACAACATTTACTGAGAGACCCTGTGCTGGGGCCCAGAATTCGGATTTCAACAAGACATGGACCTTGCCCTCGAGCCCACAGCCTGATCTGTGCGCCCTCTTCAGTGGCAGTTGAGGCTTTAGCCTGCTCTGTCACTGCTTTCTGAAAAAAAGACTTGGAAATTCCTATTTTCCAACTGTGAGAAATTGGTAACTTGAGTGGTTCTAAGTATTCTTTTGTTGAACAAATTAAATGTGTGAGTGGTTACTATATGCCAGACATTCTGCTAGGTTCAAGTGTTGCAAAGATGTATAAGACTTGAGTCTCTGCCATTCTAGGGGGGAACACAGACAAAGGGTTGATAATTATAATACAATGTGGTAAGTGTAGTGAGAAAGAAACAGGATATTCTGGTAGGTCAGGAGAGCTTGGTAGGCGTAGTAAAAAGCTTCCACTCTGCATAGGCATGGAGGAATCTCGGTGGACTCGGGCCATTCTGGGAAGGGTTCTGGTTGAGCCAGCACCTGGAAGGAGCCCTTGGGGCCCAAGGCGCCGGGCCGGGTGGTCCTTGTGAATCGGGCTGGCGCTGACTCTGCCCTTTTTCCTGGACTGATGTGCTTTCTCCTTCTTTGCACCAGGCTATGGAACACCATATGGTTACAGCACAGCTGCCCCTGCCTATGGTATGTACACCGTCTTACTGATTTCTCCTCTTAAGCCACTCTGCACAGCAGTCCAAAGCGCAGTTTGTATCTAGGGTTTCTTTAAATGAATTGGAGGATCTCAGACCTACTTATTCTAGTGACCCAACTTAAATTCCCGTTGAAAATGCCACAACCTTGTGGTTCTTGGTTTGGTTGGAGTTGCTCTTCTCTCTGCTTTGCCTGATTGAAGGACTGCTTGTTCTAATTGCCTGTTTCTGACCATATTGAAATTAAATATTTTAAGTAGTTCTTCTTACAGCCAACTTATACTCCATTCAAAGGCTACTGAAGGGCCATACTCAGTTTCTAGCTTGGCTGCCTGCCAGTTATAGAGCTACATTTAAGTTTCTGGTTTGTGAACTCTAGGTGATTTGAGTTAGAGATAGGAAGTGCTCACTTCAAATTCATAGCTGTCATCCTTTTTCATGAATTTTTCTGTAGAGGTGTAGTGAACAGGTCCTAGAGGGTGATGAGGGGGTATCTGCAGCAGTTACTGAAGTGCTTACTGCAGAAGGTCTGTGTAGTACAGTGAGAAAATCATAGGAATAGCTCCTCTCCCTCCAAAAATAAAAAACAAAGGCAGATGCGGAAATGAACCTCAGTGGCCCTTTGGATAACTTTTGAATGAGGTTTATGTGGCAATGGAGGCAGTAGGTTTGGAGTCAGTGATATGCTCTCTTAGGCATTTTTCCTAACTCGGGTGCTGTGTGGTATAGAGTTGGCCATCTATAGGATGTTTGTCGTTGAGAGAAAAAAGAGCGCGAGTGTGTGTGCACACATGTGAGAGAATGCATGTGAGTGTAAGAGTGGGCGGGTGCACACGTGTGTGTGCAGCAGTGCGACCCCAGGCTGGGTGTGTGTGCACACAGAAGAGAAGGCCCTGGACTGTGTTGCTACTTGTGGCGTTAGTCCTCCACACGAGCCTCAGACCTTCCATTATGCTTTTTCTCTTCATGCATCAGCTTTCCCATTTTTGTTTGGATGAAAATTATGGGTCTTTAAGACACTGCTAAACTGAAGCTTCATCTGATTTCCTAGCTGTAGAAATAAGTAGAAAGTGAACAGTTTGACCGCTTTCCCCATTAAGATAGATAATTTACATCCTGGAAAGATGTGGAGAAGCTGGAAGGCTCAGACGTTTGGGGTGAGTTTCCTCTAAGGCTGAGAGCAGAGTCTGGAGTTTCTTCCTTAACTGAATGTCTCCACTGACACATTCAGGATTGGCCAGGGCCTCCCCATCCAAGAATATGCTATCACTTAGAGTTCCTTCTGAATTCAGGCTCTCTAGCTCCTTTTGATTTGGCAATTTGCTTTTACCATTCAGCCAACTTCTGGATACCCTGACCACCTCATCCTTCCTGTGAATTAGGTCTGGTCAGTTTATCCAAATACATTTTGACTCACTAGACTCATTGTAATATGTCTTGTGTGAGAGCCAAAGCGTCTGCCTCCTAGGGCAGGTCCTGAAGTCCGTGTCTTTCTTTTAGACATAGTAAGTCCCATGTTCTTTCGTACAGGTTTGCTACAGCTTAATTTTTTTCTTTAAAACACTTGTATATCTAGGCTCTAAGGCACATTCACGTTTTTTCCTGTCTTTTTAGTTTTTCTCTCTTGTTCTTCCCTCTCTAACATTATGCTCTCACCCCACGGCCTCTGAGCCCCCCTTCAGAAGGCTCCCATGCGCCATATAACTGACTTCCAAAGCTGGTGAAATGTAATGCCCCCATTTTTCACATAAAAGATTTGGTTTTTAAATGTTACTGTGATGCCAACCTACTAAAACGATGCTTTCTTTTGGCTGTAAGGTAAATATGTCTTTTGGCCTTTGTAAAGCTGTTGCATGTGGGGTAACTTCCCTCTGATCATCTGGTGCCCTCGAGTACCTGCTGTTGCTGCTTTGTGATTTCTCCAGAGCTTAAATATTAGAATAGAAATAAGGATCAGATTTCAAATCATGCTTGAGTATGCAGAAGTTTGTGAGGCCACAAGAACTCATTAATTACAAAATTAAGCAAGTAATTAATCTTTCCAGATTTGCCATGCCAATATTGGCAGTAGCCAAGGTAAACACCTGGTCACGGCTCCAGTTGGAACTGTCTTTCTGGGGATCTGAGGCCTGCACAGAAAGCTGTGCTGTGAATCTTGACCGTCCCTGTTTCTCCTGTAATATGTGATGTGCCAAATTGAGAGTCACTTCAGAATATTAATCAATAGCATTGCTTTTGAGCTTTATAATTCATGACAGTTCACTCAGATGAAATCCCTTTTTGAATATCCTTCTTCCTATGATGTAGCCATCTTAATTTTGAGTGGAAAATATTAAGAGTAACTTCAAAGTTTGTGGGCCTCTTCCATAATGGTACATGTTGACTGACTAATCTGGAAAAGGTTAATGATAATTACTGTAAGATTCTTTTTTTTTTTTAACCTGAAATTTTTATTGGATTATTAAACTTATTTGGAGTCCTCTCCGTTTCTTTTCTCTGTAGGTTTACCCAAGAGAATGGTTCTGTTACCCGTTATGAAATTCCCAACATATCCTGTTCCCCACTACTCATTCTTTTAGCAAATGACAGAAGCTAATTCCTATTGAACAATACAGTACATACAGAATGTTAGAGAAAAAGCCTTTTTATCCTGCTTTCTTTGAACACATACTTGATCAAAATTATTTGTAAAGAACATCTTTCCTACTTTTTGATTTTAACAAACGCAAATTTAGTTCTCTAAAACTTGAAAACAAACAAACAAAAAGAAACTAGTTCTGTGAAACGGTACCTCATTTCCGGAAAATAACTTATACCAGCCCTTCTGTTCTAGGGAAATAAGTCTAGCAGTTCAAAGTTTAAGTTTTAAGAGGAGTATCAGATTATGTAAAATTAAATTCGTGAAGGATGTATAGAGTCTCAAACACTGATCACAAATAAACTGCTTTGTTGTAACACAGAGTGCTGCCTGGTTCCTGATGCAGTCACTGATGCTTAGCTGATTGATATGTATTTGCCCCAGGGCACGTTAATTCGGGCTGTAGTTATTTTTTTTTAATACAATAGAGACTTTTCATTTAAACTTTAACTTTGTAAATATTGAAGTGTGTAATTAAAGCCAATAAAATATGGGTTTGAATATTGTTTTAGCTTATTATTTTTGATATGTTTTGGTATCAAATTATAAAGAATTGAAAACTAATAATAACTTAGCCCTAGAAACCCATTCATTTGTAACCAAACTGATAAAACAAAGCAAAGGCGATTGTTAGTTTGAGCCACAGTCTATTTACTTTGTAAGCCCTTTGTACTCCTGCTGTACGAGGGCATCCCCATGATAAAGGTTTACTCTGTTATCTGAGCATTGCTTATTAAAATGATGGCACTACCCAGAGATGGGGAAGGAGGAATGTGATTATTTTAGTTTCCGAATTTCCAAGTTTTAAAAAATAATAAATTAATTGATCAATCACCCTCTCTTGTTCTTGTGGCCTTCTTCACTCTGTAAGATACTGTGTTCACTCCCTGGCTTTTTTCATGCAGAGAGAAGATTAGCGATTTTTCTGGGATTCTTTGAAGGGTCTCTTATCCTCTTCAATTACATCAGAATCTAAAGCAGCAACAGGGTCCCCATAAAAACTTGCTCTTCGATTGTCCCAGTTCTTGTTGAGTGCTGCTGTGAAAAGTGACAGGTTTCAGCCATGGGTCAGCATTTATTTTTTAAGACACCTGATTAAGCTGGTGAAAAATGATCAGTTGGTAACATTGTGTTGTTCTGTAAAGGGTGCAGACCTAAGTCTTCCACTTGCATTCTCACCTTGTTTGGAAGCCTATGATGTTACTAGAAGGTAATGGTTTTATTAAGGTACTCGCCCCCATGAAGGCAACAGTGTGGTCCCATGTTGATATTTACAAGTTCTGTGTCTTAAAAATGTCTGTTTTTAGTATGAATTAGCTTTCCTCGTCTTTCTTCATTTCTGGTTTTTGGAGCTGAACAGTACCCGTCGCTGAGAATGGGCTTCACAAAATACGGCAAATTTATGTACCAGATTTCTTTGGGACCGCTAAATGAGAATGAAACAGATCGTTTAAAACAAATGTTAGTGTTACTTATCAGAAATAAAATTTTTACACCATGCTTGTTACTGCTGCTCCTTGACCTTTTGTCTTTATTAGTGGTGGGTGATACTTTAATAAAACCTCATCACTTGCTGGAAGTAGCTGTGAACTTACCATTCTCATCCTGTGCATTAGTGGCTAGACGTACACAAGAGGGCCCATCTCAGCTGGGAGTTTTCATGTTTCATTGATTCGTTTTGCTGACCTATGGATGAAACAGAGCCATCACTGAGAAGAAAAAGCATGGCTGGTAGTGTCCATTTTTTATTAATTAAATATTTACAAACAGTCCTCTTTGTTTTTGGAATACTATTAATTGGCAGCTGCAGCTGTATTGTTATTTGAAATTGATTGTCAAATTTGCATTCCAAGTTGGAATCTCTTTGGAGATTTCTCTTTAGAAAATTCTTTTGAAGTAGCTGACTCAGCTTCATAACTCAACCCTTCTATAATGGTGAAAATGGAGCTGTGCTGTTTTCCAACATGATGGCAGTCATTTCAAATGGTTTCTACCAAGTCTTTTTTTTTTTTTTTTTTTTTTTTTTTGTTGTTGTTTGTTGGAAGTTACTAACCATGTTGTAAACCTGCCCAGTTGCTGCAAACTTTTACATTTCTCTGCTTTACTTAAAATAATTGAGCTGTCAGTCCTTTGTTAGAAGTGGTAACCATGCAAGTTCAACTGTTTAAATCTTGTAATGAATTAAGTGTCCTCCCCCTACCCCCACCCCCTTTACCCTTCCCACCCCTTCATTTTGTAATGAAAATTCCACTTACAGCTGAAAGAGCAGAGAAATATAAATGAAGCTTTTGGCTTCACCAAATTCTGTGAAATTAACATAAAGTTTTGCTTCTCTGCTCTTTTCTCCACTGTAGGTGGTTTTTTCATTGACAGCCCCTATTGCCAGCCTCTGAGCGTCGCACCATTTATTATTCACTTGGGCCCTCAAGATTTCTTCTCTGACTTCTAGAACCATCAGGTTGTCTGGCTTGAAATGGCAATTTCTATGTCTTAGTCTTAAGAGCAATGTGACCCCCTGAGGCTTTCCAGCTTTCAGACACAGCACTCTGACACCTCCTTTTGGAAAGCAGTGAATGAGCATTTTAAAGAAGAGCAATACTTTATTCAGAGCCACGGTGTCTGTTTGAAAACTTTTCCTTTGGAAACCTAGCAATATCTGGGTATACTTAGCCCCTCCTAGCCTAGTCTCTCGTCGGGGAGTCTACAAACCAATGTAGAACTTAGAATTAGTGTATGAGCTGTGCTATCTTCTGACAGTTTTTAAACTTTTTTAGCACATAAACTGAATAGTTGCATTCCTGACTGCGTCAGTTAGCGCTATTATAATTCCTCAGAGATAGGGGTCCTCCTTGAAGCCATATTCTTTGCATGGGGGCTGGCACCCAGCCAGGGAGGTGGCCTGCAGCCATGTTTCTTGAGGCTGTGGGAGCACCCCATCTCTTGTGCAAGGTAATTGGTCCAATAGATTCCCAACATACCTCATGCTGACTAGATGCAGTGCATGGTGCGGGGAAGCCAGGGCTCCTGGAGTCGTTTGTAGTCTCTCTCAAATTGTTAACCTGGGGAACAAACCACTGATAGATTTTGCTGGTATTAGCCTTTTCTTCTTTTTTAAAATTTGGGTGAATGTTTGACAATCATGAATCAGTCATTCACCATTATTAATTGAAGAGCTGGGAATACCTCGTTAATGTATTTTTAAAACTGGTGTTGGATCCTCTGTGTATTTCAGGTTAATACTTTTAAGCAGTTTTCAGCACGTTTATCTCACTTTATTCTCGTTCTCCTTGGACCTTCGTAGCCATATCACTTGTATAAAATAGGCTGAGATATAGTGACTGTAAGCTGTGGTCTCAGTATACAAAGGTAAGCGCTTTTATTTTCTGATTAAAGAGAAAATTAAAAATCGATGAACACAACATGCATATATGACAATCATATATGATGTATTTGATCTCTTAGGTCTTATCTCATCACATTACTTTAACATTTTTAATGATCTAAATGTGAAATAGTTATTTTCAGCATTTTGTTTTTAATACCCTTATAATTTCTCTTTGAGAGACATTTCACTTTTGAGTTAAGTGTGTGTATGTGTATAGAAACTTATAACGTATATGCGAATTACACACACTTACCTGTTTAAATAAAAGAATTTGGTGGTGGGAAGTGTTCACCTAAGAAGATTTTTACGTCAGGGCAAAAAGTGCTGGAATTTCATAAGCAGCAAGATTGGTAACAGTGCCGGTAGGACCCATTTATATGTAGCTGTTACATAAGCTGAGGATCCAAGTGCCAATTTCTCAAGGAGAGAGACTTCTCTGAGAAATGAGTATCTCTGATCTCTGTTGTATGCCCTAATACAACAGCAGCAAGAAGCCATAAAAAAAAAAAGCAATAGCAAATGAAAAAAACCAAACTATTAAGGTAACTATGGAAAAATATAAAATTGACTGAGTTAAGCTAAGTATTTGCAGAATCAATTATGGCAAGACTCAGAATGGTAAATACCTGGTGTGCAGAGACCAAATAGATGTAAGGCAATTCATCTTTCTTTTCCAGATTAGATAGATGATTTATTTCCCACCTGATTCAACCGTCATGGAGTTCATTTAAAAGAAGTGAGGGTTAGGCCAAGTATTTTTAAAAGGATTTGCTTCTTCCTTACGTGTATTCATTCCATAAATGCATTTCATATGTGTTAGATGTTCTGTGCTAAGGCTGTACTTGATATATATATATATATAGATAGATAGATTGATTAAAATGAAGTTTATGTTTTATATTTGTCTCTAAGTAGTAGTTTTCTTTTTATTGCTAACTTTGAAGGTTGCTGGAACAACTTTTTTCCCATACAGAATCTGTATGTACATTGAATGTGGCTTCGGCATCTATAAAAGGCTGAGTGAGGTCTAGTTGACTAGTACCAAGTACATTCCAGTCCTGATCAAACAGCCAAGTGCCCCTTACGGGACAGGTTCTTCTCTAGCAAAACAGGCTCCGCCCAGTGGAAACCTTTTAAGTCGGAGAGTCTCCTTGTTGGTGGAATTGGGCCTATTGTAAATATCCTAGGTTGGGAGCCAAATAATGCATTAGCAGTGTCAGAAGATAATTTACTTAGTTAATAGTTTATTTATAAATTATTTAATAATATGGGCCCCCTGACATCACTGAAAATGGGCATCATTTGGAAATTCACTCATTTTAAATTTCCCTGGCAGTTTTGAGAGCCTGAAACCAACTCTGGTTTATGTTCATGGACCTCTATCCACATAAGTGCAGTGAATGAAATGAATAACAAAGAGCCCAGTCCTTTAAAACTAGTTTTTATAGTGTAGCAAAGAACAAAAGTGGTTAGTTTAAACACTGACCACATTTTTTGATGACGAGTGAGGGAAATTTTACTCTTATAATCAATCATTCATTATCATTTCCCTGTTTCTTGGGTTTCATTAATAACTGCACTGGAGGTAAATCTTCAGTAGTGAGTTACAGGAGTGAACTAAGGAGATCTGCCCCCTTTCCCCCAACCCCAACAGTTAGATTTCTAGCAATCTAGAGCCCTAAAAATCAGGGACATTGAGAGCAGTTAAAGCTGAAGACAGCCTGCTCTGTGAGTGGTCTTCCTGCAACTTCCATTCAGCGTATGCCAGTGCCTCCCTGGTGGTGCTGGGATGGGGGTGGTCCCTCTGAAGTCACCCAGAACAAGAAAGGTTCTGTTGTATTCAGACTCCTACTCTGAAACCATCTGAGGCCATGCCATCCATTGACCAGAGATTTCTCAGTGTTACTAGGAGGCCGGGAAGGGAGATGGGTGGTAAGTGAACCTGCAGAGCCAGGAAGCTGTCTACCACTGAGGTGAGTTCAATATTGACGTGTTTCTCTCTAGCAGTTACTTACAGAGCACAGAGCTAGTACTTCTTATGTAAGTTCCTTCCTTTCCCAATAGCATCTTCCAGAAAGTCTGTTTTAAGTCAAGAATTGAAGTTGACTTAGTTGTAAGAATAGATATCCTTTCCCACATTATCATTTTAGGTAAGAGCTAACAGCTTCCATTGATGCTTGAAGCAGTGATCTTTGGAGATTTTTTTAAAATAGCAGCATAATGCAAATTAGGTTATGTAAGCTTTATAGCACAGCTAGAAATAGGGATTAGAAACCATGTGGGACTCTGGGCCAGAGTATATTTCTCTCCCTCCAGCAAATTCCTGTGGGGCCTAGGAATTAGATTCTGAGTTAATACACAGAGTGCTTTGAATAGGACCTGGTACAGAGTAAGTGCTCAGTAAATGCTGACCGTTCTTACTGTGGTTGGCTGAGGTGACAAAATTCGTGCGGGAGGCTGCGCTGTGCCGGCCTGTAGTGGAGAAGCCTGCTGGGGGGCGGGGGGAGCGGCGTGGGTTCTTTAGTGTTGGCAGGTTTGGGATACTCCAGGCTTTGGGAGAGGACTCCAGCAACTTCGGGTCAGTCGGGAGGTACAAAGCAAACACTGGATGAGACCTGGTGTGGGAGGCTGCTGCAGATCCGTGCTGGACGAAGATGCTCATGTTTCTGTGTGGTAGTCTGTTGCCAGGGGTTCGTAATACTTGCTTTGGGATTTAGGTGTGCTTGGAACTTCAAAGGGGCTGAGCTTATCAACCTGCTGATTCTAAGTTTCCTGCCAGTGCATTAGTAAGAAAAGAGTGTGTGTTTGATTACAGCTAGCCCCAGAATCTGACATGCAGAGCTCACCATTTATTTGGCAGGTAGAACGCAAGTTACTATAAATCACAGAAAAGAAAGAGGAGACCGGGTGGCATGCTTAGAAGGCTGTTGACTTGGATGCTTCTCTCTTCTAGTTTGCTGCAACACCTTGGGAAAAAAAAAATCTGTAGTTAACACCACTCGAGGCCTCCCTCTTGCCTGTTAATCTTAGGAAAAAACATACCTGTCTATCCATCCCTCTCTCTGTCCATATACCCATTTATCTATCTGGACACAGTTGGGAAGTTGCTTTTCAGCAAAAAGAAAAATGAGGAGATGGTTGGTCTGAATAAAGGGTGAGCATCTTCCTGTCTGTCTCTGGCTCGCACGTGTCTACGTGGACCTCCGGAACCTCTGGAGAAAAGTGTGCGGCCGCATTCCTCTCTGCTGGTAGAGGTGAGCTGAGTGGGGAATACAGATCGAGTTCTGTGATGCTCTAAGGTTATAAAAACTGTGTAGACAGGACTGAGTGTTACTTTTAAAGGCAAATAAGGTAGAGTTGCATTATAGTCAAGAGGCGCTTCTTCAATCCAGGATATATGTGTGTCAGTGATGTCCTGGCAGACGTGACCCCATTCCTCAGCTGTAGCCACCTGGGTGGAATTCTTGCCTCAGTAACGATCGAGGGTTCTTTTGTTTGTTTTGCCTTGATCAGTCAGTTGTTAACACCTTAATTACCTGGTCCTTCTAAGGAGGGTCTTAGGGTCTTTCTTGGCAGAACTTTGCTATTTCTGCAAACTATGCTGTCTCTGCTGGTGGGTAGTGTGGAGACTGCCACCATCTGCCCAGGCAGTTTAAGAGTCAGATTAGCATATCCTAGCTGGAGATGCGGTCCTGAGTCATCTTTTTGCTGCTTACAGCCCCCAGGAGGTAACGGGATTAGCCTGCTGCAGTGAGGGCATTCTCTTTGCGCTGCCTAGGAGCCTAGTCTCTCTCTGCTTTGTCGCAGTTTCTCCTACCTTGATCCTTTTGTGTGGTTTGGAAGAACAGTCTCTGCATTCACATGTCAGCTGAATGTCCCAGGTAGCTAACAGTGGCCTTCAGTTTAGGTCATTTTGGGCTGTGGGCAGCAGTGGATGGAAGAAAGGAGAGCGGGAAGAAAGATGCTAAAATTGGTACCTTGTGCGTGCCAGGCACTTGGACATTTTTCTTATTTCTCAGCCTTTTTGAAGGTGGTATTATTCTTATTTTACAGATGAAAAAACTGAGGCTCAGAGTTAAGTGCTAGAGTCAAGAATGAACTCCAGCTCTGTCCAGTGCCAGAGCCTCTTTCTGCTGTACCAGCTATGGATTAGAAGTCTGGAAAGAAGGTGAGGAAGCACATCGGGGGACAGGAAGGTGGTGTGTGGGCAGTGAGGCAAGGCCGAATGGAGCCTAAAAAGGGCCTGAACACAAGCCAGGGGCCTCACTGTCGCAGGATCTTTGGAGCTCACCGACTCAAACCAATCCCAGGCTCCCGTGCTAGAATCTAGGCTTTGGCTTGAGGTCATTTTAGACCAGATATCCTGGCCTAAAATAGGGCTGTTTTCTTTTAGAGCCGTTGGAAAAGATTAACAAACTGGAAAGATAGACTGGAGGGCTGAGGTGTGGCTGTATAAACAGAGGAAGCTTTTGCATTTGAAGCTTGTTTTTCTGTTTGAATATCAATGAGAAATTGAGGTGTGCGTTTTCATTTAGCTAATGCTTTCTGAGTACACGCTATCTGGCCTGAGATTGGCGATGGGGATGTCTTAAAAGATTTGAGCCAAACTCTGAAGGAGAGCTGGTGAGGCTGGGCTCATTGGGTCAAAGGAAGAGGGGTGGCCCAGGGTTGGGGTGTGAGTGCAGAGAGATGGCCCTGGGCAAGTGCTGCGCAGAGATGGGGGTGAGGGGCAGATTGCAGTGGCCTGTTCTGCTTGCCAGGAGTGTCCCCTGGACTCGGCTTCACGGAAGGCTGGGGTCCCCTCACCAGCTCCTCGGCAGACTGGGGCTGGCTGGGTCTCTGCTTAGGGTTAGGTGGCCGTGGAGGTGGATGCAGAATCCTCTTCAGGGAAAGATCTTCTTCCCTAACCCACGTCACCACCAGCCTTGGCAGTTGCCGTTTTTCTGAGCCACCTGCCAGAATCCTGGGGCGGAACAGGAAGAAGGAACCTCTTGTAAACCCAGGTTGTAGGAGTTCTTGAGCCGCGGCTTGCGGAGGGCATGGCACCTGCGTGTGTAGCGTGCCAGCAGAGCTCTCTCCGGGCCGTGACTGTGTTCCCTGCCCTGATGGTCCCACTCAGAGAAGCTGCAGCACAGGGGTGGTTGTTACCACCGCACAGACAAGAAAATTGAAGCCAAGAGGCCTCTGCAAACCACCAGCTTATTTGTGGTAAAACACTGTGGCTCCTGATAAGTGAGTTTTTAATCACACAGGAGAAATGGCATTTCTCCTGTTTTTAGAGTTAACAGAAGCCCTTTCTTAGGGATGAGATTTGAGCTCCTCCACAACTGTGGGATCTAGAAATTTTCTCCTTTTACAGATGAGGAAATAGAGGCTTAGACAAGATGATTTGCCCAAAATTACACAGCTAGTCCGTGGCTGAGCCCACCCCTCCTGCTGGCGCTGTGCTCACCACTGCTGGTTGGTGTTGACAGTCTAGGCTGCTGCTATCCTGTTTCCTAAAACTGTCTGGCAAGTTTCCTCTCCTCTTCACGAGGCATTCGTTCTACTTACCTTTCTTCCAGACTTCTGGGATGTGTCCTGTGTGGTTTGAGACAAAACACGCAGAAAGCCACCTCTCTCCCCCTGACCCCCCTCTTCTTCCCCTCCCCCCGTGGGAAAAAAGAAACCAGACTTCGGGCTCATCCTTCTCCCGCTAACCTGGCTCCTGGGCAAGGTTACCGACTGGCCAGCCTTGGGCCAGGTGGCCTGTTTGTTGTTTTCTTTGCCAGCTGCACAGTTGGGTCTGTTTCCACAGACCATCTTTTTGTGCTGTAACTGAACCCTGTAATAAAATGCAAACCAGTAACTGCCATCGGAGAGATCCCCAGGCGTTGTATGGAGGGAAGGGATGTGCTGTTTCCGCTGAGCTTCATCCACGTTTTGGTTGTCAGCTGTCATGATTCTGGCTAGGCCTTCCTTGTGTGCTCCAACTAAAGGGGTCGCCCTCACAGTTGCCTTCCCAGAGCGCTGGTGCCAGGGTCTCACTGGGCCCTTCCACGATGTAGACGGTCTCAGAAGATGCTCAGCTCTCTGACGTCCTTCAGGCAAGGTTGGAGGCTGTATTATGGGAGGTATGGTGGCCATCATCCTGGAGGGGATCACTCCTTCCACATCATCTGGAAGGTGGCACCTGAGGAACTCAGGAAAGCTGAAAGCACCTCAAGATGGGATAGGTTAAGGCTGCTGAAGGACAGACCTGGAGAGATCATGGACCTTTCCATCAGCTGTTCTTTTGGGGGTTTTTTTGTTTTTTTTTTTTTGCGGTACGCGGGCCTCTCACTGCTGTGGCCTCTCCCGTTGCGGAGCACAGGCTCCGGACGTGCAGGCTCAGCGGCCATGGCTCACGGGCCCAGCCGCTCCGCGGCATGTGAGATCTTCCCAGACCGGGGCACGAACCCGTGTCCCCTGCATCGGCAGGCGGACTCTCAACCACTGTGCCACCAGGGAAGCCCTCCATCAGCTGTTTTAAAGGGTTGTATTTACTTGTCGTATGTGGTTCTAGAAGGGGAAAGATAGTTACGGTAAAGCCAGTTGGGCAGTTTGAGCTAAAGTGTGCCTCCCATGAGGTGTGGTGAGAAGTGGGCCGCATGTTACCAGGAGTGCTTAGGCAGGAAGCCAGCTGTTTGCATACTGCAGAGGAAGGTCTTCTATGGGGTGTCAGTTTGCACAGAATGCTGATGTGGTTGGTGACACTGTCAAGACCGCTTCTCCCCTCTTGGGCACATGGATTTATTGGAAACATTCACTGTCACCTCCTACTACTAACCAGGCTGTGCTGGGGGAGGAGCACTTGAGGAAAACGTCAGGATTTTCAGCTTAGAAGGTGAAACCCCTGACCAAGAAGGAGCCCAGGAAGCGGGAGGGGACTGCTCGGGGCCTTGAGCAGAACAAGAGCCATCTTCTGTGCTTGGGAGAAGGGCTCCCACTCAGTCCAGGAGCAGAGCCAGGCCTGTGAAGAGACTTAAGAGCTGCGTGACTTAGAGAGTGAGAGGGGCTCCAGCAGATGTGGCCATGGCTTCCGCAGAGCCTGGCATCCAGCTGGCTGGGAGGTCTCAAGGAGGGGCGTCTGGTGTGCGCAGAAAGGCACAGCTTCTCAGGACAGCATGGAGGCGCTTGTTAATGGGAACCTGGGAACTGGGATGGTTAGGAGGGTGAAGTAGCAGATGGCATGTGTAGTTCGGGGCCACTTCGTGAAAGGCCTTGGAGGGCTTACCATCTTCCAGAACGGTGAGAGAATTCTGGAGGATCGGTTTGGACAGCTGGATGGGGAAGGACCGAAGGAAGGAGTCAGAAGCTGTTGCAGATGCCCGGATGAAGGAGGCTGGCTGAGGGCGTCAGAGGCAGGAATGGCATCTCTTCATAGTCCAGGCTCCTTGCCTGGGCCCAGCAGGTGGTTATGGGGCCAGGGAACCACAGGAACCCCACGTGCAGCCAGGGAACTGGGGGCCACTGTTCAGTAGGTGCCTGGGACCAAGACAGGAAAGGGGGGTGGTGGCGGGGAGAGGCGTTGCAGTGTAGCAAGGGCCATCTCCATTGGCCAGGAAGCGGGGATTCGGTGGGCCTGACTTTCTCGTGGGTGCGGGGGCTCTGAGCCCCCTTCGTGTGCTCTCTAGGAAGCGTCTCCTTTGGCAAAGGACAGAGAGGTTTATGGGCCGGTCAGTCAGAATCTTACCCTTTCCCTGCATTTCTGCTCTGCTGAGTTTGCCAGTCAAAGGGAGTGGCAGGTACTGGATATTCGTTGGTACAGAGGCTTCTGCTTTTAAAAAAAGTAATGTTTTGGCTTCTTTACCTGGGCAAGGGCTGGAGTTCATTGGATTCAGCATTTGTGGAGCAGGGTCTTTAGCCGGGGGAAGGTACACACTTGCTCCACAGAGTGCTACAGGGAAGGGAAAAAGGCGCAATTGTAAGATTACTAGAGAATTTGCTTTGGGCCTCAGTTTTGTGTCTGTCCTGCCACCGCTGGCTCGTTCTGCACAGGTGGGCAGGGAGACCCGAGGAGGAGTCGGGGTAGGTTTCTGCACTTGTGTTTCTATACCTCTGTTGGGGACGGGGGCTAAAAAGGCGGTGGTGGTTTTGAGCCTTTAGGTCAGAGCTCTGAAAGGTTAGGGTTCACTGAGACACTGATTGCATCGGCCTTTGGGGTGACCAGGTGTCTCTAACTACAAGTGGCCTTGTTTGTTTAGCCCAGTGGGCCACAGAAAAATCACCTTTTTGCGTGTCACCGTGTGGAAATTGATGGGAACGCTGCCTTAGGCCTGGTGTCGACAAACTTTCTGGAAAGGTCCAGGGAGTAACTCTTCCAGGCTTGTGGCCCATTCGCTCTGTCACAGCTGCTGAGCTCTGCCGTTCCAGCAGCACCCACGCAGCCAGAGGCAGAAGGTAGACAGACAGGCGTGGCTGCAGGCCACACTTCGCCAATCCCTGCCTTGGACTGTGGCGGTTACTCACCCTCTGGCTCAATCATGACTGGAAGCTTCCTCCCGTCTGCTGCCTGGACCCATCTACCTTCCCACGAAGGCTTCCTGCGCATCTGTTAGGTGTGCAGCTCTTGCCCAGAAGGACCTCAGATTTTGAGTGAGAGGTGGGCCCTTTCGGGGCAGCGGGTGCTGCAGAGCGAAATACAGAACGGGGCTCAGGGAGAGAAGGCTGAGGGTGAACCCGGAGAGCCGGAGGGAGGGAGGGAGGCAGCTCCGGAGAGGAGGACGGCTGGGGCCCAGCCTGTGAATAAAGGGCGCTGGGGAGCCTGTGGGAGGTTGTGCTCAGGAAGGTGAAGTGATCACAGATGCACTTTGGAAAGATCCTCTGGTTGGGGAAGACCACGTCTGTGGTTACAAGTAGTATCTTTCAGTTTAATCTGGTCTCTTTTGCCCAGAGTCTGGTTACTGTTGGTACCCGAGTGGGAAGGAGCGACCCCCAAGTTGAGTAGCTTTTCTGGCCGCCGGCTGTAGGGGGCCAGTGAGTGGCACAGTTTTTGACACGGCAGAGCTTGACATGGTCCGCTGCCTTCGGGCTTCTTCTGTCTCATGTCTAATTTTGGATTGGGGCCTTGGTGTATGAGGGTGAAAAATGCTAGGGATGGGCTTCCCCTCACTTCAGAATGGAGCTGGTGCCTGTAGACCGGGGCAAGATGCCCAGGCCGGAGCAGGTGCTGCGCAGGTGCATCCCGACGCTCTAGGCCAGGACTGAGGTCGGGCTGGGGGAGGCTGCAGGTCGGACGCGGCGCCGGCCCCAAGGTGCTCCGTGTAGTTGGGGCGAGGAAGAGACTCTCTATAGTGCTTTCTACTCTCCACAGCATTTCCCCTCAGAGATGTTTCTAGACAGGTGAAGGGAGCTTCTGTTGACTGAGCACCGTGAGGTGAGGTTCCAGGGGCACGAGCTGCCAGCGTGCTCCCTTGACGTGGACAGAAGCCTGGAGGGTGCTGGCTTCACGAGCCCGTGAAGAGGCTGCGCAGATGCCGTTTCCTTGAAACCCACACGGGCCCGTAAGAGTGGGTGAGGATCAGGGGCAGCTCGAGGAGGGAAGGCGCTTGCCCGAGGCCCCACGGCGGGGGCCTGTGGCGGTGCTGACCCCGGGGGGCCTCCCCGCACGGCTCTGGCAGCGCCGCACCGTGGACCAGCTTCGTGTGGCTGTGGATCTCCTGGGGACTGAGCCAGCAGGTGAGGGCTTTGGTGCTGCCCTGAGCCGTTGGGCAGACGTGGGCAGGGCCTCAGGCAGGTGGGTGGTGGGCTGCCTGAGGGCACTGCTGCTGCCTGCTCTGAGTGAGGGCACGGCTGGGCTGGTCGTTGCTGAGGTCGGGAGAGGGTCGTGGAAGGAAGAGTCGCGGAGAAGCCACGGCTCCAGGGCACGCGGGCTGCTGCCGTGGGGCTCCTCAGGCTCCGGGGGCGGTGCTCTCAGCATGGCAGCAGGCACGTAACTTCCCATCTCTAAGGGGCACAGCCCGGGTCTTCCAGAGGTGTTTCTGGGGTCCTGGAACGGCAAAGACAGAGGCAAGCCTGGCCCAGCCAGATGTGCCGCCAGCTGTGGTCTTTCGTCGGGCAGCTCAGCCTGTGCTGCGGCTCTGGCCTCACAGGGAGGCTTGTGTCTGGGGCACCCTAGACCCTCGTGGAGCTCAAGCCTGGCCCCTGCGCCATCCTGGCCCACGGCCATAAGCTAGATGCCATCTGTCTCACTTTCCTGCTTGGGGAAACAGATGATGGTCTGAAAGTTCTTTTTTTGATTCTAACCTAGATATTTCTGCTGTTCTGGGAAGACTTCTTAAAATTTTTGTTCGTGAAGATGAACCATGGATAAGGGTAGGAGTTTAGATAGCTAAGAGGACTGTCTTCTCCACTTGTAGTTCCTAATCAAGGAAGCAGCACCTTCTGTGCCCAGCCTCTTCCCCCACTCCCTTCCGCCGGCGTGACGGGCTTAAGCTGCGGTTAAGCTGGCGCTCCTTTCCTTTCCTTGACGTGTCCGTGCCGCTCTGTGAGCCTCCTCGACTCTTCCCCCCAGTGGCTCCCTCGGCTGCGGCCCTGACGCCCAGGCTGTGATGATGGCCCACACGAGGCATGGTGTGGGGTTTAGTCAGATTCCTGAAACACCTCTTCTCTCACCTGCCAGGCTGGCAGTGCTGGTGTTTGATGCGTCCCTTTCCCTGACCATGGCAGTGTCTCCTGCTCAGGCCAGCCCTGTGCGGTCAGGTGGGGTTCACACTGCACCCCTACTTTGCAGAGGGGACACTGAGTACCGCTTGTCCCCTCGTTCACTTACTGTGGTGGCTTCTCAGACAACAGGCATCCTCAGGGCTCCTGACCAGGGGCCTTACTTTCCGCATCTCCCGGGAATCAAGGGTGGCTCTGCGTGTCTTGTGAGCTGTCGCCAGCCTCCACACGGACTTCCTTTCCCAGGGGCTTGAGGCGGCAAAGGGAATGCTTGGTCAAGGTGGGACACCTCCTCTGCTTCTGTCCTTCTTGATGTCTTCTAATGAGTCATGAGCCACCTGCGTTGGGCAGACTTCATTTACTTCAGCTCTTAGCAGTGTGGATCCTCTTTTCCCCAAAGTATCTGTCAACTCAGGCCTCTGACTAGGGACCATCTTGGCCTGTTGTGCTGAACCTCTGGTCTAAGTGGCTGGCTGGGGCCCAGTCACACCTTCAGGAAAAGGCAGGTCTCCTGAGGGAGCCCTAATCAGGGCCAGGGCACTTCCAGGGACAGTGAGGCAGGAGGACCAGGGAAGGGGCTGGCCTGGGGCCCGGCTCTGCCTGTTAAGCCCCACAGTGCAGGCACCCGGGTCTCCCTGCCGCGTAGGATTCCCGGAGAGCGGCCTCTGAGACTCGCTTCTCACCCATTCCGAGCAGAACTCACTGTCTGGGAAGGAGACAGGAGGCAGCCAGTCTAGACCTGAAGCCCTGAGCTGTTCAAGAAGGGGCTTCCCTCACAAAGGAGGAAGGGGTCCTGCTCAGTCGTAGCCCTTCCTTGGCCCCAGGATGGGGGTTCAGGAGGCAAGGAGAAGGCTGCGTTTAGTTGTGGGTAGAAAACCTTTCCCAGTTTCCTGCACAGTTACACACGTGACATCGGACTCCTGGCTATATACAGCTTGCTCTCTCTCTGGTCTGGTGATGGCCAAGGTAGTTTTTAAGAAGTCTATTTAAAATACCTATCTGTATCTATTTACTGTTTTTTCTGGATACACAAGTGTACATAGTATAATTACAGTGCAGAGTCCCTGGCAATAACGTCATGTTGTGTATTATGTTAAAAAAAAAACATTGGAGAACGCGACCACCCTGGACTGTCCTCCCTCTCCGGGGCAGTGATTACACGTAGGACTCCGAACTTTCAACCTGCGGCGTGGTTGAAGCAGCAGCCTGCACGTGTGGACTGTCACCAGTGCCTCACCCAGAGACGCCTGGCCTTCACCCAAAGGGACTCTGCACCCCGACTCCCACAGGCAGCGCCCACACTGCGGCTCCTGCGCACTGACTGTGTTGGACTCTGCCGTAGACTGACCCTCTTGTCTGGCTGCTGCAGCTTGTCTGTAATGCCCTGACATGTTGCATTTTCCCCATTTGGATGAATAAAAATAAAAGCTTCTGTCTTCAACAGCAAGGGGCTGCACTGTTCTGTGCAGGACGGACTGACTCTGGCTTTGACTGATGAAAGGGTCAAGTGCAGAACCCCTTTCCTGGCCCTGACTCTCCAGCTCAGCACATGTGGAAGAATCTTCCCTTCATGCAGAGGGCCAGGCCTCATTCCTATTCCTGTTTGCCGTCTCTCTCTGCTAATGGTGCCAAATGTTTACTCAACCTGAACCTTTGACCCGGGCCCCTGGTGCAGCGAGTGGTGTGAGTGCCGCCGCCTCAGCTCAGCTCAGCTCAGCGTTCACCGGGTGCCCCTCACACACCTGCCTTCCTCCTAGTCCTGACCCCTGACCCCTGTCCCCAGAGCTGGCAGATATTACACATCGGGACACTAAGGCTCAAAGATAAAGGGACTTGCCCGAGGGAGTAGGACTTCGAAATGGCAGCAGCAAATTGAAAACAAAGCCAAAGCTCTTCCTACTGCTCCCCCCTGTGAGGTTCCTGCAGTCGACCAACCCCAGTAATTCCAAGACTACAGTAAGGTCTCTGCCCGCCCCAGGAAGAAGGACAAAGGCGGCCCACGCAGGGGGTCTTGGAGGGAGCCAGGCCGGGCCTGTCGCTGCCCTCCAGGTAAGTGGACGAAGGCAGTGGGTGTGTTGTAACTCAGGGCCGCCTTCGCTCTGCACACTGTCCCCTGGGCTTTACAACCACAGCGCACTGATGGAAAGAAGAGCTGGCCAGGCCGGCCCGCTGCTGCTTCCTCCCAGGGGCCCCACTCCCACCCTCTGGCCCGTGACTGGCACAGGGAACAGCAAGAGGAGTTGAAAACGGGGTGTGGAGGGAGGAGCACTGTTTTCCTTGCTTTGGGGCCCTGGAAGAGAAGGTGGAGGTGGTGGTACCTGGTACAAAGCATTGACATCCCAGATCTCGTCATCACGGGCCTTTCACCTTCACTTTCAAATCTGGGGATAACGTCACTTAACTCACAGGGGTGTTGCGACAACTGGGGGGAGAACACAGGGGAAGGGTCAGGAGCTTAACAGTAGCTCAGCAACCCGTGTGAGACCCAGATGGGCACCGAAGCCACGGCACACACACAACTTGGGAGGGTGAAGTGACCTATCCACGTGACGTGAGCATCCAAGGTCACGGCCCAGCCTTGAACTCAGGGTTTTTGGCCCAGGTACGCTGCTTGTAGTGAAGTGCTGTGAGAGTTTACACCCACCTACTGCCCACGTGGTCATCTTAAAGCAGCTGCCCTGCTGGTCACTGGAAGTTAGTTAGAGATGGGGATTAACGTCCTAGCCTTGTGGTCTGGGCCAGGAACCGCTCTATGGGCCCAATTTCTTCGCCTATAAAAGTGGGGGAAGGGCAGGGAAACGGAGTGCTCAGTCCTCTTGTTCTGGGAGTGAGCACCTCAGCCATTCTGAGCTCACTTGTCTCATCAGCCCCCAAATGAAGCTTAGGAGAAGATCTGCATCCCAAGGTCAGAATCAGGCATCTCTCTGAGCAAGTGAAGCACTACAGACAGCCTTTTAAACCCCCATCAGCCAGATGAAGAAACAGACTGAGAGGCCAAATGACTCTCCTCTCTTGTCACCTACCTACTCCCCCTGCATAGATGTCTTGGTTTTCACAACTGCTGGGTCAGTTCAGAGCTGAGAGCGGTGTTCTGGACTAAGTTTTAGCTCCCATGGAGTTCTCTTTCCTTCACTCCTCTCGTGGTTCACTCCTGCCCCTGGGACTTGGGGTTCAGAACAGACAGGGCGGCAGATGCCTCTTGCCTTTCATTCTGAGCTGCCTCCTTCCTCCTGAGAGATCATGACCAGGCCGTGCAGATCCGCTCAGGTTCAACAGGGCCTGCTAGATGGTCTACTCAGCCTGTCACGTAGAAATACGTGACAGGCTGAGCAGGCTTCTTGAAATCTACACTCACCTGCTTCTGCTTCCCACCCTCCTGCCTCTCAACCCACTTGGGTCTGGCCCCTCCGCTGCACCCCACCCACCTCTGCTCTCCTTCCTTCCTGAGCGCCAGCAGATTCCCAGTCACCAAGCCCATGAGCCTTCGTCCAGTCCCGCCCTCTCCCGAGGCGGAGCTTGCTTGTTCTCTCCGGATGTCCCGGAGTCGCTTTAGGCCCCGTGTGCCAAGGCTGACTGGCTATGGGCGCCTTTCTCCTGGCAGGGCACAGCTGCTGGGATGAGGATTTCTGCAGAGTCCCTACACTCCGGAACACTGGGACCCTGGGGACTGGAAAAGCCCGGAGCAGGCTGGCCCATCTGGACTCTGGCCCTTGTTGGCCAGAAACGTGGATCCCAGAAATATGCCTTCTAGTCTGTGAGCGGCAAAGGGATCCCAACTGTGCTCCGGAGTCCCTGTCCTGGTCTCTGCAGAGCATCTGTCATGGCCGGGCCCCTTGCTAGGCACCTGCCCTGATTCAGTTCAGCGGAGAGAAGATGGGGCAGGGCTCACTCACCACCTTCCCTTCTTCATGGCCTGCATCTCAGCCCGCTTCCATCCAAAGGCTGGGTGTAGGGGGTCCTGGAGGGCAGGTCAAGCAAGGAGGGGACCGTCGGGTTGGGGAAGCACTGCTCTTCTTCCTGCTGCAGAGAAGGGGGCGAGGTGGTAAAGGACGGCCGAGGGTCTGGGAGCCTCGTCCCTATGGTGCCGCGGTGTGGGATGACCAGCAGGGAACAGAAAGGAGCTTTCGGAAAGAGGTACCTGCTGGCCATGCCACCACTTCCCCTGAAAGTTCCAGCAGAGCATAACTGGACCTCGGGTACTCGGCCTTTCTGCTCTTCAGCCATTTCCCCTGCACATTCACATTTTGGGCCTGCAATTCCCTCTCCCATCTCTGCCTGGTGAGATGCTTTTGTCTTTCAAGGTCTTACCACACACACCCTTACCTCCTATAAGACTTCCCTAACCCTCAAATACACAGGTCATGTCTCACTTTATTTCTCCAAGACAGGCAATGCTCACGATGAAGGCACAGGCCTCCCAGGGGACAAAGCCTGTGTCTTCTCTCACCCCATGGGCCTGGAGCACATTAGCTGCTCATTAAGTGTCTGAATGGATGAACGGGGAGGCGCTGCCCAGTGCTCAAGTACACCTATTTGCCAGCCCAGAGGGTGGTCTTCTCTGACTGCCCGTGGGAGGGAGGCAAGAGCACACCATGATAAAACTGGTTGTTACAAAGCAATGCTGTTTGTACCAAAATATTTAATGAATATGCCGTTAAAATAAAGCCAACAAAAGAAACAGTAATACAATTTTACTGGTTTATATTTCAATTCATAAAGTTGACACACTGAAACTACCCTAGCACAATGTCCACGCACCTAGTTTTAGATGGGCTTACAGCTGTTTTGGTAACTGAACAAGAAAGACACAGAAAGCGGTGGAGGGGATGGTTTGGGGGTCAGGGGTTGCCGCTTGTTACCTCCCTGATCACAGATGACCTCAGCAAGCGTTAATACAGCCAACAGGAAAAGAGATACAAAACAACCCAGGTGTCTTTATGTACAAACCAGTGCCTCTTGTAACCAGCGACCTCCACACTGCACGCAGAGAAGACGACAAGTCATCTGCGAGACAGCCTGTCAGCATATCACTATATAAATTAAAAGTCTAAAGTTATTTTGTTTATAAAAAAGGTGCTAAAACCTCTATTCCATAGTTCTGAAGCGAGAACTTGCAGCCCATCTGAACAGCGAGGTTTGCACCCAGCCTCACTCCGGGGAGGGCCCCGGCAGGCAGGGACACAGGCCAGCCGGACGGGGGCCTCTTGGCATGTGTGTCCTGCACATCCTCACATTTACACACACACATACATACACACACACACCTCAGAGTCTTTCTCACTTGTACAAGCTGTTGTGCAAAAACACTAGAACCTTGAAGTGAGGGAGCTCTTCACAGCTCTCGCGACAGCAGGGTGGAGAGCAGAGCCCGACAAACCTTGAGTGAAATTAAGTGCCCAAAATAACCACATAATTAAGTTGTGCAGATCAGTCCTAGTCTGGGATTTAAACACTGTCAATTGGGTGCATTGGGAAAAGATATTTATATATACACACACACACGACACATTAAGCAAAATAAGGTTTGTCCACGTTATGATTAATCCAGTCTCAACAGTCGGTCAAGTCACCCACCCCAGCACTGGGGAGTCATTTGGCAGCTAACACTAAAAACAACAGGAACTATGAGAGTTGCATAGAATTGATCAGAAACATGTGAATAATGCCAAACCAAAAACCTGTGCATCGTAGAGTTAGTTTAACAAAACTAGGTGGCTTCACCTACAACCATGAAACCCTCCTATTTAAAACAAAGTGCTTCTCCATGTCTACCTGGAGGACCCTCTGCTGGCACTGGAGCAGATAATTATTTGAGCTACCGATCCCCTGCCCCACCTCCCCCAATATATAATAATATGTGTATTTTAAAAAAAAAGATTAAAGGTTTAGAAAAAAACCAAAGGCCTGAAGGATCCCCAGACTCTGATAATGTCACTCAGCCGCTGGGCTGGGTGAGGAGCTGACCTAACCGGGAAGAGGCCCGGAGGTCACACGGAGGAGTGGCTTTCTGGAACGTCCAGGGTGGCAGGCCAGCCGGCAGGCCTGTTAGTATCAGGAGTGAGGAGGGCCTTACCGCACAGGCTGCCTGCTTCATGAGCTCTGGTCCAACAACCTACCCACATGCTTCTATGGATCTGACTTAGGTACATTCTGGTCCTGGGACATGTCACAGAATCACACATCTGGCCAAAGAAGGCAACAAAAGGTGTCATGTTTTCTGAAGGTGTCTGGAGGCAGCAGCTGCTCTCAGCAAGTCTCTTTCCCTTGAACCCCGGTTGCCGTCTTTATGGAGCTCAGTGTTCGGTTAAACCACGTCTTCTTGGCCGCCTGTACCTCGTTGAGGGCAAGGCCTAAATGGTGCTCCAAGTCCTGGAAGAAGAACGACGTACGTGAGGATGCTGGTCTCCAGTGCTAATGACACCGCCTCCCCAGAGCCGAGCCAAGAATTCAGTCTATTTCCTCTCGAGAGGGCTCTGGAAATTCCCCCAGTTCTCAAAGTGGCATAGAAAGATCTGGAGTGCCTCAGGCTCTGGGAGATTTCCTAGTTAAGACCTCCTCATTTCTTGCCTCGTCTACTTATTAAAACGGCCTCCTACCTGAACGTCTCCCTCTCCGTCCACCCACTGCATACCAGGAGACAGACCGAATGTTCTACCTAAGAATGCAACATTAATTTCCGGCAAGAGCCTTTCAAGCCTAGACTCCCTAGCAAGACGTCCGAGATGCTTCACAATCTGGGCAGAGACTCTTCCAGCTTGGCACCCACTTCCACCCCTACTTCCTAAAGGCCCTTCCAGGCAGGCCCTCTCCTCCCTCTGTGCTGCTGGACACACCATGCCCTCCACCAGGAAGGCTCACTGTTCTGTCTTTTCTCCAGCAGCAACCTCTGCTCACTCTCGGACTACAGCCCAGATACTGTCCTTGGTGAGGCCTCTCCTCGCCACCTTGGACGGTCACGGAGGCCACGTGCTAGCTGTGCAGCCCCAACAGTGAGAACCGGGCCTGGGCGAAGTAGACGCCCAGGTACCGTGTGTGATACGAAGACCAGGGCTTAAGCTTTAGTCCTGAACTTGGTTCCCTCTGCAAACTGTGCCTGGTGCCTACCTTGTGCTCAGCATCAGGCCTGATGGAACTAGCCATGCAGTGTAACAATGAACAAAACAAGCCCCAGTTTCTCCATAAGGAAAGGAGGCCCAGATAAATTAGGTAATACGTCCAAAGTCACAAAGCTGGGTAAGTGACGGGAGCGGGGGCACAAAAGCCTGTATTTGTGAAGCCCTCAGATATCGTGCTGAGCCCTTCCCGTGCATTATCTTTTTTAGTCCTCAAAGCAGACTATCAGAGTGACCCCTCATCACCTCCACTGGCAGAGGAGGAACCTAAAGTGAAAGGAGGTTACCACTAACCCAAGGTCAAAGAGTTTGGTGGTGCAGCTGTGATTTCAAATCATGCATTCTCTGCTCCACCAGAAAGATTCCAAGTTTGATGGATAATTCTCATTATGAGAAAGTCCAATCGTTAGGACAGGCTAAATGCTAATTAAACATCCACTAGTAAATAGCAAGTAATGGGCTTCTTCCCATGAGGATTATGGTAGAAGTTTAAAAGGGAAAAAAACCCCAAACCATGAAGATCATTTCTGGGGTTTCTAGCCCACACCAGGGAAATCCTGCCCCCGTGCAGGTCTGGGTCCCGCCGCCCCAGGGGCAGAGGGCTGGCCGGGGGCACAGAGGCAGCTGTTACCTGGATCTTACACTCAGCTTCCACCAGCTGCAGCTTGGTTTGTGCCAGTTCCAGTTCCATCTCTCTCAGCTGGTTCTTGAGTGTTTCCTTCTCCTCATCTGTGTCCTCATCCAAAACTTCCTTAGCTGAGCTGATGCCCTTTATGCGCCCTTCTTTGTTGAAAAATTCCCGGCAGCGCTCACAGTCATCCACATTTTGCTGAAATTGAATGTCAGATGTGAAGAGACAAAGAAGACATGAAGGTGTGAGCATCTCCTTTCTGGGGAGCCAAGAGATGGCTTCTCTGCCGAGCACTACAGCTTCTGAAAAACTGTGTTCTCTCTGTAAACTGGCAGATGACCTACTGGAAAAGTCACCTGGTGTTATACACCAAAAGCAACACAAATATTCTTATGTCTTGATCCAGTCATCTCACTTCTAGGAACCTTGGCTAAAAAAATGAAAAAGCGGGCTTCCCTGGTGGTGCAGTGGTTGAGAGTCCGCCTGCTGATGCAGGGGACGCAGGTTCATGCCCCGGTCCGGGAAGATCCCACATGCCGCAGAGCGGCTGGGCCCGTGAGCCATGGCTGGTGAGCCTGCGTGTCCGGAGCCTGTGCTCCACAACGGGAGAGGCCACAACAGTGAGAGGCCCACGTACTGCAAAAAAAACCAAAGAAACCAAACAAACAACAAACAAAAAAAAAATGAAAAAGCAGTGACTAGATACAGATTTACATACAAGGAATTTCACTGCAGAATTAGAGACACAAAAAAGGGGTGGGGAGATAAACTATCCAGCTACTGGGAAAAATTAAATAGGATGTGCTGTATTTATACAAAGAAGTACACAGCCTCAGGAAAGTTTTTGAGGAATTTCTTGTAACATGGTAAAAATGTTTAAATGCTGGGTAAACTAGGACACAAAAATGTCTTTAAAGTATAGCTACAAGGATATACCACATTTCATGAAAATAAGATGGCAATGACTGTAAGAAAACATCATTTCGTTTTCCTCTAAGAAAATATTCTGCCAATTAAACCACAAAAAGCCATGAGTTATAAAATATGTCCCAATTTCAGATGTAAATGTGAAAAAAATGCCTTAGAGTGAATGAAATTTTCTATGTTAGAACAAAGACTGAAAGAATACACGCCAAAGTGTTAATGATGATGTTGTCTGTGGGTAATAAGATTATAAGGGTTTTTTTTCCTCCTTTACTCTTATTTTCCAAATTTTCTGCAATGAACATTATTATTAGTTTTAGCATCAGAAAATAAATTTTGTTTAAAAAATAGGTACTGCTGGTTAAACACTACTTATAATGGAGGCCAGGTATCATCTTGCTCCAGGTAAAATGCTGGTTTGTGCAGACATGGCCATGGACTCCCCCATGTTTCTGTCCAGAGTTGTAAACATGTTAGTAAAGTATCTTTCAGTAAATTACTCATCTCAGTAAAATCTGACAAGTATTCTAATAATAAAGAAAGAAAGCACCAAGTTACAAAACCCCTCAAATTGGCAAGCAAACATTAAAAACTCAGGTTCTCACTGTATCTGGGCCCATTACAGCAAGAGGAATTGAGCTCAGAAGGCAAGTGTCCCCCTGCTACAGAACAATGTGGGGAGTGACCTGGCCTCTGCGCCCCACCCTCAAGCACAGCCTGTCACCTGCAGGACTCTTCCACCTCAGCAGGGTGCTGCAGTAATCACAGATAACACCTGAAGTCCTGGGGCTCTTGTGTTTTGTTTTGTCTTTTTACAAGTGAAGTTAGCACGGAGGAGGACGTTACACAAATTTGTAAGGAAGAGGGACACTTGTATTTTGAGATCTAATGCCAGAGCTCTTCTGGTCTTATCTGTATCCCCTGCCTAGAGGAAAGAGGCAGAATATCAGTTGTCAGTTGTAGCCACCTTGTCAGGTACTCATCAGCTTCCCTCATTTTTGGAATCAAAGCAGAATACCCGGGGACTTCCCTGGTGGTGCAGTAGTTAAGAATCCGCCTGCCAACGCAGGGGACATGGGTTCGAGCTCTGGTCCGGGACGATCCCACATGCCACGGAGCAACTAAGCCTGTGCACCACAACTATTGAGGCTGCACGCCACAACTGCTGAAGCCCGCGCACCCGGAGCCTCTGCTCGGCAGCAAGAGACGCCACTGCAATGAGAAGCCCGCACACCACGACGAAGAGTAGCCCCTGCCCGCCGCAACTAGAGAAAGCCCACGCACAGCAACGAAGACCCAGTGCAGCCCAAAATAAATAAATACATAAATAAATTTATTTTTAAAAAAAAGATAGTATTGTTACTAATAGTGGTAGGTTATTTAAAAAAAAAAAAAAAAAGCAGAATACTCCCTCCCCAAATTTTTTGTGCTGAATATAGCCATAAAATGAACTAGGTGGTATAAAATGTCTTTGATAAAGGAAGACTTACCCGAATTTTTTCAATTTCCACTTTATTAGCAGTCTGCTGCTTCTCTAATCTTTCACTCAACTGAGAACAAATCTGAAGAAACAAACATAATAGAAAATGACAATCTCTTCAGCAATGTCATAAGCCGCACAACTTGGGCTTGGGATGAGCTCTGCAGTGGAAGCTGGACTATGGAGTGGAACTGGGACAGCACTGAGCAGGAGCGGGTGTGAGACGACAGGTGGGCAGAGGTGCCTCTGGCTCTCCCACCCCCGCATCCACTGGCCTAGGACCTGCAGGGACCTATCAGTGCCACGCTCGATGGCCAATGTTTACAGACACTGCCAGACTCAGGAGCCAGCACGAGATCCCAGTACAGAAAGAAATAAGACCAATTCAGTTACGTTCTCAAAATGCAACCCGCTGGGGAGAGAGGTGGTTCTACGTCATGAGTCTGAAGTGCTCCCAAGAACTCGGGGGCTTCCATGTATTAAGTGCCTGCTTATGTGAGGGAACTATGCCAGGTACTCCACAAAGATAATCTCATGGACTCCTCACAACAGTTCTCCGCGTGAGCGATGATTTCCCTTATTTTACAGTTGAAAAGCAGTGCGGTAACTTGTCCAGTGAAGCGAAGGGACTCGTCAGTGCAAGTCGCCGAGCAGGGATGCGTGTGGGTGTGGAGAAGACATCTTGTGCAGGCAAGCAGGGCTTCCAGAGAACACGGCCCAATTCCAGGGTGCACGGACCCACCTGCTTGTAGTCACCGATGATAGAACTGTTTTTTTTAATCTCAGATTCTGCCTTGTCGAGTTCCCGACGGCACATTTCTTTTAACTGCGTACATTAAGAAAAGCAAAAGTGAATGTTAAGGGAAATACAAGCGAAGCTCTGGCACTCCGCGCTTAGCGCTGGGCTTTCCCCAAAGTGCCTGACCTCCTGGAGGTAACTCCCCTCCCTTCTTCCTCACTCTCAGCACTACTAACCCTACTCTTTTTTTTTTTTTTTTTTTCTGGTACGCAGGCCTCTCACTGCTGTGGCCTCTCCCGTTGCGGAGCACAGGCTCCGCGGCCATGGCTCACGGGCCCAGCCGCTCCGTGGCATGTGGGATCTTCCTGGACCGGGGCACGAACCCATGTCCCCTGCATCGGCAGGCGGACTCTCAACCACTGTGCCACCAGGGAAGCCCATTAACCCTACTCTTGATGCTAGGAGAGAACAGTCAAAACTTCTGAACTTTCAGCTTGCGGCTTTTGCTGAAGTTCCTCCCTGTCAGTGCAGCCCTACCTGGGATCCTGAGCTGAGAGGTAACACAAAGCAAATGCAGAGGAAGAGCTAACAGGAGGACTGCTGCTCCTTCAGTGCCTCATGGATTATGTGGGAGGCGCCCCGCCATCTCTCACCTCAGGCAGCCTGACTGAGACGAGAAGGTGGATGGTGAAGAGAGCCCGCCTGCTCTGGGGCATGCAGCACCCAAAGCTCTTCCTATGGCTGTGAGTCTGCGCCCAGGGGCTATGCTCAGGACAAGCCTTCCAGAGTTTGCTCTGTGGGGGAGATGTCGGTGGACAGGTAGGGGAAGAGCCAGACATTATGTGATGTCTGCCTTCCTTTTGCAGAAATGCTAACCCTCTTGTCACACTCAGATGCTGACACACAGGAATTTCTCCTGCCCCAGTGAAGGATGGGCTTTGCCCCACTGTCTCCCCCTACATTTTAATTATTAAGAACCATTATGCTTTTCACAGTAAATACAAAAGGCCTTTGGAGAGAAACTGAAGCCAGCTGTCTCTGGGTTCTCCAGTGCCAACAGGAAGCCACCAGTGAACTCCCAGCTCTCAAGCATTTGCAAGACACAGAGGAATGTGGGAGGGGCAAAGCTCCCCTCACCTGAGCAGACTCTTCTTCCAGCCGTCTCTTCTCTTCCTCTGCATCAATCAATTTCTGTTTGGTCATAAGCAGCTCCTTATTCAGTGCATCTGCCTTTTCCTCAGCCTGAAACATTTAAGAGGTGCTGTTACAGAACAAGAAGTAAGAACTGAAAGGGATTTGAATTACCCAGAACAATCCAATTTTAAGATGATGAGGAAACTGTGATCCAGAGAGGGGACGTGATATGCCCAAGGTCACGCTGAGACTACACTCACACACAAGTGTCTGGCCCCGTCTCCTGCCCAGAGGCAGTGCGGGGCAGTAGCTAGGAGCTCGCCTTTGTCAGACAGCCTGGTCTTGACTCCCATTGCTCCCTAACTGTGTGCCACTTGGACAAGTCATTGAGAACTTCTCTGAGCTTCACGATCTTCAGCTGACAGATAAGGCATGGAATGGACTCAGCACAGTGCCTAGCATATAGTAAACACTCAACAAAAGGTAGGTGTCATTATCATTAATAGTAATAATAAATTCTGGTTTTCTTCTTCCAAATTCTCAGTATTTGCTCTGCTTAATCAAATAAGTTCTGCATTTTGCTCTCCCTGTCACCTGACAAAGGAAGGCACCCCTTTGCTAGCACTCTCCTTTTATTATCTGAAATGGCCATCTTCCACCCCAGTTTTTTTCTAAAGCATGCAAAGGTCTGGTGGGCAGATCTTTGGGTCCAAGTGAAAATGATACACCTGTACCTGACAAATACAGTCCCTGACACTGGAGAGTCCAAGGATAACTGAAGAATGAGAGACTGTAGCATGTTAGAAGGCAGTCAAGGAAAGGAGGTGGAAGCTCCTAGTTACAGAGTGCTAGATATAGAGGGTCTTTGCCAGCTCCTTATATCCAACCTCCTTTGACAATGGATGGTGGTTTCCCTGAAATTAAAGAGCATTTCAGATGTCACCTAGCTAAAGTGGTATAGCTGAGCCCCTCTGCTTTCTACTACACCACATCTTCTGACGTACTTTCTTTGGGAGGCATAGGTTCCAGGCGGCTGGGGCCTTAAATGGAGAACTGAGAATGGCATGATATGCAAAAGGCCATCAGTTACTTGCATATGCGTGCAATTAAATGGGGTCCTGGAGTTAAGGCCTGTCCTTTCTGGTGAGTGGCTTATAATCACCTCTAGTTCAAACCCCAGTAGCAATCAAAATGGAAATAAGAATCAAACAAAAGAGGAAATAACAAAGAAGAATAAAGTCCTGTCAAAGATTCTGTTTTACTTTAATCAACAGAACATCCTGTTACCTCTCCCTTCTCTCCCCTGGACCCAGTTAACATCTTCTGAACAGTACTTTGGAACCTGTAGCACACACTTATATTCTCTCAGTTACTCACCATCACTCCCATGGTAGATAAGACTGATTCTAAGAAGTACGGGACAGCCAGGTCATGGACTCAAGAGTCTTCCTGGCCCATCCTGATTACCCAGCTTAGAAAAAAATGTAGATGGGGAAGTGATTTCCCCAAGCTTGCACAATGCATGTAGCAGAGCTGGAATCCGAAACCAGGTCTCTCAACATTAAGCCCAGCATTTGTGCCATCACTCCAAGAGCTGACTCTCAAGGCTGTGTCAATAGGAAGGTGCACACAGGCCACTGGACTGACCAGCCAGGGTCCTCTTATGGCACCACACTTGCTGCACAGTCATTCTACTTACATAAGCACATAAGGAGGGAACATGTGGCGATAAACACAAGTCCAGACTTCCGCTTCTGGTCATAAAGGACTAACCAGGACCAGATTTACCCTCTCACTGTAAACAAAACACTGGACGAAATACATAAAACTACTGTTTGCTGACACTAAAAACAAATGCAGAATTGTGGTTCCTGGGAGAAAGGAAACAAGCAAGGTCCTACTACCATTCTGGCTTTCTGCCTAGAGGCACTTCTGGACCAAGGAGCAGGGTGAGGAGTTCCAAACAGAGCATATGCCTCAAAGGGTTCAGGAGGCAGAGATAGGGGGTCAGAGATGCTGAGGTGGCTGGAACCTGTGGAGTAGAGCTCTGGAGATCTGAGCGCTCCAGAACTGCGAATAAGGCAGTAAAGGAGATAAAATGAAATCATGAAAATACCCAATTAAACCAAAGAAGGCAGAAAAGGGGAAAAAAGAAAGAAAAAGCAAATACAACAAATGGAGAACAAACAGCAAGTGGGAGAGTTAAATATACCATATAAATAATTACATTAAATGTAACTGGTCTAAACATTCCAATTAAAAGAAGGAGATTATCAGACTAAATTTCAAAAAGCAAGATCCAACTATATGCTGGCTACAAAACCCCATTTTAAATATAAAGACACAGATATGTTAAAAGTAAAAGTATGGAAAAGGATATACCATGAAATACCATGAAAGTCGGAATGGCTATATTAACATCAGACGAAGTAGATCTCAGAACAAAGAGTATTAACCACGGACAAAGAGGGACATTTCATAACAATAAAAGAGTCACTCCAGAAGGCAGTAAATCTGAAATGCATTCATAAATTCAAATTACAGGAAAACAAAAACTGACATAACTGAAAGGAGAAATAGATAAGTGCACAGAGTTACAGATTTCCTCACTGTTCTCTCAGTAAGTGATAGAACAAATAAAGAGAAAGGCAGTAAATCCGTGGAAGTCAATCAACTTGACAGAAGTGACATGACAGAACGCCCCACCGACAACAACAGGACACACAAACTCTCCAAGAGCACGTGGCACATTCACCCATCAGACAATATGGAAGGCCCTAAAATAAGCATAAGTATGTTTTAAAAGCAATAAAATCAGAAAAAATATGTACCCTGATGACAACTGAATTAAATCAGAAATCAACAACAGAAAAATTTCGGGGACAAATCCCTAATAGTTAAAAATTAAACAACACACTACTAATTAACTCAGAGATCAAAGAAGCAATCACAAGAAGTGAATGAAAATAAAAACACGACACATCAGAATGTGTGAGATGTAGCTGAAATAGTGCTTCAGGGAGATTTATAACTTTAAATGCTTATTTTAGAAAAGATGAAAGGTCCAAATCAATGACTAAGCTGCTTCTTTAAGTAGCCAGAAAAAGAGCAAATTAAACCAAAAGAAAAGTAGGAAATAATAAAAAGCAGAAATCAATAAAAGAAAAAGAAATCAACAAAACCAAAAGCTTGGTTTTAAAGAGATCAACACAATTGATGAACTTCTAGTTAGTAGACTGATTAAGGAAAAAAGGGAAAAGACACAAATTACCCATATCAGTAATGAAAGAGAGAAGACTTCAACAAATCCATCCTATAAACATTAAAAGAATAAGGGAATATCAACGACTCTGTGCCTATGTATTTGACAACTAAGATGAAATGGATAAATCACTTGAAAGGCACAAAGTATAAAAATGTACACATGAAGAATTAGAAAATTTGAATAGCTCCATATCTGAAATCATAATTAAATAATTTCCTGCTGGACTTCCCTGGTGGCACAGTGGTTGAGAATCCGCCTGCCAATGCAGGGAACACGGCCTCAATCCCTGGTCTGGGAAGATCCCACATGCTGCAGAGCAACTAAGCCCGTGCGCCACAACTACTGAAGCCCGTGCCTAGAGCCCGTGCTCCGCAAGAAGAGAAGCCTCCGCAACAAGAGAAGCCACCACAATGAGAAGCCTGTGCACTGCAATGAAGAGTAGCCTCCGCTCGCCACAACTAGAGAAAGCCTGCGCGCAGCAACGAAGACCCAACGCAGCAAGAAAAAAAAAAATTTTTTTTCTTGCTAAGAAAACTCCAGGCCCACGTGGTTTCATTAGGGAATTAAAGATTTAATCAAGGAACAATCCCACAAAAAGTCCTTAAAAAATAGGAGGGAACAATTCCCAGTTCATTTTAGAAGGCTAGCATTTCCCTGATATCAAAACCAGACAAAAACATTAAAGAAACTCCAGACAAATATTCCTTAGCAACACAAAAATCTTTAATACAAATAAAAATCTTAAAAGAAAAAAGAAACCCCACGTTTCCTAGGAATGCAATGTTTGTGTACACTGAAAAATCAGTTTGTCTACACTTCACTGTACTAAGAGAACTAGGAAAAATAGCAAATAATCACCTCAACAGAGGCAGGAAGATCATTTGATCAAATTCAACACCCATTCATGACAACTCTCAGCAAACAGGAAGAAAGGAGAACTTCCTCAGCCTGATCTATGGAAAACCTACAGCTAACTGGAACAAGGTGATGAGGTCCACTCTCACCATCCAATATTGTTCCGAAGGTCCCAGTCAGTGCAGGAAGGCAAGGGAAAAAAGACAGAATGACTTGAAAAGAAGTAAAACTGTCTTTATTCAGAGATGATATGATTGTGTATGTGGAAAATCCTAAAAAATAAACAAAAAAGCTACAAGAATAGTGATTTAGCAAGGTCACAGGATACAAGGTCATGTAATCAACTGTATTTCTAGAGACTAGCAATAAATAATTGGAAAATGCAATTAAGAAAAAATTACCCTTGGGACTTCCCTGGTGGCACGATGGTTAAGAATCTACCTGCCAATTCAAGGGACACGGGTTCGATCCCTGGTCTGGGAAGATCCCACATGCCATGGAGCAACTAAGCCTGTGCGCCACAACTACTGAGCCTGTGCTCTAGAGCCTGCAAGCCACAACTACTGGGCCCGCGTGTCACAACTACTGAAGCACATGCACCTAGAGCCCGTGATCTGCAACAATGAGAAGCCTGCGCACTGCAGTGAAGAGTACCCCTTGCTCGCCACAACTAGAAGAAAGCCCACACGCAGCAACGAAGACCCAATGACACAGCCAAAAATAAATAAATTAAATTTATTTAAAAAAAGAAAGAAAAAATTACCCTTAATAACAGATTAAAATATGTGCAAATCTTGTAAACTGAAAACTAAGAAAACAATGCTGAAATTGAAAAAGACCTAAATAAATGAAAATTGTAACATATTCATGGATTGGAAGGTTCAATCACTGCTCAGATGTTAATATACTCCCCAAGCTAATTTACAGATTCAATACAACCCCACTCAAAATCCCAGAAGGCTTTTATTTCTAGAAGTTGACAAACTGATTCTAGTATTTATATAGAAATGCAAATTACTTACAATAGCCAAATTATTTTTTAAAAAGAACAACAAAATTGGAGGACTCCCATGACCTGAGTAATTATGACAGTGTGGTATTGGCATTAACGATAGATGTATACATCAATGGAGGAGATACAGAATCGAGGAGACCCATACATACAGGTCAATTGATTTTTTTTTTTTTTTTTTGCGGTACGCGGGCCTCTCACTGTTGTGGCCTCTCCCGTTGCGGAACACGGGCTCCGGACATGCAGGCTCAGCGGCCACGGCTCACGGGACCAGCCACTCCACGGCATGTGGGATCTTCCCGGACCGGGGCACGAACCCGCGTCCCCTGCATCAGCAGGTGGACTCTCAACCACTGCGCCACCAGGGAAGCCCAGGTCAATTGATTTTTGATAAAGAGACCAAAGTAATTCAGTGGGGAAAGTTTAGCCACCTGCTCAAGTTCAGAGAACTAGAATGCAGTGGAGCCAGAATTCAAATCCCAGGAGTTGAGCTCCTGAGTCTGTTTCCATCACTCCCACATTACACTGTCTCAATGCAGAGAGCAACCATGCCAGAGGGGACTCAGGTGGGGTCCTATCAGCCCTGTGCCAGGTACCTTCCACAGGTTCCCTCTCAGCCTTTAGCACCAATGCCTTAATGTCAGGTCCACGCATTACTCCCATTTCATAGAGGAGAAAGCTTGGATGGAGTCACCTAGGGACTCAGTAGCTGACCGGGGATCTCTCCATAGCTGCTTTGTGACAAGTAACAGAAATGACAGGTGAGGAATAACAAAAGTGATAATAAAATCAGTTGGAAATACAAAGAGGGTTCTGGAAATTCTATAAGCCACATATGAGAGCTTTTCTCTGGGATGCAGAAAGGGAAGAGTGAAAGGGCATGATGAAGTTCTTTCAGAAATCTAAGTCCCTGAAGCCAAAACACGCTGAGAGGACCCCACAGCCCTCACTTCAGAACCTCTGATTTTCCGTGATGATTCAAAAGATACGAGAGAAGACTAACTTGGAAAGGGACTCAACGTTTAGTGTGAAAAGGTCTGTTTTCTCAGCACCGTCGATGGCTGGACGATGGGACCCCAGTTTGCTATTCCTGAGCCCTAGTGGCAACAGGGTTCCTGCTCCTCTGAGCCAAGTTAAGAGCGGCAGGCCAGCTGGACTGCAGTCTAAGGGCTCTGCCACTAACAGTGTGACTGTGTAAGACATTTAACCTCTTTTGGCCTCATCAGTGAAATGGGGATCGTAACTGTATCCTTTACACAAGGGTTGTTTGGAGGATTTGACAGTAAGTACACAGCACGTGGAGCAGTGTCTAGAACTCTGTAAGTGCTTAAGAAATGTTCTGTTAGGTGTCAGTATATTTTTGATGTAGTTATGACATCAAACCATAGCTTCTTGTTCCATATTTATTTTGGAGACAGTGTGGCATTACAGAAAAAGCCTGGGTGTTTCAATTAGATGCACCTGGGTTACATTCCTGGCTTAGCTTCTTCCTGGGTGCCTTCCTCTCTCTTGAGTCTCAAGTTTCTTTATTGTTAAAAAAATCCTTATCCATAAATGGGGCTCATGTTACAAGGCTGAGGTAAGGATAAGAGATATTAGAGTTTAACAAAGTGCTTCTCACTGTGCCTGTCACATACATCATCATAGAGTAAATGGGAATTCATCTTATTTTTACTATTTCTCACTTCTGATACCAGAAATGTAACCTAGCTCTTTGACTACTGTGCCAGGCAAAGACAACTTAAAAAAAGGCTTACCCTCTTTAGAGGCAGGCTTCAAGAACCTAAGAAGTGTATTTTCCACCCTAAACTAGTAGAGCATCAATGTTACTTCTGGTCCCATCAGACTGGCAAATCCAACAGCTCAAACTAAAAATCTGCCTGGAATTTTATCTTAAGTTGCCTCTTAATATAATTTCATTGTAGAATACAAAGCTCTAGTACAGGACCCATTTTCTTTTCTTTTTCACTTCCTTTCTGCATGACCTACAGCTGCTAGAAGAGCCATCACAGGTGCACACTGTGATTTTTGCTTCAGCAATTACCCTGCTCAGTGTACACCCTCCTCCCTCCGCTCACTTGGCAGAAATGCCTGAACAGTGAGGGAATGATTCTCATAGTGTTTCTACAAAGAAGATCAGAGGGTATGCTGGGAACCTGCACCACAGGGAGGAAACTCCAACCTAAGGAGACTGTGGTAAACCAAAAAGCAACGGGATCTCCAGGTTCTGGTTACTGAGGGCTAATGGCCTTGCAACACCCTCCCTGGAAAAACTGGAAAAAGGAGTCTTCCCAGCTACCTGCAGCTACTTATAGCTGACAATCAGACAAAGAGAGTGAAACAACACTGCCTGTGCCTAATTCCTGCACTTTCATACACACCAAATCACGTAATTCTCACTATACTCTTGGACACAGCTATTATTCCACCTCCCCACACTTCACCCTGCTTGAAAGTAGAGTAGCTGATGGTAGAATCCAGACCTGTTCAAAATTTTACTCCATTATTCTATTTCTAAAGAGAAGTAATAAGAACCAGTAGATACTGCCATCTCTCTTTCTCTTCATCTGCGATGTGACTCACTTGGAGAATCTAATGAAAGCAAAGACTGTCAGAGAAATACAGTAGTACACAATATTTTCATACATGTTGGTGGCTGTCAAGGACCTTGTGAAGTTCACAGGTCCTAAGGGGTTCAATATATTATGTTAAGTCCCCTGTAAACCCTCAATAGCCTAAGCCTATCTCCAGAGCCTCAGGAAAATCAACAAGCAGAAAAGTAATCTTAGGAGCCTGAAGGGAAACGTAAGTCAGGTGCTGCCAAACTTTGTCCAAGCGCCAAAGCCAGCCTGCCACCTATTCTCGTAAATAAAGTTTTACTGGAACACAGCCATGTGCATTCGTTTATTTATTGTGTAGGCACCAATGGCAGAGTTACATAGTTGCAACAGAGACCATGTGGCCCACAAAGCCTAAAATATTTACTATCTGTCCCTTTACAGAAAACGTTCGCCAACCTCGACCTAAACCATGAATGAGAGAGTGCACTATGGGAAGCCTGTAGTATAGAAATTGGACAAACACCCTGCCAGGAATGCCATCATCTCAAACCTTTTAAGATTAGGAGAAGCAAAGAAAAACAGAATATCTGCCAACAGAAATTCCTGATGAAATTGCAAGCTGCGGAGGCACTGAGCTTTATTACAACTGGCAATGCTTATCCAACAGGCACGTGATGTGCAGGATGACAAAATCTGTTCTTGTCTTAGGGGTAAGTTAAGGAAATTATAGTGATTAGATGCTACTGCCAATTGCAATAACATAAGAATAGCCAGAAACACCTTTCAATCAATGTCTGGAAAGGCGTTCAGGGTTTGCTGTATAATGAGAGAAGAATGCGGTAAGGAGGCCTTAATGAGATCATGGATGATCCTGAAGGAGAGGAGGGAACAGTACTGACAAGAGCAAGGTGGATCATAAGAGGGAAACACTAACTAGAACAACAAACACTAAAATTCCAGGATTTCACTTGATTAAGGGAGAAGTGTTTCAATATAATCATCCCTTCAGACAAGTCAGACTTACGTTATCCAGGTCCTTTCGCAGTGCAATCTTACTGGTCACCAGCTCATGGGCTAAGTCATCATTTTCCTGTTCCAACCTCATGTTAGCTTCTTGTAGACGCCTATTCTCCCGCTGATGGGTAAAAAGAAACCAGTTACAGACATAAAAATCAGATGGTAATGACAACTTCTCAGGTTAACCCCCAAAACTAATTGCTGAGTCCTACGGGAATCACGGGAGATGTGGCTGGTCCTAACGTGCTGCCAGTCAACAACTGCTTACTTTCTATCTCCACAGAGAAATACTTAAATTCAAGTGACTGTCAAGCAGCTACTTCTTATTAACTGTGACAAAAGCCCACCGAACTGTAACAAACTAGGCTGCTAGTCTGAAGCAAAACAAATCTTGCTTTCTCATTTGCAAACTCAAACTGAAACTGGACCCTAGAAATAGTGAAACTAAATTTTAAAAAGAACTCACTAAAGCTAGTTACAGGCACAATTATGTAAAATGAAAGGCTGAAAACACTTCACATCACCTAGGCCGTAAACAAACCTCAAATCGCTCGATGGGGTCTTCTTGTTGGGCCTGCTGTTCCCTCATGGTGTGATATTCTTTTTCATATTTTTTCAACTTCTTCTGACTAATCTGTAGGATAAAGCACAGCACAAATTAAAAAGTATCAGAGGGGCTTCCCTGGTGGCGCAGTGGTTGAGAGTCCGCCTGCCAATGCAGGGGACACGGGTTCGTGCCCCGGTCCGGGAGGATCCCACATGCCGCGGAGCTGCTAGGCCCGTGAGCCATGGCCGCTGAGCCTGCGCGTCCAGAGCCTGTGCTCCACAACGGGAGAGGCCACAACAGTGGGAGGCCCGCGTACCGCCAAAAAAAAAAAAGGATCAGCAACGGGTGGGTGCTTTCAGGGCTTGCCCTGAAGACCAAGACCTCTGCTGACCTGGGCATCCCAAGTTACTATGAAAGTGGTGTTTCCTGCACATGAGCCCAGGACCTAAAATTCTTACTCAATGACTACCATCATGTCCATGGGTCTGCTGGGGATAACTGGTTGCTGAAGTTTTTACCAGTAGTCAGAATGAGCACCCAACAGATAACCCCTCCTACCTGAGCTCTAGGTCTGACTGTCCATCTTCCTCCTCCACCTCATGGGCCACTTCTTTAGCACATACCAGCACTGCTGCAGGTGCTTTCATTCTGTGACCTCATGACAGCTCTACAAGGTACGGCATTAGTATCCTCATTTTAGAGGCAAGTGAACTGAGATATAAGGAAGTTACGTGACTTGACCAAAGTCACTCAGTTAGCGACCAGCAGGTTCAGGATCTGAGCCCAGGCCGCGAGGCATCATCCAAAGTTCAAGCTGTAGCTACCTCACTGTCCTACCATCTACCACTTTCCTTTCAACTAGCACCTTCTGTGCTGCCTGTAAACAGGCACAGTTCTCTCTGCCCTTAAACACACAGTTCTGCTGAGCGTTCTATTTAGCTGCTCTTCCATCCCATTAAACTACTGTCTTCTTTCTCTCAAGCTTTTTCTTACCAACCACTACAAACTACTACACTGCTGACTCACAAATCTGACTTGTAGCCTCCAGTTCCTAGGAATCACAGAGCTAGTCTAGTCCAACTTCCTTAGTTTACAGAAGAAAATACTGAGCCATAGAAAGGGGATGGGACAGGCCCAAGTTTTTGGCAGGCTGATGTCAGCATCTCCAATCCCTGCTCCATTCTTCCCTTTCTGTCTTACTCGAGCTGCCTGGTGTTCCTCTCCAACTGATTCTGTGGACACCTGGCCCTGTCGGGCCGTTTACAGGCCTGCCTCAATTAGAGTTTGCTCCTGGAGTTTGGCCGCTGCCCGAGGGGAGGCAGCTAGGAGCCGTGCAGCACTATGCCCCGGCTGCAGTCTATAGAAAGATGCCCACTGAACACTTGGGGTGAGGCCACAAGCTGGAAACGGACATCCCTAAACCTAGATCTTCTGCGGTTTAAGGCCAATGCTGGGGTGAATGTTTATTGTGCGTGTAAGTGATTCACAAAGCACTTAAATAGAACAACTTTGTGATCAGTAAATTTATAAACAATCCTAACAGATCAATAGCAGAGGAACAGAAACTAAATGAGGCTTGTGGGCAGCAAACATTTCCTCCCAGTACTCTCTGCTGTCAGTCTGTATAAATGACAAGGAAGGGCAGGGATACAAGGCTCCCCTCGTGCTTTATAAAAAAGAGAACTGACACCAAATCCTACAAAACATTCTCACAAATCTTCAGGATTCTTCAACTTGTCATTCTCATGCTGGGGTAAGGAAGAATTAACATTTTTCTCATAAACATACATTTTAAAAGGCTAATTACAAAGTAATTTTTTCTACCTTTCATTAGCCTTTATTATAAATGTCTCATTCTCAGAGCAAAAGGGTTGATTCTCCCTCACACTGTAAGAGCAGTTAGTGTGTAATAAGTGCCCCAGACATGCCAGGCCCTTCCCACATGTCACCTCATTTGGTTCTTTCAGTTCTGTGATAGGATATGGGCATTTCTTTGTGTTTCCTATGCTTCCACATTTTCTACATTGAGCATGAATTACATTTATAATTAAGCTAACAAAGTGAACGCTGTTTAAAAACAATTCTCATACCCTGGGCTTCTCTGAGACAAAGCTCTGCTCACTTCTCTACGCAGAGCTTGCTGGTCCAGAGTTCTGACTTCTTTCCCAGCTGAGACTTGCCTTCCCAACTCTCAGCCTCACTTCTCGGTCTCTCTCTTCTTCCCTCTCTTTCCCTTGAATGCCTTACCCCACCCCCTCCAACCCCATTACAAACAAAAAATAAACGAACATAACACTGCTTATAATGGGTTCATAGCTGATCCTGACTTCCGGAGCATGTGGCTGCATACCAGAGTCAACTAGTTCAGGTTGCCTCTGAGGCAGAGACCCTGTGAAAAAGACTGATGCCTGAATGAGGAACGAGAGGTATCAGCAGCAAAAGCAGCAATTCAAGTGTCCTTATGAGGCAGCACCCAGGAAAGACCAGCACCTCTCAGCCCGCCTGTCCCATTATCAGTGCCTTCTCCAGGTCAGAACTGCGTCTCACTCACTGTTGTCCCCTGCGCATGCACAGAGAGCGCCCAGAAATGCTTGCTAAATTAATGAGAAGGGAACCCACACCACCACCCGCCCCGCCCCTTTGCATCAACCTGTCTTCTACATGGAAATGGCATCCAAAGCGAACGTACACTGCAAGCCTGGTCCCTCTGCCTGTGCAACCCTGTGCCTGGATCACTCCTCTTCACCTTTCAGATCAGAGCTCCACATCACTTTTTTTTTTGTTTTTTTTTTTTGGCTGCATTGGGTCTCCGTTGCTTGTTCCTGGCAGGCTTTCTCTAGTTGCAGTGATCGGCGGCTGCTCTTCACTGTGGTGCGCAGGCTTCTCATTGCAGTGGCTTCTCTTTTTGTGGAGCACGGGCTCTAGGTGTGCAGGCTTCAGTAGTTGTGGCACGTGTGCTTCAGTACTTGTGGCTCGCGGGCTCTAAAGTGCAGGCTCAGTAGTTGTGGCGCACGGGCTTAGCTGCTCCGCGGCAATGTGGGATCTTCCCAGACCAGGAATCAAACCTGTGTCTCCTGCATTGGCAGGTGGATTCTTAACCACTGCACCACCAGGGAAGTCCCTCCACATCACTTCTTAGTGAACCCTTCCCTGACAGTCTCTTCCCCCTATCAGGCTTGGTCTTTCATTATATATTCTCATAGCGTCAAGCCAAATCCTCCATGGCAGCTGTCCAAGTTCACAATTATTTATTTATGTGCTTACTTGATTAACTGTCTTCCCACTAGGAAACAGGCCACATCTGTTTTGCTTACCACCATACCTCTAGCGCCCAGCTCAATGCTTGGAACATAATCGGAACAGTCAGCTGTTGAACAAATCAAAGTCAAAGGCCTTCCTTTTAACCCAATAAGGATGCAAGCAGGGACATTTCTTGATCCAATAGTTGAGCCCCACTATGTGCAGTGTTCTTTGCTAAGCATTAATGATACGAAGATGTACACAGATCAGGATATGCAAACTCCACAAGGGCAGGAACTCTTTATGCACTGTGAAATTCCTAATACCTGGCACACAGTAAGCATGAAAATACTTAATGAAGAGACATAGTCCCCACGGTTCATTTTGCCTGTCTCTTACTTCTACCACGAAAATTTTAACTGAATTCAAGAAGAAGAGAAGCTATGGAATCAGCCGCAGATCTCTGAATCACACCCACACCCGCTGTTGGCTGACTCCTATCAGAAGGCTGTGGAAATCACGGCTTCACACACAGAGGTATTTTTGCCTTCAAAGACGATTAAATTTGAAATCTGTTCTGTTTAAATACACTTTCAAGGAGGAAAAAATTCTAATAATTTCCTGGGTTAAGGCTGAGTTTGTAATTCAGGTAAAACCAATTTTATACCTCATTGGAATTAGTACAAGGTTCTTAACACTGTTTGAGACAGTACCACTTTGAATGTCCCCTGAGAGCCATGGTTCCCACAAAAAAAGCACAGAAGCTAACCCCCACCCCACCCCCAGCAATTCAACATTCTACACACCATTTCAGAGGGCTCATGGGCTCCCTGAGGCCCATCCATAGTCCCAGGTTAAGAAACCCTGAATTAGAGAGAAGGCGGAGACTTGGAACATGCCAGTTTGATATTTTGGTAGAGGTAAAAATTAGTCTAAAACACCTTTCCTTTGGTCACTCACTTATCATGAATCTGTCACAGGAATTGGATAAGGTTCTCTCTTAAAACATGTGCTACTTGCCCTGGGGAAGCTGGCCCCCGATCAGGCCGTGGAACAGGCAGGGATGTCGTGGCCCACACTGATGGAGAAAGAATGAGAGTGGCTGCTGACCTTGGTGGGAGTGAGGTAGTACCGTCGGCCAGTAAGAACTTGGACAGACCAAGGCTTGAGTCCTGGCTCTGCAGATGACTTACTGTGTGACTGAGGGCAAGCTGCCTTATCTCAGCCTCAGGGTCCTCATCTGTGAAAATCCCAACAGTCCTTATGAGAACTACTGTTATGAGGATCACATGATATAAAACACATAAAGAGCTAAGAAGAGTACCTGGCTGGCACACAGTGAAGTCTTTTTAATAAAGGGTGGCTGTAACATTATTATTATCTGCTTTTCTTCTCTGAACATGTGCTGCAAACAATGAGCCATTTAAACAAAGTCCATTTAACACAGAAGAGTAGGAAACAGGCTGCTGATAGGAAATATTAGGAGTTGATTCTGAAGTTTGGTTTAAAGTCCCTGCAAGGGGCTTCCCTGGTGGAGCAGTGGTTAAGAATCGCCTGTCAATGCAGGGGACACGGGTTCAATCCCTGGTCCGGGAAGATCCCACATGCCGCGGAGCAACTAAGCCCGTGTGCCACAACTACTGAGCCTGAGCTCTAGAGCCCACGAGCCACAACTACTGAGCCCACGAGCCACAACTACTGAAGCCCGTGCACCTAGATCCCGTGCTCCGCAACAAGAGAAGCCACCGCAGTGAGAAGCCCGCGCACCGCAACAAAGAGTAGCCCCCTCTTGCCGCAACTAGAGAAAGCCCGCGTGCAGCAACGAAGACCCAATGCAGCCAAAAATAAATAAATAAATTTTTAAAATAAATAAAAAATAAATAAAGTTCCTGCAAAAGTCAAGAATCCCTGCTGGGCTGGACTCACAGAAAGTCCAGGGCAGGTGGGAGGTTGAATGTTAGTAGCTCTGCGTGGCAGGATTGGAGTTATGTTGTGTGGGTGAGTGTGTGGGTAGGAAGAGGTCTGGCACATTAAGGAGATCCTGACCCCAAAGTCCTCGTTGCTAAATAAAGAAATCTGACACAAGTCCGTGGTTCTTTTTCAGTTAGTGATTACAAGAACCTGAGATTTACATAAAAGTTTCAAGATAACAAGCTACCTCTACATCTACTATTTTCTTTAATCATCAAAACGACTTTCTGAGATGCGTACAGCAGGGATTATCACCCTCATTGTACTGGGGAACTGAGACCTCGCTAGGTAAAGTGACTTGTCTAAAGTAAAGGACCCAGACTGTTCAGCAGCAATGCCAGCACAAGAATGCAAGTCTGGGGTGATTCTTGTTTTTTACCCATCTCTGTAGCATGCCCAGTACTGAGCACAGTATATTCTTGGCATAGAAAGCAATCTACAAATGCTTGTTGACTTGAACTGACTTAAGGAAAGCAGATACCTGGGCAGAGGAGATCAAAACAGCCTGGGCCAAAAGAGCACTGATGTGTGAAGGATGATGATAATATCATCAGAAGAGCAGCCACTACTTTAAAGGCATCGTCTTATTTCTCTCTCTACAACCCTGCTGTGCTAACCTACCTTAGTTCACAAAGCAGAGGCAGAGCCAGCTTGAGAGCCAAGGTTTGTGGGACTCCACTTGAAACAAATCAACATTCTATTTGATTTCTCAGCCTTTTTATTTAATTTATTCAAACAGTTCAGGCTCACACTCCCTCAAAGATAACTGAATAGAATTAGGCATCCTTGTTCTACCATCAGAGTATTTTTCTAAAATGCAAGAAGCAAATTATTAGCAGACGAATCACATGCAGATAAGGACCAAGGGAGAGGAACTCATTAAAATAAAACAAGAAGGTAGTGAACACTGCTACCCTTGCAACAACCAGCAAACTTTAGGGTTCAATGCAGAGAAAGAGAGAACCCACTCAGAGGCTTCCTCATGAAATCCAATTCTAAAAGGTAGGAACACGTAAAGATATCTTGTAAAACTAGCCAGGGCTAGTTATAAGGAAAATGGAACTCAGCTACAGTGTACAAAAGGTAAGTTTCAACACTGACATAGAGACTGAGTTACCCATCATTATATGATAAATATCACCAAAAGTGGACCAATAGAAGTAGCTCTTGTCCCATTCATTCAATCCCTCAGGTACAGTAAAGCACAATGATGATAAGCATTGACTTTAGAGTCTGAAATTCCTGGGATCTAATCTCAATTCCATCCCTGACTTTGTGCCCTTTGGGAGTTTTCTTCAGTTCTCTAACCCTCAGTACACACATCCATAAAATGACCTCATATGGCCACTCTAAGGATAAATTCACTATGTGTAGACACTATACAAGCTTCTGTGAACATATCAAGAAAAAAGACTGATGAAGTCACTACAAACACAGAAGTTAAAACCCAAACCCACACTAACTACACAAATGATTTGAGCGGAGAATGAAGTTCAAACTAGTGCTGCTTTTAGGCTCATGAATAAAAACATGCCCTGAGGGCAAATATCCCCAAATGCCAAAGAGTTTTCTGTTTCTCCCAATAGCAAATGGTCAGGATTACATTAATTGACAGATATTACTATTTGGTTTTTGTAATAATATCTTTTCTTACAGGTAGTTTGAAGCCTAGCATATTCACTTTATGTTTGACATAACAAATTCCAATGAAGCCATGGTTCAGAAATTCCATTTCACATCAGGCAGGATTCTACAGCCAAAGGGTCAAGTATTCAGATTTGATCTAAGAAACCCACTGAGCCATCTCTTTTAGCATAGTTCCTGCTGCTTCTAAACCAGCCTCACGTATCAGACTTGTTCTCAAAATTCCTGTATAGACACACAAAGAAACAGTTGCTCTCACATATTTCTTGAGTCAAAACTTAAAAGACCTAATTATTTTTTCCCCATTTCCCTCCACTAAAGATGATGCATGGCACAGTTATGGGTATGAAAGGGCTGTGGAGCTCCTAGGACCATTCCCGATCTCCTGAACAATCTATTTAAAGTGAAATTCCTTTTAGATCTTATATCACAAGTGGAAACAACTTTTCCATCTCAGGTCACTGACCCATGGAGGGAGAGAAATTCAACAGACGGCTATATGAGTTTTGATGTATGTATGTATGTTGTTAAATTTTAGATTAAGAGCAGGGGTCTAAAACTCTGTAAGAAATAAAAAAAAAAAATTCGGTCCCATAATAAATTAAGGAGAAGAAGGGGAGAAGTAAAAGGGAAGAAAGGAGAGAGAGGAAAAAAAAGGAGAGGCAAGTAAAGACAGATACTGGGAGAGATTGATGGAGAAAAGGAAGACGCAGGCACCGAGAGGACAGTGGACCTTTCTGGGCAACAGACCCACCTTGTGGCCATTGCAGATACTGCTGCACCAAACTTGGTTCCTGCCGCCTTCTGAAATAAGAGGCCATGCAACAGGGCGGAAAGCCTTGGGAGCACGCAGTCAGAAGGCCTGAGTTCCAACAGGGCTTTTGTCACTGCCCAGTCAGTATCAGCCGGGTAAGTCACTTGGCTTCTATAAGCCTCAGTTTCCATACTTGATTTGCCCTTTGCACCTCACAGGGTACTGTGAGGAACAAATGAGATTCTTATAAAATCTGTACAAATACTGGAAATTACAACACTGTAACTGCTAAAACACAACAAAAGACAACAACAAGAATAGGTATCTGCTTCCTGGACTGGCATGTGAGGTAAAGCATTCCCTATTCCCACCTTAATTAGGAAGTACAACTGAGAAAACTGAGTCACAACTTTTTTTTTTAATTAAAAAATAATGGAGTGGGATTGAATGAGTTACAAGGCCAATGTTCCTTTCTAAATTCTACACCAAGAAATTCAGAAGCGAGTTTCCAAAGCATTCACCTAGCAGAAATCCCCTTTTCCATGGCTAGAGGGTCTCCAAACAACCAGAAGATACTATGCACTCTCTGTGCTGACTGAGGCCCTCCTCCATCATGCAGTCTACGTAATGCAGGGCTCATAACTGAGCTTGCCAATGATTTCTCTTATTTTTGAGCTGACAAATTATCACTGTGACTGAAGTCCTTTGCCAATAATTGGCTCAACTATTGCCTATATCGCCTTTAATATTTTTTGGTGTTAAGTATAGCTGCCAGAGTGAAACTAATCATCACTAACTAAACTGTACACACCATATCCCACCTTTTAACAGAAAAAGCTCACTCTCTCATGTCCTGGTGAATCTGTAGGCTTTCCGTGATGAGTCAATTTCAAGAAAAATTACTATTTTTCTCACCTGAAACCATGTGCAAGTAGGGGAAATCATCCAAAGTGTACCCTAGCCATGCAGGGCTCTCCAAGACCAAAAGGAATTACATATCTAAGCAAATAATAACGTGTGCTGTGCGGCCTTGTCTACCTTAATTCTTTGGAAGGAAAGGCAAGGAAAAAGACATTAGACACCTCCCATCTGGACTTTGGAAATAAAGAATCCATTTATTATTAAAGTGTTTCAAGCTAATGAAAACCCAAAAGGTAAACCTTTAGCTAGAAGCTATTTTTAAGCCTTGCCCAAATCCATGTTAACTCTTCTTTGTAAAACACTTGGAAGAAGCTCAACAGAATATTCATTTATTCACTCATTCAACCAATATTTACATGTCAGATCCTGTTCTTGTGCTGGGAATTCAGCAATAAACAAACGAGATAAAGTCCCCTCTGTCACAGGCTTAATTCCAGCATGGGGACAGGGGGCACGCAGATAATAGTCAAACATATAAAATAATGTTAAGTATCAATAAGTGACATGAAGAAAATATGACAGGATAAGGAGATAGGGTGTAAAGAGTTGGGGGGAGCTGCTACTTTAGACACTGTAATCAGAGAAGTCCTCTCTGATGACATGATCATTGAGCCTAAGACTGAATGAGGTGAGGGTGAAACCATGTGGACAGCAAGGAGAACAACATTACAGGCAGAGAGACCAGCCAGTACAAAGGCCTGCGGAGGGAACATGCTCAGCATGTCTGAGAACAGCAAGGAGGCCAGGGTGTCTGAAGTGGAAAAGTGTAAGGGGGAAAAGTAGTAGTAGTTGAAATCACACTGTCAGAGGTGAGATGGTGCCAGGCCTTGCATGCCAAGGCAAGAACCTGAGTTTTATTCTGAGATAAGAAGCCATTAGTGTTTTAAGCAAGAGAGAGATGAGATCAAAAAGAGTCTGGGAGGAAATCACTGTGGAAACAGAAGGACCAAGGAATCGACTGCAATATTCCAGAAGAGAAGTGATGAGATGGTTAGACTTGGGCATTGGTGATGAAAGGGTTGAGAAGTGATCAGATTCAGGATATATTTTGATGATAGGGCTTGGATGTGGAATATGAAGATGTTAAGTGTGAAAGAAAGAATAGAAGAGGATGGTATCAAGTTTTCAGGCCTGAGCAATGAGGTCCCACAAACTGGAGATGGGGACACTGAGGAAGAAGCAGGTTTTGGAGGGGAAGAAATCATAAGTAAGAGTCAGCATCCTTCTGTATGCTAAACCAGGTTGGGACAGAAAGCAACTCCAAGAAGCTCAGAGCTCATTTGGCTGTGTGCTGTGTGCAAACCCATCACTGGTGTAAATGTTACTGAAAAGAGTTTGTTTCTGCTTGAAAAACCAGGGAGGAAATAATCATAGTAGTAGCCATTATTTCTTAAACCCTTACTAATTATCAGGCACTAAGGTAAGCACTGTACAATCCTCACACGTAAAAACACTTAATCACAGTACCTAGCACATGGTAAAATATCATTAAATGTTATCCATAATACTTGTGAAGGATGTTAACATTTTACATTGAACGATAACTTTAATGATTATTTTAATTTCTAGAAGTTCTATTTCCTTTCCCTCCCCCCCAAATCCCCCATTCACTTTATATCATGATTCCTATTTTTTATCAGGCTAATACGTAGTTTTTGTATTCCTGCTTTTACAAACAGGGTGGCCATTCTGAAGTCCTAACTTTATGCAGAGATTTCAGCTTCATTTTGGGGCCTCCAGAAGGCCCCAAATCATGTCTTGTCTTCGTGAGTAGTGAAATCCTAATACCTGCCTCTGGTTCTATATTCCCTTGGAATGCTCTTTTATTATCACACACAATACACTGAGCCACCTTGTTTAAGGCACCTGGGTATTTCTCTTTTTTCTTTCAAGTTCATCCAGGTATTTAAACATTTCTTGGACTATACTTTATTTAGCATCTCCAAATGTTTAAAGAAGGGTAGCCTGAGTTAGCTCAGTCTGACATATAACCAGAACCAGAAATCCAATATTACTTTACAGATGAGGAAATTGTGCCTTAAATAGGTGAAATAACTTTGAATTCAGATCTCTCTCTAATTCCCAGTCCGTACTCTAATTCAGTAGATAGTGAAGCTTCTCTCCTACCACATCTGCCCCTGACACACTGATCACAATTCTACCCTCTGGAGACACACTGAGTAAATATGACAGTCAGTCTTTTATGCACCCTATAAGCATCTCAATACAGCTATTTATTCTGTCTCCCATTTGCCTCCACCTCTCAAATTCCAAACTAAACTCCCTCAATTACTTTTTCTTCTTTAAAAACAAAACTTTTATAACATGAACACAAGGAGATTCTTCTTTTTTTTTAACCTTAAAAAAATGATACAAATCATAAATGCTTCACTGGAAGTGATAAATAGTGAATAAGTTTCCTTCATGTATTACTACTTTCATTTTAGGGAATTTCTGACCATAACAACAAATACTGAAAGTTAAAGGACAGCACAGTAGAAATCATGAAACCTGATATTTAATTCATAGGCTGTAATATATATGAAAATATTTAGAAAATTATACAATACAAAAGAAAACATTATTATTAATGTACTATAAATGTTGACAATTTGATCAGGAAGAGTGAGACATTAACAAAGGAATCTAAATTAATGCAAAAATGATTTTACCTTCATGTTGCAAGCTAATTCCATCAGTTTTTTTGCATTTTCTTCTGAGCGATATCTCTTAGGAAGCTGAACCCTGAAGAACTTCAGCGCACCTTCAAAGTCTGTCAATAGTAAGTCATCTTTGGAAGTCTTGAAGAAAGAAGAAAATACAACCATGTACAGAAAAAGTTTTCTGCTATGAAGGTGCCCAAGAAGGATTTTATAATCCCAGCACCTTTATAATCCCCAGAAGATACTTTGTAGCCTTTGCAGAGCTACTTGCACATATCCACTGTCAGGGACAATGCTAGAGCATAGTGGCTGTTCAGAATGAGATTAAGACCAAGATATTGCAAGTGCTGAACAAGGAATACCAGATAACCCAGCTTACAAATAAATGTGTACTGTACCTTTAATAATCCAAGGGCGACGTTAAAAATAACACTTATTCCCTAAAAGAAAACACAGAAAACATTTTCAGTGTTTATATATGGATTATTAAAAGCTGTTTGTCTTCAGAATACCCCACAATTTTTAGATAAACTGTAAACACTTAAGGAATGAATCTTGAAAATATCTTGGGGAAAAAAATCACAGGGCAACCACTGAAAAACCACTTAAGGTAGACCCAGTCTCCCATTTTTTTGAGAGAAGAGCTTTTCTAGAGCTATTCTCGCAATTCAAGAATGCTTTTCAAAGTATTCTATGCTTCCGAACTAAAACATTAGAGTCATAAAATTGTGATCTCTCAGGAAGTAACTCCTGGTGGCTCTTCCTGTATTCTATACTGCTCACTCCAAGTACAACAATCACTCTGTCCATGAGCCCTAGGACCCAGAACTGAATCTGCTCAGGGTTCCCTCTGATCTGCCTTTCTTAATCTAATCATTCTAGGAGTAGTGGGGCAAAGGACAGCTCAGGTGAGGCCCTAAAATCTGCTGACAGTGTTAAACTTTTAAAGTTTCTGGGCCTCAAGTTCCATAACAAATAGTCTCCCAATGGTTTTCTGAACTAATTAGTTGAAAAGTTTATGTAGGTTACTTAGCATGCCACCAGGCCCACAGTAACTACTTAACAAATGGTTGTTTATAATAGTGAAAAACTAGACAAAGGTTTGAGATTAGGAATTGGTTACATAAATTATGATATATCCAAAGAATGGGATACTTGGCATTAATTAAGAATAATGGGGCTGGGCTTCCCTGGTGGCGCAGTGGTTGAGAGTCCGCCTGCCGATGCAGGGGATGTGGGTTCGTGCCCCGGTCCGGGAAGATCCCACATGCCGCAGAGCGGCTGGGCCCGTGAGCCATGGCCGCTGAGCCTGCATGTCCGGAGCCTGTGCTCCACTACGGGAGAGGCCACAAGAGTGAGAGGCCCGCATACCGCAAAAATAATAATAATAATAATAATAATAATAATAATAATAATGGGGCTTCCCTGGTGGTGCAGTGGTTGAGAATCTGCCTGCTAATGCAAGGGACATGGGTTCGTGCCCTGGTCTGGGAGGATCCCCCATGCCGCGGAGCAACTAGGCCCGTGAGCCACAACTACTGAGCCTGCGCGTCTGGAGCCTGTGCTCCGCAACAAGAGAGGCCGCAATAGTGAGAGGCCCGCGCGCTGCGATAAAGAGTGGCCCCTGCTTGCCACAGCTAGAGAAAGCCCTTGCACAGAAACGAAGACCCAACACAGCAAAAATAAAATAATTAATAAACTCCTACCCCCAACATCTTCTTTAAAAAAAAAAAAAAAGAATAATGGTATATCTGAAATGCTGTTTCTTATAATGTTTCAAGCTAGATAGAAGATACAAATTTCTTAATGGATTTTTATACGTTTTGAATATGGGATAATTAAAAATAAGGATGGTATACATGTGGAGGTGTCTGTCTATAGATAGTCAAGTATATGAGATAAAAAGAGGTTACCAGATAGCATATATAGCATAATGGTATTTTTACGTATTTTTATATAGATATAAAACCATAATATACATTATTACATAATATTCCATATGAAAAAAACTGTTCCACATAGAAACTACACATACACATATATGAAAAGGCAGAAAGAATATACACCAAAATGTTAAAAGTAGTTTCCCTCTAGACTGGGATTAGAAGTATTTTTAAATCTTTTTGCTTACAGTTTCTATAACAAACATGTATTATTTTTGAAATTAGTTTTTTCTTCTTAGGCACACACACCCCCTAAAACCCAAAACTAAGCTGAGGCAAAGATTGTTATTTACTATAATATCTATTTTCTTTCAGTAATAGACCCCCAAGTTTTAGCAAATTCCTAGTCAGCTTAAATAAAAAAAAAACTCCCCTTAGAAGCTAGGTATGGTCAGGTACCTAACTTTTGGTCAATAAGAGGTTAAGAAGAAATGCAGGTGGAAATTCCAGGAAATGTCTTTTAAAAGAGGGGATGCAACCTCCCCGAACCCCTAAACCCCCTAGCTTAAATATAGAGACACAGTGGCTGGAGCTCTAACCAGCCATACGGAACAGAGTTGCACTCTGAGGAAGGTAGGTTACTGCCAACCTTCTGATTTCTTTTACATGGGAAAGAAAAATAAACCTCTACTTTATTTAGTCACTGTTATTTTGGATTTCTTCAATGCAGCCAAACCTAACTAATACAAATGTGCTTTTTTTAGCAGAGAGCACCTTTGACAAAACATGATTATTAGCATCAGCCCAAGGAAGAGGAACTTAAACCTGGATTTTCCAGCAATGAAATAAAATAACTGAGAAGAACAAATTCTGTTTTAACAGAGGTGACACAGGAAGGACACTACAAACAAAAGCCAAAGTGTGATACGTACCTCACATAAAAGCAGGTCGATGATATGGAAGACCATGTAGAGAGGGAATTTTGCAGTGAAGAGCGTAAGAAACCACTGGGAGGCATACATGTGTGCTTCAAGGCTTATATCCAGGAAGTGGTTGTACAAGTCAGGAATGTATTCCTGAAATAGCAAACTAATTAGTCTTGGGCACATATGCAGCTGTTGAACTCTCACTCAGGAGGTTCATAAATCTGCCAGAAATAGGCCAAAAAAGTCACATATTTGTGTTTTTCTAAAAACTGCCAAAGTGCTGAGAAGAACACTTATCATCTGGTATTAAACTGGCACTCAGCTCTCGTTTCCAGTCCACAAAGTAGCTCTGAAGAGGAATCCCCAAATGGTGACAAATATTTGGAAGGACAGTTTTTCTTTCCAAGTTATGAAATGTTTGGGAAAGTTTGTTTCACTTTTGTTATAAGATTTCTAACCAGTCAGCTTCAGAGCCTTGGTGAATATTTCTTGACTGAGTTTGCTGTGTTAAAGGCTCCTACAGTCATCTGATCTTTTGGGTGTTTATGAGATTGAAAACCCGGCTCACACCCGTCGGGTTAACACCGTATTAATCGTGGCATCATCGTTACATAGAGAGAAATGAAAAACCTAAAACCTGTCCTTAACCCTGGAGGGCTAGAAATCACCCCTGCTCCTTGGCACCATTTCATCAATCCCGCTCTTCCCAGTCTTGCATTCCTACTGGCAAATGCAAAGCTGGATTCTCTACTTACCTGCATGAGGCGCTCCAACTGGTAAAATTTGCAATGCAAATCTTCAAAGTTTTGCTTGAAAAGTTCCCTGAGACCATAGTCAAACATGATCTTGACCAGAACACTGAATGCCTGTTCCTCAGGCATCTGTAACAGACAGGCAAAGAGGGAAGGGGTGGGGGATCAAAAACATATACAGAAGTTTCCTCAGTATATTAAATTTATCCTTCAACTCTCCTATCTGAATACTAGGAAATTTAGTGATATGCAGTAACTCAGATCTCAGCTGTGTTTTGTAACATTCATTCATTCAACCAAGAAATATTTAACAATGCCTACTCTATGTCATACACTGTTCCTGTTCTTGAGGAGCCTCTCATACAACCAGTATACAATAGCTGTAAAATGCCTAGTTAGAAAGACCAGTGGGAACACAAGAACAAGAAAGCCTGGGTCTTCCTGAGGGAGCCAGGAACAGGCTTCATAGGGAGGGCAGGACTTGAACTGAGTAGGAACAGGTCTATACTCGAGTATATGTTCCATCTTTCCCAAGTCATAAGACCTTTGTTAAATCATTTTACCTCCTTAACTGGTATTTCATTTTAGTAAAAATGTTTTTCTTCCTCACTGTTACTAAAAACATGGTTAGTTACAGAAGAACTTTATGTATTCTAAGGTTTGAAGAAATGTTTAAAGTATTACAGTAACGCCTGCAGTAATACTTAAAATAGTATGAAAACCTCCTTTACTTCACTTCTATTTACAGATGTTACTCACTTATACATCTTCCACAGCTTTATGGAAAAATATCTCCTTGAGAACCGGGCAAAATGTCTAGTTTTCAAAATAGAAAAAGAGCACTGGAAATATTATTTAAGGCATGACATGACTGTAGCAAGCCTTCCAAATGTCAAGAAGGTGGGTGGGCTTCTGTCGAACAAGATGATGGAGGTGGGCTGAGCAAAGAAATAACTGGGAATAAAGCAGAGCTAAAGAGCAAATCAGACTAAGTAATAATGAGAAAAGGATAGAAAATTATTGTTGGAAAGGTAAGGGCATTTGGGGCAAAGGACCAGGCCTTTGAGGTCTTTACCATGGCAGGCAACTTCACTCTTCCACTCACTGAGGGAGAGACTTGGTCTGCCCAGAGTGGCATTTCTGATGTTAGGTAGCACACCTGCCCTTACTCGGAAACAAGCACTTATTTTAACACGATGGCAAGCAGCATAGAGTTCAAACCAAGACACTGGGGATTTCATCGGGAAACTCATTTTAAAAGGGTTGTGACATTTAAATGGGGATTAATGTCCTTGCACGAAAATTGAGAACAAAGACGAACCACATAGACTTGTGAGACTCTGAGATATAAAGTCTGATTAAAACAACAAAACAAAAACTTAAAACTTGACTTCTTGAGGATGTGTTAATTAGCTTGTGAGAATCATTTCACAATGTACAGTATATCAAATCATCACATTATACACCTTATATATACACACACACAATTTTTGTCAATTATGATGTAAACAAAGCTGGGGGGAAAAAAAAAACTTGACTTCTTTATCAGTGTCATAGCTTTATCGCATTTTTGCGTGCCTACCAATACCAACAAGCTAGGCTCACAGTAAGAAGATGCAAAGTGGTTTTGTTTTACTTGTATTACAACCTACACGAAATGGCTTAAACCTCTTCAAAAGCTTCCTGTTCTTAGAGAAACAAAATCTAGACTGCGTGGCCTGGTCTCCACAGCCCTCCTCGAAGCTAGTCTTGTGGACCTCCCTAGCTCCCTCCCCCTATTCCCCATGGCTCGTGATGCTCCTGTCACACTGCCTTTCTTTCAGTTCCTTCCAGATGCCAAGTTTTCCCCATTTCAGGGCTTCTATATACTGTACTATTCTCTTTACCAGGACTGCTCTACTCTCCACTCTCTTGTTTTCAAAACAGTTTTATTATTTTCATAACAATGTTAAAAAAAGTTAAATGATACAGTAAAGTACAAAAGAGAATGGATATCCCTTCTCATTTTTCAGGGTTCACCTTAAAGGTTAGCTTCCCAGAGAAGCGTGTAATCGAAATGAGGCTCCCTTGTTATAATCTTGCATCAAACTTTTCACTATACCTTCACAGCGCCACTGAAAGTAACAATGATATACTTGTGTGACTTTTTTTGCCTACAGCTAGTCAGCTTCACTAGCTCTGCATCCACAAGGACCGGGGCCACACTATATTATTCACTCCTGATCACTAGCACAGTTCAGACC